>NC_069504.1:257957293-258282293 GCF_027579735.1 Bombina bombina | reverse complement strand
TGTGTGAGCATTTGTGTGTATGTATATGTGCATATGGCAGTGTATCTGTGTGAGCATTTGTGTGTATGTATATGTGCATAAGGCAGTGTATCTGTGTGAGCATTTGTGTGTATGTGTGCATAAGGCAGTGTATCTGTGTGTGCCTGTGTGTGCCTGTGTGTATGTATATGTGCATATGGCAGTGTATCTGTGTGTGCCTGTGTGTGTATATGGCAGAGTATCTGTGTGTGCTTGTGTGTGTATATGTGCATATGGCAGTGTATCTATGTGTGTGCCTGTGTGTGTGTATATGTGCATATGGCAGTGTATCTATGTGTGTGCCTGTGTGTGTGTGTGTGTATATGTGCATATGGCAGTGTATCTATGTGTGTGCCTGTGTGTATGTATATGTGCATAAGGCAGTGTATCTGTGTGTGCCTGTGTGTATGTATATGTGCATAAGGCAGTGTATCTGTGTGTGCCTGTGTGTATATATATGTGCATAAGGCAGTGTATCTGTGTGTGTGCATATGGCAGTGTATCTGTGTGTGCCTGTGTGTATGTATATGTGCATAAGGCAGTGTATCTGTGTGTGTGTGCCTGTGTGTATGTATATGTGCATAAGGCAGTGTATCTGTGTGTGCCTGTGTGTATGTATATGTGCATATGGCAGTGTATCTGTGTGTGCCTGTGTGTGTGCATATGGCAGTGTATCTATGTGTGTGCCTGTGTGTATGTATATGTGCATATGGCAGTGTATCTGTGTGTGCCTGTGTGTGTATATGTGCATATGGCAGTGTATCTATGTGTGTGCCTGTGTGTGTGTATATGTGCATATGGCAGTGTATCTGTGTGTGCCTGTGTGTATGTATATGTGCATATGGCAGTGTATCTATGTGTGTGCCTGTGTGTGTGTATATGTGCATATGGCAGTGTATCTATGTGTGTGCCTGTGTGTGTGTATATGTGCATATGGCAGTGTATCTATGTGTGTGCCTGTGTGTGTGTATATGTGCATATGGCAGTGTATCTGTGTGTGCCTGTGTGTATGTATATGTGCATAAGGCAGTGTATCTGTGTGTGCCTGTGTGTGTGCATATGGCAGTGTATCTATGTGTGTGCCTGTGTGTATGTATATGTGCATATGGCAGTGTATCTGTGTGTGCCTGTGTGTATGTATATGTGCATAAGGCAGTGTATCTATGTGTGTATATGTGCATATGGCAGTGTATCTATGTGTGTATATGTGCATATGGCAGTGTATCTATGTGTGTATATGTGCATATGGCAGTGTATCTATGTGTGTGCCTGTGTGTATGTATATGTGCATAAGGCAGTGTATCTGTGTGTGCCTGTGTGTGTGCATATGGCAGTGTATCTATGTGTGTATATGTGCATATGGCAGTGTATCTATGTGTGTATATGTGCATATGGCAGTGTATCTATGTGTGTATATGTGCATATGGCAGTGTATCTATGTGTGTGCCTGTGTGTATGTATATGTGCATAAGGCAGTGTATCTGTGTGTGCCTGTGTGTGTGCATATGGCAGTGTATCTATGTGTGTGCCTGCGTGTGTATATGTGCATAAGGCAGTGTATCTGTGTGTGCCTGTGTGTATGTATATGTGCATATGGCAGTGTATCTATGTGTGTGCCTGTGTGTATGTATATGTGCATATGGCAGTGTATCTATGTGTGTGTCTGCGTGTGTATATGTGCATAAGGCAGTGTATCTGTGTGTGCCTGTGTGTATGTATATGTGCATAAGGCAGTGTATCTATGTGTGTATATGTGCATATGGCAGTGTATCTATGTGTGTATATGTGCATATGGCAGTGTATCTATGTGTGTATATGTGCATATGGCAGTGTATCTATGTGTGTGCCTGTGTGTGTGTATATGTGCATATGGCAGTGTATCTATGTGTGTGCCTGTGTGTGTGTATATGTGCATATGGCAGTGTATCTGTGTGTGCCTGTGTGTATGTATATGTGCATAAGGCAGTGTATCTGTGTGTGCCTGTGTGTGTGCATATGGCAGTGTATCTATGTGTGTGCCTGTGTGTATGTATATGTGCATATGGCAGTGTATCTGTGTGTGCCTGTGTGTATGTATATGTGCATAAGGCAGTGTATCTATGTGTGTATATGTGCATATGGCAGTGTATCTATGTGTGTATATGTGCATATGGCAGTGTATCTATGTGTGTATATGTGCATATGGCAGTGTATCTATGTGTGTGCCTGTGTGTATGTATATGTGCATAAGGCAGTGTATCTGTGTGTGCCTGTGTGTGTGCATATGGCAGTGTATCTATGTGTGTGCCTGCATGTGTATATGTGCATAAGGCAGTGTATCTGTGTGTGCCTGTGTGTATGTATATGTGCATATGGCAGTGTATCTATGTGTGTGCCTGTGTGTATGTATATGTGCATATGGCAGTGTATCTATGTGTGTGTCTGCGTGTGTATATGTGCATAAGGCAGTGTATCTGTGTGTGCCTGTGTGTATGTATATGTGCATAAGGCAGTGTATCTATGTGTGTATATGTGCATATGGCAGTGTATCTATGTGTGTATATGTGCATATGGCAGTGTATCTATGTGTGTATATGTGCATATGGCAGTGTATCTGTGTGTGCCTGTGTGTATGTATATGTGCATATGGCAGTGTATCTGTGTGTGCCTGTGTGTATGTATATGTGCATAAGGCAGTGTATCTGTGTGTGCCTGTGTGTATGTATATGTGCATAAGGCAGTGTATCTGTGTGTGCCTGTGTGTGTGCATATGTGCATAATGCAGTGTATCTGTGTGTGCCTGTGTGTGTGTATATGTGCATAAGGCAGTGTATCTGTGTGTGCCTGTGTGTGTGCATATGTGCATAAGGCAGTGTATCTGTGTGTGTGCATATGGCAGTGTATCTGTGTGTGCCTGTGTGTGTGTATGGCAGAGTATCTGTGTGTGCCTGTGTGTATGTATATGTGCATATGGCAGTGTATCTATGTGTGTGCCTGTGTGTATGTATATGTGCATATGGCAGTGTATCTGTGTGTGCTTGTGTGTGTATATGTGCATATGGCAGTGTATCTATGTGTGTGCCTGTGTGTGTGTATATGTGCATAAGGCAGTGTATCTGTGTGTGCCTGTGTGTATGTATATGTGCATATGGCAGTGTATCTATGTGTGTGCCTGTGTGTGTGTATATGTGCATAAGGCAGTGTATCTGTGTGTGCCTGTGTGTATGTATATGTGCATATGGCAGTGTATCTATGTGTGTGCTTGTGTGTGTATATGTGCATATGGCAGTGTATCTATGTGTGTGCCTGTGTGTATGTATATGTGCATAAGGCAGTGTATCTGTGTGTGCCTGTGTGTGTGCATATGGCAGTGTATCTATGTGTGTGCCTGTATGTGTGTATATGTGCATAAGGCAGTGTATCTGTGTGTGCCTGTGTGTATGTATATGTGCATATGGCAGTGTATCTATGTGTGTGCCTGTGTGTATGTGTATGTGCATAAGGCAGTGTATCTGTGTGTGTGTGTGTGTGTATATGTGCATAAGGCAGTGTATTTGTGTGTGCCTGTGTGTGTGCATATGTGCATAAGGCAGTGTATCTGTGTGTGTGCATATGGCAGTGTATCTGTGTGTGCCTGTGTGTGTGTATGGCAGAGTATCTGTGTGTGCCTGTGTGTATGTATATGTGCATAAGGCAGTGTATCTGTGTGTGTGTGTGTGTGTGTGTGTGTGTAAATATGACAGTGTATCTGTGTGTGTGTGCCTGTGTGTGTGTATATGTGCATATGGCAGTGTATCTGTGTGTGCCTGTGTGTATGTATATGTGCATAAGGCAGTGTATCTGTGTGTGCCTGTGTGTGTGTATATGTGCATATGGCAGTGTATCTATGTGTGTGCCTGTGTGTATGTATATGTGCATAAGGCAGTGTATCTATGTGTGTGCCTGTGTGTATGTATATGTGCATATGGCAGTGTATCTGTGTGTGCCTGTGTGTATGTATATGTGCATAAGGCAGTGTATCTGTGTGTGTGCCTGTGTGTATGTATATGTGCATATGGCAGTGTATCTGTGTGTGTGCCTGTGTGTGTGTATATGTGCATATGGCAGTGTATCTGTGTGTGTGCCTGTGTTTGTATATGTGCATATGGCAGTGTATCTGTGTGAGCATTTGTGTGTATGTATATGTGCATATGGCAGTGTATCTATGTGTGTGCCTGTGTGTGTGTATATGTGCATATGGCAGTGTATCTATGTGTGTGCCTGTGTGTGTGTATATGTGCATATGGCAGTGTATCTGTGTGAGCATTTGTGTGTGTGTATATGTGCATATGGCAGTGTATCTATGTGTGTGCCTGTGTGTATGTATATGTGCATATGGCAGTGTATCTGTGTGTGCCTGTGTGTATGTATATGTGCATATGGCAGTGTATCTGTGTGTGCCTGTGTGTATGTATATGTGCATATGGCAGTGTATCTGTGTGAGCATTTGTGTGTATGTATATGTGCATAAGGCAGTGTATCTGTGTGTGCCTGTGTGTATGTATATGTGCATAAGGCAGTGTATCTGTGTGTGCCTGTGTGTATGTATATGTGCATAAGGCAGTGTATCTGTGTGTGTGTGTGTGTGTGTATGTATATGTGCAAAAGGCAGTGTATCTGTGTGAGCATTTGTGTGTATGTATATGTGCATATGGCAGTGTATCTGTGTGAGCATTTGTGTGTATGTATATGTGCATAAGGCAGTGTATCTGTGTGAGCATTTGTGTGTATGTGTGCATAAGGCAGTGTATCTGTGTGTGCCTGTGTGTATGTATATGTGCATATGGCAGTGTATCTGTGTGTGCCTGTGTGTGTATATGGCAGAGTATCTGTGTGTGCTTGTGTGTGTATATGTGCATATGGCAGTGTATCTATGTGTGTGCCTGTGTGTGTGTATATGTGCATATGGCAGTGTATCTATGTGTGTGCCTGTGTGTGTGTATATGTGCATATGGCAGTGTATCTGCGTGAGCATTTGTGTGTATGTGTGCATATGGCAGTGTATCTGTGTGTGTGCATAAGTGCATATGACAGTGTATCAGTGTATTATAACATAGGGTCTGAAGATAACTTTCTCACTGTAGATACCTTTGAATTTAGTGTTAGGCACAAGGGCAACAGCATGAGAATGGGTGAGGGTGCCGCTGTTTAACTTAGGGCAATGCCCTACAAAAGGGCTATTGGTAGTTGTAGGTTAGGGGGTGTTTTTATTTTGGGGGGCTTTTTTATTTTTATAGGGCTATTAGATTAGGTGTAATTGTTTTTATTTTTGATAATTTCATTTATAATTTTTTGTAATTTAGTGTTTATTTTTTGTAATTTTAGATTTTTTTAAAAATTTTCAGTGTTAGGTTTTTTAAATTTGTAATTTAGATTTTTTAATTGGTAGTTTTTTTAAATTTTATTAGAATAGTTATGTTAGTTTCTTTTTAATTTTACAGGTATGTTTTTATTTATTTTAAGATGTGGGTGGGCGGTGGCAGATTAGGGGTTAATAAATTTAATATAGTATTTGCGATGTGGGTGGATGGTGGTTTAGGGGTTACTAGGTAGTTTATGGGTGTTAGTGTACTTTGTAACATTTTAGTTATGAGTTTTGTGAATCCATAACTACTGCTCTCAGATGGCGGTATGGATCGTGTTGGTATAGGCTGTAAAGCAAGCATTTTAGCCGGACCACACAACCTGTAATACGGGGCTAGGGAAAATCCTGCACTCAAACGTCAGATTTTTGAGTGTGGATTGGACGTTGCATTACAGGCTAAAATGCTTGCTGTATAGCTATACTGCCGCGACTCGTAATATGCATTACTGGCCATTCCAGCATAATAGTCAATATTTCAGAGTTAATAGCCATACCACAACACTTGTAATCTAGCCATTTTTTAATTGCAAACAAAATCTGGACAAGTGTATAACATTTTTAGACATTTTCCCTCTTCCAATGAGCAATGGATCAAATACACTAAGGGCTATTTTACAAGTGGAGTGCAAATGTTTGCGCAAAGGTTTTTGTGATAGTTTTCGTGCAGGTTAAATTTCACTCATTTTACAAATTGAGCGCAATAGCGATTTATGCTAGAATGATTATCGTGATCTCAGAGCTGTGGTTAACTGTTACGCAAGTCAAAAAAGAGTCACAACAAAATCGCATTACAAAGTACAGTTACACTCATAATAACACTAATAAAAAAATATTTTTTACAAACATTGCACTAAAAGTTATAAGAGCTCAAAGATATTAGATCTCAGGTATTGGAAAAAAAAGGCAGTGAAAGGACTTTAATATTGAGATATGTATGTATATGCATATGGCAGTGTATCTGTGTGATATATATATATATATATATATATATATATATATATATATATATATATGTGTGTGTATACATATGTATTATGTATTTATATGTGTATATATGTATTTACAGACATATATACACATAAATATGTATGTAAAAAAAATATAGACATATGTATATGTGCATTGGAGTCCTTTGCAGTTAGTTGGATGACAACAAGTAAAATAATATATATGCAATATTCATGTTTTCATGTCGGACTTGCGCATATTATAATATGCGATAGGGTAAGTGCATATGAAAATATGGGATCGTGTTTGCTCTTGAGTCGAGTGTTTTTAACAGTTTGTTTTCTCCATTGACTTCTATGGGGGAATAGGTTATTGTTTGCGCAACAGTCTAATTGCGCTAGAAGTAAGTTGTTTGCGCTTGTCGGATTAGCGCAAGAGGTATAACTTTTAAGTTTCCACTTATAATACCAGTGCAATACGACGAGTGCAAGAAGTTTAATTCTAGCGCAATTAGCGATCTAGCGGAAGCTCAAAATACCGCTCCACTTGTAATCTGGCCCTAAATGTTGACTATTGCTTTTTTAATGAAAATGTTTAAATTTAAATGCTAAACCCTATAGTGTTAGTGCTAAATAATTTAGGTGTTTTTAAAGAAAACTTTAGAAACTAATTTGTTTTATTGATCATATATTCTTACTTACCAGCTGTAAGGTTAAGAAGAAAGCTTCCCGATATTATTCTAGACACACCAAATTATTCTGATAAATGAGAACTATAGCAACAAAACACATCAGCAATTCTCTGCTTACAATAACGTTGAACATTCTATTTGAGAGCATTATAATTATTGTGCTGCATTTATAGGATCATGACATATGGGGATGATGGGATCATTACATTTATGCACTTCCAGTTGACAGTTTAGTTGATGTTCTTAAATTGTGTGAGATGAGATTCTAACACAAACTACATGGCAACTCTGTATTGACTGAAGGTGTTATGCTTGAATGCTCACTAATAACGCAGATGACATAAATGATCCTTAAATGTCTTTAGGAAGAATATCTTGTCCTGAAGCCACAAATTGTCTTAGGAAGGAAATTAGAGTCTTGGCTGATGCATTATTTAGAGATTCAGCAAAACAGAAGATGCAGCCACACCAGGAAACTGCTAATAAAATAGTCTGAGAGGAGATGCAGGCAGACCATCATGGAACAGAAGGGGGTATCACACGGGATAAAGAAGAAGACCACAAAACTAGAAAAGGTAAAAAAAGAGAAGAAATAGAGGAAGAAAAAGACTGAGAGAAGGAGGGAAAGAAAGAGAGAGAGAAAGAGAGAGGGAAAGTTTGCTTCTTCATAAAAATTTCTCAGTTAAACTGAAGTTTTAAACATGAATCTGTCTGACAATCCCTAATTATATCATTTTAAATGTGGTGAGAACATTAAATAGGTAGAGTTGTATGTGAATAAATCCCTGTATGAGAAGGTATCTGTGTTTAGCAAGATCTCAGGTCAGTAGCAAATGAAAACAGTGAGGGGCTTCTTTGTAAAACAGTTTGGGGTTTCCAGCCCTCTAGGCAGGGCCGCCATCAGGGGGTGACAGGGGTGACTCCTGTCAGGGGCCCAATGGGCCAGGGGGGGCCCATGAGGCAAGAACTTTAAAAAAAAAAAAAAAAAAAAAAAAATTTTTTTAGATTTTGGCAGCCACCAGTGGGTACTACAGCAGAGTGCTAATTGATCATGGGAAATGTTATTACAAGGAGTAAAGTATTAGCATTTCAGAGGATTTCTGAGTGTGCACTAAACCACTATGCACAGTGTGAGACAGACTTGGCACTTTGTTTGTACAGTGTGTGCCTGAGTCAGACAGCAGATCACTTTCATTTGCAGAGGAGGTAGGACTTACTTAGCAAATGTTTTTTATTTCTTTTTGCAATTTCAGATTGCAACTTCAGTGTGGTAGTAGTTGTATGGTGGGGCCAGGGGTCCATAAAAACACATTTTTTTTAGCAGCAGTGTATTTATGATTATTTGACAATGCTGTAGAAATTCTATATTTAAAACCATGCAGAAATGTTTCCTCCTCAATACTCAAATATATATTACATTCCAGTTTACTGCCCCTTTATGCAAGGACTTTCCAGAGGCATTTTATCTAATATTTTTACATCTGCATAAAATGTTATACTCTCATAAGATTGCTCAAATGAGACAGGTTAACTTAAAACTGTTCAGTTTACACTACAGCTGACTTAATTTTGAAATACATACCAACAAGCCTAAATCCAGCATTTAACCAGATCAAATGGTATGAGTACCACAGCTTATGGTTCCCCCAAGACCATATAGAGTACAGCATTTTCAAAATTCATAAGTACAGCTGACAGATGGGAACATTTGTACACTATATTTGAAGTGGTGCTTTTGGTTGGGGAAAATGGGGGAAAAACAAACAAACAAACATATGTCAACCTTTTAAAAGTACCTTTCTTCATCTAGCCATCTACCTAGATTATTAATGTATAATTTTGAATTCACAGAATTATTTTTGTTTGCACATTTACAAATATGATTCTTTAAAAAGTGATCTCTTAATTTCTGCATTTTTTTATCATGCATGTCACACACTGTTGATTTAGGGGATGCAAAGTGCATAAATGTTTCCTCCTGTGAGTTTTTCTGTGGGTGTTTGTGTTTATGTCTTTGTGCTTTGGTTTATGTCTCTATGAGTGTGTATGTATTTTTTTCTGTGGGTCTCTCTGTGAGGTAGGGTGTGTATGTCTTTGTGCATTTTCTGTGGATGTCTGTTAGGGTGTGTGCATATGTCTTTGAGCTTTTTCTATGGGTGTCTCTGTGAGGGTGTGTGTATGTTTGTCTTTGTGTATTTTCTCTGGATGCCTCTGTGAGGGTGGGTGTGTATGTCTGTGTTTTCTGTGGATGTCTCCATGAGGGTGTGTGTGTATGTATGTATGTCTGTGTTTTCTGTGGATGTCTCTGTGAGGGTGTGTGTTTTCTGTGGATGTCTCTGTGAGGGTGTGTGTATGTCTTTGTGTGTTTTCTGTGGATGTCTCTGTGAGTGTGTGTGTGTGTATGTATGTCTGTGTTTTCTGTGGATGTCGCTGTGAGGGTGTGTGTTTTCTGTGGGTGTCTCTGTGAGTGTGTGTGTATGTCTTTGTGTGTTTTCTGTGGATGCCTTAGTGAGGGTGTGTATATGTATGTATTTGTGTGTTTTATGTGGTTGTCTGTCTGTGTGTGTATGTCTTTGTGTGCTTTCTGTGGGTTTCTCTGTGTGTGTGTGTGTGTCTATATCTTTGTGTATTTTCTGAGGCTGTCTCTGTCGGTGTTTCCTTGGGTGTATGTGCAAGTTTGAGTTTGTGTGTGTGTCCATTGTCTGTTCCTTTTTAGGACATTTTGACCTTACTACTGATTATTCACATCTCTACAGACTTTGAGACTAATGAGACCTTTTCGGAAGTCACCTAATCCACCATTTAACCTTTAAATTATTGTTTAGGCAGTTCAGGACTCTTTCTTTCAGCCACTGCATGCTGTTGTCATCATTTAGTTGTCATCTTCCTTTACAAAATTATAATCAGAACTCCATATTTTGTTTTCTAAATCTCCTTTTTTTACAAAACTGTAGTCTACCTCATTACTTGTCAGGTCAATGTAAACAAGTGCTGAGTGTCTGGGTGTCTGTGTCTGAGTGTGTTTCTTCGCGTGTCTGCTAGAGTGTCTATATGTGAATCCTTATGTGTGAGTGTGTGTTTCAGTGTATGAGTGTGTCTGTGTGTTTGTATGTTACTACCTTTACAACATTTCCAAGTATATATATGCAATAAAGTGCATATACATTTTAGTCACTTGGTTAAAAATTGCACATGTCAAAGGGGGGGGGGGGAGCCCTGATCAATGGTTAAGTCAGGGCCCCCAAAATTTCTAATGGCGGCCCTGCCTCTAGGCAACAAACTATATAAGAAGATGCTTTTGTTTCAGACAGAATATATAGAAACCTTGTATACAGTATGTTTTACAGTGCCATCTAAGTCATTGCTGAATTCAAATGTATTTTATACTTAAAGGGACATGAAACCCAAAATATTTATTTCATGATTCAGATAGAGGATACAATTTTAAGCAACTTTCCAATTTACTTCTATTATTTAATTTGCTTCATTCTTCAAATATCCTTTGTTGAAGAAATAGCAATGCACATGGCTGAGCCAATCACACGAGACATTTATGTGCAGCCACCAATCAGCAACTATTGAGCCTTTTAGATATGCTTTTCAACAAAGGATATCAAGAGAATTAAGCAATTAAGTAATAGAAGTAAATTGGGAAGTTGTTTTAAATTGCATGCTCTTTCTAAAATATGAAAAAATGTGGGTTTCATATCCCTTTAATTAAAGTGCTAGAATGGTCAAAATTGAAATGTACATAGGTGTATTTCAATTTTAAATAGAAGCATTTTTCCAAATAGACTCTTACATTAGCAAAAATGATCCTAGTAAAAGTCAATGCTGTTTTTAAGCAGCAAGCTGTGAGGGCCGTGCACCAGAAATCACCTTCACAGAGGGTCAGCAGTAACTTGTATGACTAATATTACGTTTTCACAGACACAATTAACACTAACGCCAGCTCTCTGAACATAAATCATTTTTTAAGTGCCGGGCAGACATGATTCCATGTAGCGAATCATGTCTGTCTGGTATCACTAAATGCCGACAGCATACGCTGTCTGCATTTAACATTGCACAAGCATTTAGAGTGAAATGCTTGTGCAAAGTTGCCCCCTACACATTCGCAACCAATCGGCTGCTAGCAGGGGGTGTCAAGTTTTATGACCGCTGCTCCTTAACTTAAGTTTCCGGCTGCTTGACCCCCATATGTGCGTATGCCACTCAAAAACAGTAATAACTTTTACTAGAAGCATTTTTGATCATTTATACAAAAAAAACAGCAGAAAAAAATGAGTTAGACTAAAATATAAAATATTATATAAATTTAAAATGTTTTAGCCAAATGTGCAGCATATGTATATTGTCAATTATGAATATATTAAAGGAATACCCTTAAGATGAGAGATTGCTTACCTATTGTGTAGAGAATACAGGCAATATCAAGTGAGCAGATGTACAAAGGCTAAGACAGAAGTCCCAATATGCCCTGTAAAAGTAACACTACGATAAATGGGAGGAGAACATTTTATACTGTGATTAACAAACTATATCCAAAGACTGAAGATTTAAACGCAGCATGTAAGAATTATGTGATACACATGAAAGCTCAATATATATATTGCTTTAGACTTGAGAAAGGAAGTAATTCTTCTGAAAGCTTGTCAACTTATAAATGTATAATTAGTCCAATAAAAAAAGGTATCATTGCTCAATGCAATACTCTTTATTTTGATATCTAAATATCTTGACTAACATGGCTACTCCAATCAACACACACACACACATATATATTTATAGATAGCATGAAAAGGGTTAATTAAAAACTATTAGCTATTTACAAGGATTAAAACTAGCAGGATGTGTATGATTTTTTTTACAGCTCATCTTTAGAGAGAGACTGTCCACTGAATTATTAGGATAACCCCTGTATTCTATTAAGGTACACTGAAACACCTCCACAAGCATATAAATAACTGATTTTATCAACCGAGATAAGTTTCAAATTGTGAACCCTATTACTAGAACCAACCCTCATCCTATATTCAGCATATATATTATTTCTGAGCATACTAATAAAAAATAAATAAAAAAAAAACATTTTTCTTGTTGCATGTTATAACCAAATAACTTGCTTGAAAGCATAATAAATAAAGCATTGCAACAGATCAATAAACATTAGCTTTTTATAAAACAGTATATGATAAAAGTCCTCCCTTTAATACCATTACTCGCACTAATGTCATGTTCTGTCACTCACTGAGCTCAGTGTAAATAACGTGAAGTCATGTGCAGGAAATCCCAGGTTATGTTGCATTACAGCATCGGAAATGAGGACAGCTAATGTTACAGTAGACAAAAGAAGAGTCCCGGAGTAGTCACTAACCATGCATAGAAAAGCACCCTGTGTATTATACAAGCGGCACTTTATTTTCTTGTTAATAACTGGATCATTTTCAAAATGAAGGCAATTTGTCTGGCATTGCTTCTCAAAGGTGATTTATTTTTATACACCGCACTCAATGCAAGACACTGGGGAGAAGAAATTTGTTTGGGATAAATATGTTGTCTCTGCCACACCTGTGAATTTGTTATATTTAATACAAGACACCTATTAATCAGAAAGAATATGAGACATCAGTAATGTGTGCTCTAATGTTTAGTTCACTAATGTTTTTTAACTTAAAGGAACATTAAGCGCAAAAAATAATCTCTGTAAAATATTTAATTAAGGTAAATATAACATTCAATAAACATTCATTGTTTATGTTGACCATTTTTTGCTATAAAATTCCTCTTAAAAATGGACATGAAACACAATTATTTTTCTTTCATCATTTAGATAGAATATGCGATTTTAAACAACTTTCAAATTTACTTCTCTTATATAATTTGTTTCATTCTCTTAGTATGCTTTGTTGAAAAGCTTACCTAGGTAGGCTCAAAAGCTGCTGGTGGGTGTCTGTACATAAATCTTTGGAAAAAACAGGGGAGTTCGGAAAAATTGTGAATGAAAGGCTGGTACCAAAACCAATAAACCTCAGCTGGTAATCAATTTAAACACATGTAAGCTTCTTCTGAGCAACAGGTAAGAAGCAAGTGGCAAATAGAAAGAAAATGTCCAGATCCAAATATAGCTTTGAGTAATATCAACGCGCTAAACAGCGCAAAAGTTTACAAAAGGAGCAATAAGGTAACCCCGTAAGGACCCACGTTATTAGCAACAAATATCCATATATAATATTAGGCAGTAAAAAAGCCAGTATTTACCTTCGGCTGAGCTCCTTGCTCTCGTCTGCCCAATAATGCTGTTCTCATGGTCTAGGGGAAACAACGTGTAGTAGCTCCGATTGCTCTTCATCGCCGGAATCCAGTCTGGAGGTGTGTGAACACTTGAGCCAATCACTGTCCAGGTGCGTATGATGTCATCCATTACAGGAACCCATCTGCCAATCCTGGGCGGGAAATCGCGGAGCCAGACCCAATCACAGTCGGGGAATCACAGAGCCAGAGCCAACAATACTGGACACAGATCATACAGTTGCAGCTAACACAGCTGAGGTCCGGGAGAATTCTGGCAATAAGCAAGCAAAGTCAACGAAGCATAGCAGAGACTGTTATATAAAAAGTAAAACTTTATTCAAACTTCATAATAAAAGCTGCAAACAAGTAGAGGCACCCTCCTAGCAAGGCATGGGACACCAGATCCCACTGAGGACAAAGCTTACGCGTTTCGGCTAGAAAGCCTTAGTCATAGCTGTATTCCCTTAGTCTATTGCCACCTTTTGTGTACATATATTTGCTTGCCATATATCTGATGGTTGTACATCTATTTGAGCTGTTATATCTAACTCATACCATTATATCAATCTTTATTTCTATCCATGTTAATATTGTGTATATATATTTAACTTCTCCCTTTTTGCATGCTCAATATGGGCTTTTAAAGATTGATTTTCCTATTATGCTATCAGCTAAGATTGCAAGTCATGAATGTGTTAAACTTTAGGTTGTTGTGACACTCCCACTATTGTTTGTAAACCAATGGGGAGCTTAGGCTTCCTTTTTAAAGATGGCAATAGACTAAGGGAATACAGCTATGACTAAGGCTTTCTAGCCGAAACGAGTAAGCTTTGTCCTCAGTGGGATCTGGTGTCCCATGCCTTGCTAGGAGGGTGCCTCCACTTTTTTGCAGCTTTTAATATGAAGTTTGAATAAAGTTTTACTTTTTATATAACAGTCTCTGCTATCCTTCGTTGACTTTGTCTGTACATATATGCCTCATGTTATTGACTCACACATGTGCATTGCTGTTTTTTCAATAAAGGATACCAAGAGAATGAAGCAAATTAGATAATCGAAGTAAATTGTATGCTCCATCTGAATCATGAAATCTCATGTCCCTTTAAGTATGTGGAAATTTGCCTGAGCCTAAAATATTATAGATACAGTTATTGGTTAGCTCAGAGCACAAGCTCAATTATCTGGCAATAATTAGACACAATGGGGCTGATTTAACAATGTGCGGATGGACATGTTTATCGATGTCTGCGGACAGACATGTTTCTCGATGTCTGCGGACAGACATGTTTATCGATGTCTGCCGCACATCAATAAATTATATCTAGCCATAATTAGACACAACAGGGCTGATTTAACAATGTGCGGACAGACATGATCCGCTGTAGCGGATCATGTCTGCCGCACATAGATAAATGCCGACACCATACGCAGTCTACATTTATCATTGCACAAGTATTTCTAGTGAAATGCTAGTGCAATGCCGTCCCCTGCACATTTGCGGCCAATCCGCCGCTAGTAGGGGGTGGCAATCAACCCGATCGTATCAGGTCAGGCTGATTGCTGTCCGTCGCCTCAGAGGGGGCGGACGAATTAAGGAGCAGCGGTCTGTAAGACTGCTGCTTCTTAACTCCTGTTTCTGGTGAGCCTGAAGGCAAAGTACTGTGTGACATAGTACCTACGTCCATATGGCGCAAGTGGTTAACGTCCCTGTTTAAATGAAGGCAACATGCAGCAAATCTTTAGGAATATTAGAGCAACAAATAAAAAAAAATTATTGTATAGAGAAAATATCCACACAAACACACAGACATTTTGTCACTTTCATCAGAAAAAAAACACCTGATGAGGGAAGTCATATTTATGTTTCCACATTTCAGCATCTAACGTAATCACATACAGTATAGAACACTGTTTCTGGCACATTTCATCATGACATACTTTCCCTGTGATATTTCACTATGGGCTTATATCTGCATGTCTCTGTTACACTTTTTCACAGAGTGCTATACCTATTATTATTTGTTACAGAAGCATTAGTTATTTTGTTGTGAAGAGCTTATTTCCCAGCAGCAATGCCTGAACCAGCAAGCCAGCGCCTAAGAAGGGCTCCAAGAAAACCGTAACAAGTATCATTTCATAAAGAGTTAACTCTTTTTTTTCAGCTTTTAGAAACTATTGCCTAAATACACATTTGCTGGCCTCAGCTCTAAGTTTAGGGATAACCAATCCCATTGTCTAATCACCTCTGGATCCAGACTGCTAATTGATAAGATGAACTTGTAAACTTGTTATCTTAAGTACTGTAATCCTATTGTGGCCTGTCAAAGGACAGTGCTCTCTATCTAAATGTGTGATGGGGGATTTTGTGCTTCCCCCCCTCTCCCCCTGGGAGTGCCCTGTGTGCATGTAACCTTAATAAAAAGCAGGCTGGGCATCCCAGTCCTGAGTTCTTGTTTGACCCTCAATCGCAGCGTTGACTCGTTTTTGTGGGCAGAAGGGTATCCTAGCTGTACTACAGCTAAGGGAGATTATTCTATATTTGCGAGACTCATATAGAATACTATGGAAAGCAGCTTCTCCCCTCTTTAGCAATAGGGATCCAGGCTACTAAGCGGTCCATCTCTCAGCGAGACTAAGGGTAACCGTAACATTTGGTGGCAGCGGTGGGATTTTCCTGGATTTCCTAGGAGAGGTACAGAACGGATGGAGAGCGCTTACGAAAAATTGAAGCGTACAACCCTAAAGGATTTACTTGAAAGCAGAGGGGGGTACGCCAGCAACCGGCCGAGGAGAGAGCTGATCACAGAATTGAACGAACTGGATCAGAGCTTCACAATGGCGGAAACACCGACCACGATTAGTGACGAAAAAACCAGGATTGTTCGGGAAAGGCTCTCATTATACGGGCCGAACCCCTCCATGGAATTGGTACAGCAGTTGATGGCGGAGGCGGACGAGGATATACGAGAGACTCGAGCCCACGAACTCAACCTAGCGAACGCATACCGCAATGCTGAAGCCCCGCAGGTAATCATCCCTGTCGAAAATGCTGGGAGGCCCATGATACCCTATGCGGCATTTCGACCCTTTCTAGAGAGCGAGACAGGGATTGATGAATATTTGGCGGACTTCGAAAAGGCAATGTGCCCTGCACCAGATCCCCAACAGAGAGTGGCCCACGATATTGTCTGGGAAACTATCCGGGCGAGCCCTGGAAGCCTTTCGTACTCTGGGTGCTAAGGAAGTGACACAGTATGAGCTAGTTAAGGAGACACTGTTGCGACGGTACGCTGTAACTCCGGACACGTATCGCCGACAGTTTCGGGGCACGGAAAAGAAGCCTAACGATACCCATATGGAATGGGCGCACCGAATGCGGAGAGCGGCAAATCACTGGCTGAGCGGAAGTAAAGCGGTGACTGGGGAGGAAATTTTACAATTGTTTCTCTTAGAACATTTTTATAATGGCATGGAACAGCAAGGGAAGGAATGGCTGCGAGACAGGCGGCCTTCTACCTTAGAAGAAGCAGCCAAATTGGCCGATGAACATTATGACTCCCGTCTTCACGAACCCATGAACTACCAAGCTCCAGCACGGGTCGAACCCAGAGAGGTTTACCGTGCACCCCCTCGTGCTGAATTCCGAGCCCCGGTGCCCACAGGGCCCGTCCGACACTCAGGACCACCCAATAACAGCTCTGAGCGTCCCAGACCGACTTGCCACCGATGCAAGCAACCAGGGCATTTCATGGCTAGCTGCCCCCTTAATACGCACCAGATACCCAGGAATTACAATTACCCCTCTGGGTCCTATCGTCCGTCCCGGGCCCTCTGTGTTAACCAAGAGGCCCCTATGGAGGGATATGTGGGGTCGCTTCACGAGGCAGACCCTGTATATGCTGCCTCAGATAACCGCCAGCACCATCGGCAGAGGGTATGGCTCGAGGGGCGATCTACCGAGGGATTGCGAGACACAGGGGCTACTATCACGCTGGTACAGAGTCATTTGGTGCCAGAGCACAAGCGATCCGGACAGACTGTGGCCGTTAGAGTGGCGGGGGGGATGTGTACAAAATTCCAACAGCTAAAGTGCATCTTGATTGGGGAGCGGGAAAGGGGGCTGTGAACGTGGGCCTAATGGATAATTTACCTGCCAAAGTACTACTGGGCAACGATTTGGGCCCCATGACTTCTGCCTATGCTCCAGTATGCAACAACGAGGCGGACCCAGTGACTACACGGGCCCAAGCCCTGACGGAGCGAGAGCTCTCACCAGTGCGGGAGACACAGGTAAGACCTACCCCGACCTTGCCTGACAGGTTAGGCCCCATACCCTGGGACACCCCAGATGCTTTCGAGGCAGAGTCTAAGACTGACCTGACCTTACAAAAGTACCGGGAACGAGCAGAGACCGGAGGGGGCGGGGCAGATAACGAAACATTCTTATGGGAAAAAGGGAAACTATACCGCTGGACAGAGAAAAGGGGACAGCGTAGGCGACAGCTGGTAGTGCCCCACAAATACCGTCAAGAAATCCTCAAAATAGGCCACGACATCCCCTTAGCAGGCCACCTAGCCGTTACCCTACCCTACACCGCATTACTCACACGTTCTTTTGGCCAGGGGTGCACGCTGACGTTAGAACTTACTGTAACACCTGCGATGTGTGTCAACGAGTAGGAAGGCGAGGCGATCACCCTAAAGCCCAGCTAGTAAATATGCCCATTGTAGAGGAACCCTTCAGCCGGGTTGCTATTGAGCTAGTGGGACCACTGGCTACCCCTAGTCCCTCCGGTAAGCGCTACATTCTTACCGTAGTGGACTACGCTACCAGGTACCCAGAGGCTGTCGCCCTATCCAACATACAAGCGGATACGGTAGAGAATGCACTAGTACAGGTGTTCTCCCGGGTAGGATTTCCAAAAGAAATCCTATCCGACCGAGGCACCCAATTTACGGCTGAATTAACCCAACAACTCTGGCAGGTTTGCATAATTAAGTCCCTCCTGAGCTCCCCATACCACCCCCAAACGAACGGGCTGTGTGAGAGGTTCAATGGGACCCTCAAGCAAATGCTCAAGACGTTCACTCAGGAATACCGAGACTGGGAACGCTTCCTGCCGCACCTCCTATTTGCTTATCGGGAGGTGCCCCAGGAAACGACAGGGTTCTCTCCCTTCGAGTTGCTCTACGGAAGAAAGGTACGGGGACCCCTAAACCTGATCCGGGAGCACTGGGAGGGAGAGATGGAGGCTGACGGTGTCCCCATTGTGCCATACGTGCTGGAACTCAGGGACCGAATGGAGCAATTAGCCAAATCCGTGCGGGCTAATCTCCAGTTGGCCCAGAGAAGACAGAAAGTATGGTACGATCGGGGGGCCCGAAAGAGAATCTTCACCATAGGACAAAAGGTGTTAGTACTTAAGCCGGTGAAGACAGACAAATTGCAGGCGTCCTGGCAGGGTCCCTACCAGATCGTAGAGAAAAGGGGAGACACCACTTATGTGATAGCTAGCTGCCATGACAACAATCTTAGAAAGACATTCCATGTAAACATGCTCAAGGAATATTTTGAGCGACCAGAGAACGTGACGGCCGTATGTTGTTCCCCTCAGGAAGACCCCGACAGTTTACCCATTCCAGACCTATTAGAAAAGAGTCTCCCCACAGGTATAGTGGCGCAGGTTCAGATAGGGGACCGACTTAGCCCCACTGAAAGGGAGCAGCTCAACCAACTCCTCCAGTCCAAACACCTCACCTTCTCCCCGAAGCCAGGGTACACTACTTTAACCACCCACCAGGTAGATACTCCGGGACAAGCTCCCTTGCGCCAGGCTCCGTACCGAATCCCCGAAGCAGTTAGGACAGGAATGAAGAAGGAGATCGATGAGATGCTCCAGCTCAGGGTAATTGAGCCCTCCAATAGTCCATGGGCCTCCCCAGTTGTCTTGGTGCCCAAGAAAGATGGGACCACCCGGTTCTGCGTAGACTATCGGAGGCTCAATGAAAATACCGTGACGGACGCTTACCCTATGCCCAGGGTAGACGAGCTACTCGATCGTATAGCCAGGGGAAATTACCTGACCACTATTGACCTCTGCAAAGGTTACTGGCAGATTCCCCTGGCCCCGGAGGCTATCCCCAAGTCGGCATTCATCACCCCATTCGGCTTATATCAGTTTAGGGTAATGCCGTTTGGGATGAAGAATGCCCCAGCTACATTCCAGCGCTTGGTGGATAGGCTCCTGGATGGCTTCCAGAGTTTTGCTTGCGCCTACCTGGACGACATAGCGATCCACAGTGAGTCCTGGGAGGACCACTTAGCTCATGTGGGAATGGTTCTGGATCAGATCCGGGCTGCTGGCCTGACTCTGAAGCCAGAAAAATGTCACTTTGGGATGGCCGAGGTACAGTACCTGGGTCACCGGGTGGGGTGTGGAAAGCAGCGACCAGAGCCGGCCAAAATAGGCCCACCCCCATCACTAAGACTCAGGTCCTAGCCTTCCTGGGCACGGCAGGGTACTATAGACGGTTCGTACCAGACTACAGCACACTTGCCAAACCCCTGACTGACTTGACCAAGAAGAACTTACCTCGACAGGTCCTGTGGTCTCCCCACTGTGAAACGGCTTTCCAGGCTCTCAAAAATGCTCTAATTAACGCTCCTGTCTTGGCGGCCCCAGCCCTTAACAAACGTTTTATCGTCCATACAGATGCTTCCATGTTCGGGCTGGGAGCTGTCCTCAGCCAAGTAGGCGAAGATGGAGGGGAGCATCCAGTTGCCTACATCAGCCGGAAGCTCCTGCCCCGCGAAGTCAGCTATGCAGCGGTCGAAAAGGAGTGTTTGGCTTTGGTGTGGGCATTAAAGCAATTGACTCCCTATTTATATGGTCAGGAGTTCACTCTGGTCACCGACCATAACCTGTTGGTGTGGCTGAACCGGGTCTCTGGAGATAACGGCAGGCTATTACGTTGGAGCTTATCGTTGCAACCCTTCAATTTCACCATTACTTACAGACCTGGGAAACAGAATGGCAACGCCGACGGGTTGTCCAGACAAACCGACCTCAGCCCCGCATAACCAGCGGTCTGGACAGCCTTAGTCTGCCCCGAAAAGGGGTCAGACCGTGTCTGCCAGAGTGTTCCACAGAAAGGGAGCACTGTTACAGAAGCATTAGTTATTTTGTTGTGAAGAGCTTATTTTCCAGCAGCAATGCCTGAACCAGCAAGCCAGCGCCTAAGAAGGGCTCCAAGAAAACCGTAACAAGTATCATTTCATAAAGAGTTAACTCTTTTTTTTCAGCTTTTAGAAACTATTGCCTAAATACACATTTGCTGGCCTCAGCTCTAAGTTTAGGGATAACCAATCCCATTGTCTAATCACCTCTGGAGCCAGACTGCTAATTGATAAGATGAACTTGTAAACTTGTTATCTTAAGTACTGTAATCCTATTGTGGCCTGTCAAAGGACAGTGCTCTCTATCTAAATGTGTGATGGGGGATTTTGTGCTTCCCCCCCTCTCCCCCTGGGAGTGCCCTGTGTGCATGTAACCTTAATAAAAAGCAGGCTGGGCATCCCAGTCCTGAGTTCTTGTTTGACCCTCAATCGCAGCGTTGACTCGTTTTTGTGGGCAGAAGGGTATCCTAGCTGTACTACAGCTAAGGGAGATTATTCTATATTTGCGAGACTCATATAGAATACTATGGAAAGCAGCTTCTCCCCTCTTTAGCAATAGGGATCCAGGCTACTAAGCGGTCCATCTCTCAGCGAGACTAAGGGTAACCGTAACATTATTATTATCGGTTATTTGTAGAGCGCCAAAAGATTCCACAGCACTGTAAACATAGGTGGTATTGAAGGAAACATTTATAGGGATCAAATGGGTAGAGGGCCCTGCCAAGAGTCGCACTGTTGTAGTCAGCTCTTAAGAATGTGATCTACAAACAGCTGGGCTCTTAGGCTTACACGCTAAGGGGGTTCAAGGGGATAGCAATGGAGGAGAGGAACTGGTATAAAAAAATGTAGGTTGTATACATCTCTGAACAGTAGAGTCTTTAGGGAACGCTTGAAACTTTCAAAACTAGGGGAGAGTCTTGTGGAGCGAAGCAGAGAGTTCCACAAGATGGGAGCCAGTCTGGAGAAGTCCTGTAAACAGGAATGTGAGGAGGTAACAAGAGAGGATGAGAGTAGGATGTCATGAGCAGAGCGAAGGAGACTGGAGGGAGAGTATCTGACCCACTTTATATCAGTTTTTCTCAACTTCAGTCCTCAAATGTCACTAACTGCCCAGATTTTAAGGATATCCCTACCCGAGTACAGGTGAGTAGTGATGTTACGAACCTAAAAATTTGGGTTCGCGAACCGCGAACGCGAACTCCCACAAAAGTTTGCGAACCGTCAAACCGGGCAAGCCTCCATTGACTTCATTGGGCAGGCAAGTTTTAAAACCCACAGGGACTCTTTCTGGCCACAATAGTGATGGGAAAGTTGTTTCAAGGGGACTAACACCTGGACTGTGGCGTGCCGGAGGGGGATCCATGGCAAAACTCCCATGGAAAATTACATAGTTGATGCAGAGTCTGGTTTTAATCCATAAAGGGCATAAATCACCTAACATTCCTAAATTGTTTGGAATAACGTGCTTTAAAACATCAGGTATGATGTTGTATCGATCAGGTAGTGTAAGGGTTACGCCCACTTCACAGTGACAGACCAAACTCCCGCAGCGGGTACAACATCATCATCATCACACCGTACATCCATGTGTGTAATGCTGCCTGACTGAGACATATCCCTGTTATCTACATCCTCTGGCAATAATGGTTGCGCATCACTCATTTCTTCCAACTGATGTGTAAATAACTCCTCTGACAGATCAAGTGAAGCAGCTGTGGTACTAGTGTTGGTGGTGGCTGCAGGCGGGTGAGTGGTAAGTAACTTGAGAGGTGCTGCCCAAAGATAAGCTGGAGGAGGATGGTGCATCAAGGTTTGGAGCGGAAGCTATAGAAGATTGCGTGTCCTGTGTTAAAAAGTCAACTATGTCCTCAGAACTTTTCGAGTTCATGGTACGTGCCTTCTGAACACTGGGCATTATTCTAGGGCCAAAGGGAATCACAGCACCACGACCACGAGGGCACCTGCGGGGTAGCCTGCCCCTGCCTGTCATTTTTTTTTAAATGTACACTTACACTACTATTAAACAAGATATGAGTGGTGCCACTGGGCAATTGGGCACAGTATACGCTGTGAGCCTGACACAAAAAAAGCAGACTGATGTTTCACAGTCCAAAACGTTTTTATTTTTTTAAATGTACACTTACACTACTATTAAACAAGATATGAGTGGTGGCACTGGGCAAGTGGGCACAGTATACGCTGTGAGCCTGACACAAAAAAGCAGACTGATGTTTCACAGTCCAAAAACTTTTTTTTTTTTAAATGTACACTTACACTACTATTAAACAAGATATGAGTGGTGGCACTGGACAAGTGGGCCCAGTATACGCTGTGAGCCTGACACAAAAAAGCAGACTGATGTTTCACCGTCCAAAAAGTTGTTGTTTTTTTTAAATGTACACTTACACTACTTTTAAACAAAATAAAAACTGGGCAAGTGGGCACAGTATACGCTGTGAGCCTGGCACACATGCTGGCAGGCACGCAACTGCAATTAGATTACACAAGCAGACTGATGTTTCACAGTAAAAAAAGTTTTTTTTTTAAATTTACACTACTGTTACACCAGATATGAGTGGTGGCACTGGGCAAGTGGGCACAGTATACGCTGTGAGCCTGGCACACATGCTGGCAGGCAGGCCACTGCAATTAGATTACACTAGCAGACTGATGTTTCACAGTCAAAAAAGTTTGGGTTTTTTTAAAGTTACACTACTGTTACACCAGATATGAGTGGTGGCACTGGGCAAGTGCGCCTTGCACACACGCTGGCAGGCAGGCAACTGCAATTAGATTACACTAGCAGACTGATGTTTCACAGTCAAAAAAGTTTTTTTTTTATAATTTACCCTACTGTTACACCAGATATGAGTGGTGGCACTGGGCAAGTGGCTTGGCAGGCAGGCAACTGCAATTAGATTACACTAGCAGACTGATATTTCACAGTCAAAAAAGTTTTTTTTTTTAATTTACACTACTGTTACACCAGATATGAATGGTGGCACTGGGCAAGTGGCTTGGCAGGCAGGCAACTGCAATTAGATTACACAGGGAAAAAAAAAAAGCAGACTGATGTTCTAGCCCTAAAAAGGGCTTTTTGGGGTGCTATCCTTACAGCAGAGATCAGATGAGTCCTTCAGGACTGTAGTGGACACTGAATACACTAGCCTAGCTATCAATTTCCCTATTAAATCAGCAGCAGCTACACTGTCCCTCCTCTCACTAAGAATGCAGCTTCCAAATGACTCTAAAATGGATGCTGTCCAGGAGGTAGGAGGGTCTGGGAGGGAGTGTCTGCTGCTGATTGGCTGGAATGTGTCTTCTGACTGTGAGGTGGAGGGTCAAATTATTACTCAATGATGATGAATAGGGGGAGGATCGAACATCGCATATGTTCGCCCACCGCGGCGAACGCGAACATGCTATGTTCGCTGGGAATTATTCGCCGGCGAACTATTCGGAACATCACTACAGGTGAGTCAGTCACAGAGAATGAGTAGGTGACCAGCTCAAGCTGGGAATTGAGAAAAAAACTATTTCTGTAATACATTGAATGTTAAAGGGACACAAAACCCAGTTTTTTTCTTTCATGATTCAGATAGAGCTATAGTTCTGTGTAAAAACATTATTTTTCTTCAGAGCTCACATTTGTGTACCATATGCCAGTAGGTCTAATGTTACGGTACCAACAGTGTACCAAGGGTTAATACCAGGGAACAACGTCCTGCATAGGGAATCAGCAATTCACAAACCAGCCAGTTTTCAGGTTTAAACAGAATATATGCTTTATTTGAAGGCAGCACACAGATTTATACACCCTGGCTTCAGGTTACAAAGGGCATTGGTTTAACAGTAAAGCAAACATATGAACAATGCATCAAACAATTGTCTATTCACAGGTAAAACAGATTAACATATTAAGTTAATTAACTAGGGAAGAACGTTTACTCAGACAATCTGATGTTGGGCAGTCTAGTTAACATAATCACACAATGACACAATCAGTTTACCCAGACAGACTCCTGAGACACAATCAGATCTTAAACATACATAGAATACATCTTATTACAGAATATAGGAACAGTTCTTATTAGCTATAAAGTCTTTTATGCCCACTTTGCTTATAGAGTCACAATTGCTCCCACAAGGGGCACTCACACCCTGTACCCATCCTGTATTTATGGATACAGGGTGACATAGACATAAGACAGAGGTATGAAAGTACATGGGGTGTCCAGCATATAAAATTCCATATTTCCATGCAGTCTCTGGGTATCCTTAAGCCCATGTACCTCCAGCCCAAAGAATGTTCCATAACAGGCCCTCCAATGTACAGTGGCGAGATTGGTTTTGTCACATCTCTCCCCTTTTCCAAACAGACTAACAGGGTATCTGACCTCCTGCCGGTCAGTGCCCTGGTTAGTCCAGCAACCCACCCATAAAACACAATTAGTAGTACAGCCCACCCACAATAAATGGTTACTACACCTGAGTACGGGGAAAACTTGTCCATGTCCAGGTGCCTCACCACAGCTGTGTGGGGGACTGGTACGCTGAATTGGTGGGTTGCGAGGTGGGCAGAGACCAGCTGTACTCTGCCCGGGTGCCAGCACTACCATGGAAGTAGCCTGGTGGGAGCCTGGTTGCTGGAGGGGAAGACCGACTGTCTCCCCTTCGGATACATAGCTGTGCTGCTGGAGGGGGAGACCAATCGTCTCCCCTTTGGCTAAACAGCCGTGTTGCTGGGGGACAGGACCATCAAACTCCTCTCCCTCTGGTTTGTCATGCTCGGCTGTCCAGGGTATATACTGTGGCATATACCACCAGAGCGCCTGGTAGGCATGTCAGTTTGCTGGGACAATCCATCTGTATTCCCGTTATGAGAGAGAATTCCTGTCCATACAAACAAGGGTTCAAATTCCTCAGTGCCCAGACCAGGGCCAAACAGTCCTTCAAAATCCCATCAGCTTCTTTACGAGTTTTCTGTACCTGCTCTTTATAGGTATCCACAATCCCTTCATACTGACATAGGGTGCCCTTGAGTTGCTGCACCTCACTATGAGCCAGCGTCAGCTTCTCCTCCAGTGTCACTAAGTTTGTCTTTAATGTTTCATGTTCCACTCTCAAGCTGGTGTTTTCTGCAGTTTGTCGGTGCAGCTTGTCTAGCAGAGATTCCTGTTCTAAACGTGCTTTTTCCTCTGCGCTCCTCTTCTCCTTCATCAGCGCATTGTAACGGGACCTCCACATATCAATAGCGGATAGAGATTTACTGAGCTCAGCGTCCTGGGGCTTAGCAGCAGGTGGGTCAGTCTCTGCTGCACGGATCTGGGCACGGGTAGTCACAGAGTTAACATCAGCGGGACCCATAGGAGCGTAGGCAGAAACAAGGGGGGCCAAGTCATTTCCAAGAAGAACATCAGCAGGTAAGTCCTTCTTGACCCCCACATTCACAGGTCTAGCGCCCACTCCCCAATCCAAATGTACCCTGGCAACAGGTAGGCTGAACACATCGCCCCCTGCTACCCTCACAGCCACAGTGTCTCCAGTGTACTGTTTCTCAGACACCAAGTTCTTTTGAAGAAAGGTCATGGTAGCACCAGTATCCCGTAGACCACTGACCTTCTTCCCATTCACTTTAACCAGTTGCCGGTTATTCCGGTGGGCAGCTTGCACAAGGTCTGCCTCATGTAGGATGCTCCAGCATTCTTGCGCCTCTACGTAGCGGGCCGCAGGCTGAGGATTACGTGGGATTCCGCCGGCGGGTCTTCTCCAGGACTGCGCTTGGTTCGCTGCGTTTAGGGGACACTCTGGTCTTTTGTGCCCTAGTTGCTTACATCTAAAGCACCGAATAGGTTGTGAGTAGCCCCGCGAATTGAACAGGGCTCTCTGAGGGTAGTTCGTGGCCGGAGGCCGTGTGGTATAGCGGTGCGCCGGGGTTTGGTAACTGGCAGCTGCTGGGGTGACTGGGGGTCTGTACTCCACTCTAGCAGGGGGCTTAGTGGTAGCAATGTCCAGTTTGCGGGCATCCGTATACTCATCTGCCAAGCGAGCCGCTTCCTGCAGGGTGGAGGGTTTACGGTCCCGAACCCACTCTCGAACTCCTGCGGGTAATTTGTCGAAGCAATGTTCCAACAGGAATAGCTGCAGCACCTCTTCCCCAGATATGGCTTGGCACCCCGCTATCCAGTGAGCTGCTGTGCGGTGCACCTTACATGCCCACTCAAGGTAGGAATCTCCAGCTAATTTAACAGTGTCTCTGAACCGTCTCCGGTATGCCTCCGGTGTAACCGCATACCTGGAGAGCAGAGCCTCTTTTACAGTATTATAATCCCTGACTTCCTCATCTGGAATGGCCCGAAAAGCCTCTCTGGCCCGGCCGGATAATTTTCCAGATAATATCGTGACCCAGTCCTCTGCGGGTACCTTGTGTAGTGCACATTGCCTCTCAAAATCCGCAAGGTACCCATCAATCTCTCCTTCTGTTTCCAGGAAGTTTTTAAAAGCTGCAAAATTTACTTTTCTCTTTTCCATCTTAGTCAGTATTGTAATAATCCCCCTCTTCCTGAGGTTACTGGCTTGTGTAGTTGCTCTTCTGGGCGATAAGGTTCATTCCGTCGCTGCCACCAATGTTACGGTACCAACAGTGTACCAAGGGTTAATACCAGGGAACAACGTCCTGCATAGGGAATCAGCAATTCACAAACCAGCCAGTTTTCAGGTTTAAACAGAATATATGCTTTATTTGAAGGCAGCACACAGATTTATACACCCTGGCTTCAGGTTACAAAGGGCATTGGTTTAACAGTAAAGCAAACATATGAACAATGCATCAAACAATTGTCTATTCACAGGTAAAACAGATTAACATATTAAGTTAATTAACTAGGGAAGAACGTTTACTCAGACAATCTGATGTTGGGCAGTCTAGTTAACATAATCACACAATGACACAATCAGTTTACCCAGACAGACTCCTGAGACACAATCAGATCTTAAACATACATAGAATACATCTTATTACAGAATATAGGAACAGTTCTTATTAGCTATAAAGTCTTTTATGCCCACTTTGCTTATAGAGTCACAATTGCTCCCACAAGGGGCACTCACACCCTGTACCCATCCTGTATTTATGGATACAGGGTGACATAGACATAAGACAGAGGTATGAAAGTACATGGGGTGTCCAGCATATAAAATTCCATATTTCCATGCAGTCTCTGGGTATCCTTAAGCCCATGTACCTCCAGCCCAAAGAATGTTCCATAACAGGCCCTCCAATGTACAGTGGCGAGATTGGTTTTGTCACAGTCTATATGAGCAAATAAAATAAACAAAAAAGGTTTGTCAGGGGAGAGATGGTTCCCAGCCCTAAGGTAAAAATATTGGTTGAGGGGGGGTGGGACTATAAACTACAGAAAAATTAGATTGATTAGAGAGTAGAGGTGGGGGGGGGGGTCCCTACACTACAATAAAAAAATATTTATAACAGGTAAATAATAAAATATAAATAAAAATACTGTAATTTGTTACTGGCAGACTGGCTGCCAGAAACAAAAATGTCGGAAAACAGTGGGAGGCGGAAGGGTTAGAGAGCTCTTTGTGTGTGGATAAGGGAGCTGGGAAGGTGAGGAAGAATCCCTTTCCACTGTAAATGTCACCAACAATTATATTTTTGTTTATTTTATTTGCTCATATAGACATACTGACATATGGTACACAAATGTGAACTCCAAAGAAAAATAATGTTTTTACACAGAACTTTTTAACAATTACCTGTAAGATAGCAAGTGTTACGGAGGTAAAGTACTCAATTACCTGATTTCAACACTGAAACATTTATAAAAATATACTCTTTTGGATAGAACAGAGGAAAAATTTGACTACAATGTCCATTTAAAATGTATCAATTTTATTAGATATAATTGGGGGATCTACACACTCAATTATTATTAATAATAATAATAATCATCATCATCATCATCACCAAGTATGACAAAAAAACAGCAACTAAAATACTATGTGACGTTATTTGACACAGCTGCCTTTTTCTATCGATGTGCACTAATACTCCTCAAGATCAGCTGAGGATAAGCTTTCTGTCTGTAAAGGGATTAGATTGGTACAGCTGACTATCTGTTTGTCTCATAGTGTCGCGTTTCATGGGGCTATAAAGAAGATCCATGTGGTGCACAAGAAAATGACCTGCAGAAGAGATGTCCAGAGAAAAAGAAATGTGATCCATTGCAGCTGAGGCCAAAGTATTGTTTCTACTTCCCATTAAGTTGTCTTGAGAAATTTCTAACTAAACGCATGTATCATAGAGATATAGGTTTTTCTCTGAAGTAGAGCGTAGTACATTTATAGGAAAATATACATTGCACTGAGCTATGAAAAGGAAATAAGATACATAGTGCAACCTACAAGCAAATTAGTAAATGTTAGAATAGGCCAGGAACTCACACCTGATATTTAAACAATGACCTTTATAGCAGGAATCTTTGTTGCATCCAGGTGAATTTTTTTCTCCTCGCGCTGCCAACATTCCATTGAGGATGCGTGTGCAACTGTCGACGGCGACGGACATTACAAACGCAATTATAGTATAGATATATTTATGTGTTAATATGTGTATAAATGTTGCAGGTAAAGTAAGAAATTGAGTAATCCTAGCATTACCTGGGTAAACCTGACATAAACCAAGTGGCTGTGGGTAAAGCCCGATGTAACATGCATGCATCGAGTCACCGCATCAAACATATATACGATGCACTGTATTTCACACATCTTCACTATCTTTTTTGCCTCCGCCTGGGGATTCATGGGGGCTCACTTGGGGTGGATGCCAGAGGTTCGCTGGGGCACCTTCCTTTAATACCCCGAGACAGAGGCAAAAAAGATAGTGTAGAACAGGGAATTGCATTACATCAGGCTTTACCCGAAGCTGCTTGGGTAATGTCAGGTTTACCCGGGTAATCCTTTTCAGACTTTACCTGTAACATATACATATATTAACACACAAATATATATGTATATAAGCATATACCTATATATTTACAGGGAACACACAGTTCCTATAGAACACTATGTAAAAGCACTTTTCAGTGCCGTTATTTTTCTAACACCCCACACCTGCCAACTTTAGCCCCCAAAGTGTGCAGTTAAAAAAAACAAAACGATGCCACAATTTTTTTATTTTTTTAAAAGAAATACATGTATTTTGTGTGGGGGAAACAGTTGGGGCACATTTAAAAAATTATACCTCTGGTTAAATTTTTGAGCACTAATTGCTACCGCAAGCTCGCGATAGCAATAACCAGCCACTTCTAATGGCTTGTTATTTATCGCACAGCCACAAATAGGCAAATTTGGTCCATTAAGGAGTATAGCGGACAGCAGTACTGCAGGCTATGGATTTTTGATTATTTAAATTATTATTTTGTTCTAATAATTATTAATACAAATATGTTCTCTATATATCAAGACTTCAGCAAAATGGTCATAATATGTTGGGCCGCCCCTGTATTAAAAAGAAAGTAAAAACATGCAGGGCAGGTTAGAAATATTTTCAGCGTCTCTCATACTATAAACATGTCATAAAATAACAGAAACAATTATTTATTAATTTCCTGTTCTGCTTGATCAGCCAGATGTACAAGATACATCTGTTTATATTTCTACAGTATAAATATAGCACAATACTGATCTCAAAAGAGGAAATATCAGCAGGTACAGTATATACAAACAGAACATGGCACAGAGAGCAAATTATATACTTCTTTTTAAAAAAAGAATTTCATAAGAGGGGACTAAAACTGAGACATAAGAGCTATCACCTTTATTACCTAGGCTCATCAACAAACTGTTTATTAAGTCACAGTGAGAAAAGAGAGTGAGACTTACCTGTCAGTCAGGGATAAACTGACCTATTGGGATTTAGATGTTCTGTGTCTTCCAATAAAACTGACATAAGTTCAACTTGATAGGTTGTAACAAATTGGGTATGCATATTGCATTTGTCTATTTATGTTTATTATTATTATTATTATTATTATTATCCCCTTCCCACAGTTAGGACGCTCCATGTCGTCCTAACTGCACTGGGCTTTAGCACCGTTAGGGTGGCATTTGGCTGTCCTGAAGCCATAGCCGCTTCCTAAATGGGATCACGGGCTATAGGGCAGGGCCCTCTACCCGTCTGATCCCTATAAATGTTTCCTTGTATTCCGCCTATGTTTATAGCGCTGGGGAATCTGTTGGCACTCTAGAAATAACCGATAATAATAATAATAATCGTTGCCAAAATATATAGATTTCTTAGACATTCTTTTCTGTCAATTAACTCTTAAATATTGCTCTAGATCTGACCAAACTAGTGTGCCAGAAGGGTTATGGCAAGCAAAGGATGAAAGAAATAAAGGAGCATCATATTTTCTACAAGAGGTATTGACATTTATTATTCTTGTGCTGCAACTAATGAAAATGTGAAAATCAAATGCATGTAGCAAAAAGGTATAGTTGCTGATTAGGTCTCGTAGTTTTACAGACCATTTTCAGTATATAATTTTTGCATTGCTTATCATAGATAATTTTGTATTTAATAACCTGCAAAGTTGTTAAAAACATATGTAAAGTTGTGCTTGTGGGGTAGGACACGGGTGATAAGCCAATGAGGAGAGGCAGTTGCACAAATTCTCCAATCACTAACTTTTTTTCTATGGGAGCTGCAAGCTAGATTTTACATATGTGTTTAAGCCTCTTGTAAGGATTAAAAAGGAGGGTTGATGCCAATCTAGTTGATAATGTTTTTCAGCTTTCAATAAACCATTTATGACATTGTCACAATTATCGGAAAAGTCACACAATGCATGGACAACATCGACTTAGGCAATTATATTCTATGTGACAACAAGTTTTCATCAAAATATTGAACAAAAAATTGAAATGTTACTTGTGAGGAGGGGAGAGCATGCAGAGAGAATAGAGGTGATGTTACTTGTAAGGAGGGGAGAGCATGCAGAGAGGTTAGAGGTGATGTTACTTGTGAGGAGGGGAGAGCATGCAGAGAGGTTAGAGGTGATGTTACTTGTGAGGAGGGGAGAGCATGCAGAGAGGTTAGAGGTGATGTTACTTGTCAGGAGGGGAGAGCATGCAGAGAGAATAGAGGTGATGTTACTTGTGAGGATGGGAGAGCGTGCAGAGAGAATAGAGGTGATGTTACTTGTGAGGATGGGAGAACGTGCAGAGAGAATAGAGGTGATGTTACTTGTGAGGAGGGGAGAGCGTACAGAGAGAATAGAGGTGATGTTACTTGTGAGGAGGGGAGAGAATGCAGAGAGAATAGAGGTCATGTTACTTGTGAGGAGGGGAGAGCGTGCAGAGAGAATAGAGGTGATGTTACTTGTGAGGAGGGGAGAGCATGCAGAGAGAATAGAGGTCATGTTTCTTGTGAGGAGGGAAGAGCATGCAGAGAGAATAGAGGTCATGTTACTTGTGAGGAGGGGAGAGCATGCAGAGAGAGAGAATAGAGGTCATGTTACTTGTGAGGAGGGGAGAGCATGCAGAGAGAATAGAGGTCATGTTACTTCTGAGGAGGGGAGAGTATGCAGATAGAATAGAGGTCATGTAATTTGTGAGGAGGGGAGAGCATGCAGAGAGAATAGAGGTGATGTCACTTGTGAGGAGGGGAGAGCATGAAGAGAGAATAGAGGCCATGTTAATTGTAAGGAGGACACAAGCATGAAGAGAGAATAGAGGTGATGTTACTTGTGAGGAGGGGAGAGCAAGCCGAGAGAATAGAGGTGATGTTACTTGTGAGGAGGGGAGAGCATGCAAAGAGAATAGAGGTGATGTTACTTGTGAGGAGCGGAGAGCAGGCAGAGAGAATAGAGGTGATGTTACTTGTGAGGAGGGGAGAGCATGCAGAGAGAATAGAGGTGATGTTATTTGTGAGTAGGGGAGAGCGTGCAGAGAGGTTAGAGGTGATGTTACTTGTGAGGAGAGGAGAGCGTGCAGAGAGAATAGAGGTGATGTTACTTGTGAGGAGGGGAGAGCATGCAGAGAGAATAGAGGTGATGTTACTTGTGAGGAGGGGAGAGCGTGCAGAGAGAATAGAGGTGATGCTACTTGTGAGGAGGGGAGAGCATGCAGAGAGAATAGAGGTGATGTTACTTGTGAGGAGGGGAGAGCGTGCAGAGAGAATAGAGGTGATGTTACTTGTGAGGAGGGGAGAGCATGCAGAGAGAATAGAGGTGATGTTACTTGTGAGGAGGGGAGAGCATGCAGAGAGAATAGAGGTCATGTTACTTGTGAGGAGGGGAGAGCATGCAGAGAGGTTATAGGTCATGTTACTTGTGAGGAGGGGAGAGCATGCAGAGAAAATAGAGGCCATGTTATTGTGAGGAGGGGAGAGCATGCAGAGAGGTTAGAGGTGATGTTACTTGTGAGGAGGGGAGAGCATGCAGAGAGGTTAGGGGTCATGTTACTTGTGAGGAGGGGAGAGAATGCAGAGAGAATAGAGGTGATGTTACTTGTGAGGATGGGAGAGCATGCAGAGAGGTTAGAGGTGATTTTACTTGTGAGGAGGGGAGAGCATGCAGTGAGAATAGAGGTCATGTTACTTGTGAGGAGGGGAGAGCATGCAGAGAGAATAGAGGTCATGTTACTTGTGAGGAGGGGAGAGCGTGCATTGAGAATAGAGGTCATGTTACTTGTGAGGAGGGGAGAGCATGCAGAGAGAATAGAGGTGATGATACTTGTGAGGAGGGGAGAGCATGCAGAGAGAATAGAGGTGATGTTACTTGTGAGAAGGGGAGAGCATGCAGAGAGGTTAGAGGTCATTTTACTTGTGAGGAGGGGAGAGAGCATGCAGAGAGAATAGAGGTGATTGTTACGGTTACCCTTAGTCTCGCTGAGAGATGGACCGCTTAGTAGCCTGGATTCCTATTGCTGAAGAGGGGAGAAACTGCTTTCCATAGTATTCTATATGAGTCTCGCAAATGTAGAATAATCCCCCTTAGCTGTAGTACAGCTAGGATACCCTTCTGCCCACAAAAACGAGTCAACGCTGCGATTGAGGGACAACCAAGAACTGAGGACTGGGATGCCCAGCCTGCTTTTTATTTAGGTTACATGCACACAGGGCACTCCCAGGGGGGGAAGCATAAAATCCCCCATCACACATTTAGACAAAGCCCTTGGACAGGCCACCGCAGATAACAAGTACACACAAGAAAACAATTGAGTCCTTCTTATCACCTAGCAGTGAATGCTTATCACAAACTTAATTACAGTACACAATATGCTAGGAAACCTGCCTCAGAAAATAGTTTTCTCAAAACTGAACAGAGTTAACCCTTTATGAAATGATACTTGTTACAGTTTTCTTGGAGCCCTTCTTAGGCGCTGGCTTGGCTGGTTCAGGCATTGCTGCTGGGAAATAAGTTTCTTCACAACAAAATAACTAATGCTTCTGTAACAGTGCTCCCTTTCTGTGGAACACTCTGGCAGACACGGTCTGACCCCTTTTCGGGGCAGACTAAGGCTGTCCAGACCGCTGGTTATGCGGGGCTGAGGTCGGTTTGTCTGGACAACCCGTCGGCGTTGCCATTCTGTTTCCCAGGTCTGTAAGTAATGGTGAAATTGAAGGGTTGCAACGATAAACTCCAACGTAATAGCCTGCCATTATCTCCAGAGACCCGGTTCAGCCACACCAACGGGTTATGGTCGGTGACCAGAGTGAACTCCTGCCCATATAAATAGGGAGTCAATTTCTTTAATGCCCACACCAAAGCCAAACACTCCTTTTCGACCGCTGCATAGCTGACTTCGCGGGGCAGGAGCTTCCGGCTGATGTAGGCAACTGGATGCTCCCCTCCATCTTCGCCTACTTGGCTGAGGACGGCTCCCAGCCCGAACATGGAAGCATCTGTGTGGACGATAAAACGTTTGTTAAGGGCTGGAGCCGCCAAGACAGGAGCGTTAATTAGAGCATTTTTGAGAGCCTGGAAAGCCGTTTCACAGTGGGGAGACCACAGGACCTGTCGAGGTAAGTTCTTCTTGGTCAAGTCAGTCAGGGGTTTGGCAAGTGTGCTGTAGTCTGGTACGAACCGTCTATAGTACCCTGGCTTCGGGGAGAAGGTGAGGTGTTTGGACTGTAGGAGTTGGTTGAGCTGCTCCCTTTCAGTGGGGCTAAGTCGGTCTCCTATCTGAACCTGAGCCACTATACCTGTGGGGAGACTCTTTTCTAATAGGTCTGGAATGGGTAGACTGTCGGGGCCTTCCTGAGGGGAACAACATATGGCCGTCACGTTCTCTGGTCGCTCAAAATATTCCTTGAGCATGTTTACATGGAATGTCTTTCTAAGATTGTTGTCGTGGCAGCTAGCTATCACATAAGTGGTGTCTCCCCTTTTCTCTACGATCTGGTAGGGGCCCTGCCAGGACGCCTGCAATTTGTCTGTCTTCACCGGCTTAAGTACTAACACCTTTTGTCCTATGGTAAAGATTCTCTTTCGGGCCCCCCGATCGTACCATACTTTCTGTCTTCTCTGGGCCGACTGGAGATTAGCCCGCACGGATTTGGCTAATTGCTCCATTCGGTCCCTGAGTTCCAGCACGTATGGCACAATGGGGACACCGTCAGTCTCCATCTCTCCCTCCCAGTGCTCCCGGATCAGGTTTAGGGGTCCCCGTACCTTTCTTCCGTAGAGCAACTCGAAGGGAGAGAACCCTGTCGTTTCCTGGGGCACCTCCCGATAAGCAAAAAGGAGGTGCGGCAGGAAGCGTTCCCAGTCTCGGTATTCCTGAGTGAACGTCTTGAGCATTTGCTTGAGGGTCCCATTGAACCTCTCACACAGCCCGTTCGTCTGGGGGTGGTATGGGGAGCTCAGGAGGGACTTAATTTTGCAAACCTGCCAGAGTTGTTGGGTCAATTCAGCCGTAAATTGGGTGCCTCGGTCGGATAGGATTTCTTTTGGAAATCCTACCCGGGAGAACACCTGTACTAGTGCATTCGCTACCGTATCCGCTTGTATGTTGGATAGGGCGACAGCCTCTGGGTATCTGGTAGCGTAGTCCACTACGGTAAGAATGTAGCGCTTACCGGAGGGACTAGGGGTAGCCAGTGGTCCCACTAGGTCAATAGCAACCCGGCTGAAGGGTTCCTCTACAATGGGCATATTTACTAGATGGGCTTTAGGGTGATCGCCTCGCCTTCCTACTCGTTGACACACATCGCAGGTGTTACAGTAAGTTCTAACGTCGGCGTGTACCCCTGGCCAAAAGAACGTGTGAGTAATGCGGTGTAGGGTACGGGTTACAGCTAGGTGGCCTGCTAAGGGGATGTCATGGCCTATCTTGAGGATTTCTTGACGGTATTTGTGGGGCACTACCAGCTGTCGCCTACGCTGTCCCCTTTTCTCTGTCCAGCGGTATAGTTTCCCTTTTTCCCATAAGAATGTTTCATTATCTGCCCCGCCCCCTCCGGTCTCTGCTCGTTCCCGGTACTTTTGTAAGGTCGGGTCAGTCTTAGACTCTGTCTCGAAAGCATCTGGGGTGTCCCAGGGTATGGGGCCTAACATGTCAGGCAATGTCGGGGTAGGTCTTACCTGTGTCTCCCGCACTGGTGAGAGTTCTCGCTCCGTCCGGGCTTGGGCCCGTGTAGTCACTGGGTCCGCCTCGTTGTTGCATACTGGAGCATAGGCAGAAGTCATGGGGCCCAAATCATTGCCCAGTAGTACTTCGGCAGGTAAATTATCCATTATGCCCACGTTCACAGCCCCCTTTCCTGCTCCCCAATCAAGATGCACTTTAGCTGTTGGAATTTTGTACACATCCCCCCCCGCCACTCTAACGGCCACAGTCTGTCCAGATCGCTTGTGCTCCGGCACCAAATGACTCTGTACCAGCGTGATAGTAGCCCCTGTGTCTCTCAATCCCTCGGTAGATCGCCCCTCGAGCCATACCTTCTGCCGATGGTGCTGGCGGTTATCTGAGGCAGCATATACAGGGTCCGCCTCGTGAAGCGGCCCCAAATATTCCTCCATAGGGGCCTCTTGGTTAACACAGAGGGTCCGGGCCGGACGATATGCCCCAGAGGGGTAATTGTAATTCCTGGGTGTCTGGTGCATATTAAGGGGGCAGCTAGCCATGAAATGCCCTGGTTGCTTGCATCGGTGGCAAGTCGGTCTGGGACGCTCAGAGCTGTTATTGGGTGGTCCTGAGTGTCGGGCGGGCCCTGCGGGCACCGGGGCTCGGAATTCAGCACGAGGGGGTGCACGGTAAACCTCTCTGGGTTCGTGAAGACGGGAGTCATAATGTTCATCGGCCAATTTGGCTGCTTCTTCTAAGGTAGAAGGTCGCCTGTCTCGCAGCCATTCCTTCCCTTGCTGTTCCATGCCATTATAAAAATGTTCTAAGAGAAACAATTGTAAAATTTCCTCACCAGTCACCGCTTTACTTCCGCTCATCCAGTGATTTGCCGCTCTCCGCATTCGGTGCGCCCATTCCATATGGGTATCGTTAGGCTTCTTTTTCGTGCCCCGAAACTGTCGGCGATACGCGTCCGGAGTTACTGCGTACCGTCGCAACAGTGTCTCCTTAACTAGCTCATACTGTGTCACTTCCTCAGCACCCAGAGTACGAAAGGCTTCCAGGGCTCGCCCGGATAGTTTCCCAGACAATATCGTGGGCCACTCCCTGTTGGGAATCTGGTGCAGGGCACATTGCCTTTCGAAGTCCGCCAAATATTCATCAATCCCTGTCTCGCTCTCTAGGAAGGGTCGAAATGCCGCATAGGGTATCTTGGGCCTCCCAGCATTTTCGACAGGGATGATTACCTGCGGGGCTTCAGCATTGCGGTGTGCGTTCGCTAGGTTGAGTTCGTGGGCTCGAGTCTCTCGTATATCCTTGTCCGCTTCCGCCATCAACTGCTGTACCAATTCCATGGAGGGGTTCGGCCCGTACAGTGAGAGCCTCTCCCGAACAATCCTGGTTTTTTCGTCACTAATCGTGGTCGGTGTTTCCGCCATTGTGAAGCTCTGATCCCGTTCGGTCAATTCTGCGATCAGCTCTCTCCTCGGCCGGTTGCTGGCGTACCCCCCTCTGCTTTCAAGTAAATCCTTTAGGGTTGTACGCTTCAATTTTTCGTAAGCGCTCTCCATCCGTTCTGTACCTCTCCTAGGAAATCCAGGAAAAATCCCACCGCTGCCGCCAAATGTTACGGTTACCCTTAGTCTCGCTGAGAGATGGACCGCTTAGTAGCCTGGATTCCTATTGCTGAAGAGGGGAGAAACTGCTTTCCATAGTATTCTATATGAGTCTCGCAAATGTAGAATAATCCCCCTTAGCTGTAGTACAGCTAGGATACCCTTCTGCCCACAAAAACGAGTCAACGCTGCGATTGAGGGACAACCAAGAACTGAGGACTGGGATGCCCAGCCTGCTTTTTATTTAGGTTACATGCACACAGGGCACTCCCAGGGGGGGAAGCATAAAATCCCCCATCACACATTTAGACAAAGCCCTTGGACAGGCCACCGCAGATAACAAGTATGTTACAAACTGCTATTTGTGACTGGCCCTTTAAATGGAAGGTTGCCCTGCTTCCCTGGATTTTGGAGAAGCCTATTTGCCAGCCTCCTTCCTCATGACTATGGCCCCTGGAAGATTGTGCCCCTGAGAGTATATTGACTTTTGTTGGGTGTGTGTGGCCCTTTGGGAAACGTCTGGGGACATATTGTGACTCTGGTGAACAATGCCCCCTTTAAGACTATGTCCCCAGACCTATGTTGACCCTCTAACTTGAAGCTTTGACTCATGTTTGTAGGATTCAGCTAATATCACTACAGGGATTGCTGACTATGGTGCTGATGATTCTTTGGTGAGCGCTAGGAGCATCCTTTTCTACGGTCCAACTTCCAGCCAGCCTGGAGGCAACCGTAACATTTGGCGGCAGCGGTGGGATTGGCGTCCTAGCGCAAGGAGCAGCACCACAACAGCACTGGTATCGTAGGAAAGTTATTGAGGGCAACGCTAGCCACTGCGCAGCGTCCCTACCTACAGCAGCATGGAGCTGACAAGATACTGGTCAGAACCCTGTGAAGAGCACCTCAACCTGATCCGTCGCTATGAGGGCGCGGATTTCGTTCCAGAGGTAAAGAGGCGGCTAGTCCGATATGGTCCAGACCCTGCGCAGGAGGTAGTCAGTCGCCTCATCCGGGAATTGGCTACTGAGAACGAAGCGGCACGAGCCTTTGAGCGCCAACTGTGGAGTTTGAGGGTCTGGACACCTGGTCTCCAGCGAGAAAGTGAGTCACAGGGAGCGGAGAGCAACGACCTCCCTTCCCAGCGGCAGCCAGAGTTACAGGGAGAGGAGAGCAGCGACCTCCCTCCCCAGCGGCAGTATACCGTGCAGAGGGAAGAGACAACCAGTCCCCTTCCCCAGCCAGAGATACCAGAGGCAGCAGGCCTCATAGACTGGTCCTGGGAGGACCCCCAGCAGGCAGGTGGAGATGGGACCGCAGTCTCTCTACCGGCCCTACAGGGATGCTGGGCAGGCGGCCCAGATCCCCAGCGACAGACCCAGCTACAGGGAGGGGAGAGCATCGACCTCCCTCCCCAGCCGGAGTGTGCCTTCCAGGGAGAGGAGACAACCGGTCTCTCTCCCCAGCCGCAGCATGTTCCACAGGAAGCGGAGAGCATCGACCTCCCTTCCCAACGGCCACCGGAGTATCAGGAGGAGGAGGTAAGCCAATCTCCCCCTCCCCAGCTAACTCCTAACTTGGGCCCAGGGTTAACAGTGGAGATGTTAACCCCCACTGACCCCCACGTTCCCTTTGCCACCGGGCAGGACTATGCCCCAATTCCCCCAGCAGAAGAGCTGGCATCAGAACAGAGCGCTGCTGGCCTCTGCCCTACAGACCCCCTTGTTACAGGACTGGCCTGCAAACCCCTCACCCCAGCAGAAGCGCTGGCACCAGGGCAGAGTGCCGCTGGCCTCTGCCCCCCAAGTACCATCAGCTATTTGCACAGCTGCGCCAGGAAGGCAGAGGATGCTACACTTTCATCCTATAACCTGGAACCTACAGGCCAGTGCTACTTGTTGTGGGGGGGCTGCTTTGCTGCTAGTGTTTATTTGTGGGTGGGTTGCGAGACTAACTTAGGCACTGACCGACAGAAGGTCAGGTGCCTTGTTAGTCTCCCTCCAAAAGGGGAGATATGTTACAAACTGCTATTTGTGACTGGCCCTTTAAATGGAAGGTTGCCCTGCTTCCCTGGATTTTGGAGAAGCCTATTTGCCAGCCTCCTTCCTCATGACTATGGCCCCTGGAAGATTGTGCCCCTGAGAGTATATTGACTTTTGTTGGGTGTGTGTGGCCCTTTGGGAAACGTCTGGGGACATATTGTGACTCTGGTGAACAATGCCCCCTTTAAGACTATGTCCCCAGACCTATGTTGACCCTCTAACTTGAAGCTTTGACTCATGTTTGTAGGATTCAGCTAATATCACTACAGGGATTGCTGACTATGGTGCTGATGATTCTTTGGTGAGCGCTAGGAGCATCCTTTTCTACGGTCCAACTTCCAGCCAGCCTGGAGGCAACCGTAACAAAGTACACACAAGAAAACAATTGAGTCCTTCTTATCACCTAGCAGTGAATGCTTATCACAAACTTAATTACAGTACACAATATGCTAGGAAACCTGCCTCAGAAAATAGTTTTCTCAAAACTGAACAGAGTTAACCCTTTATGAAATGATACTTGTTACAGTTTTCTTGGAGCCCTTCTTAGGCGCTGGCTTGGCTGGTTCAGGCATTGCTGCTGGGAAATAAGTTTCTTCACAACAAAATAACTAATGCTTCTGTAACAGTGATGTTTCTTGTGAGGAGGGGAGAGCATGCAGAGAGAATAGAGGTCATGTTACTTGTGAGGAGGAGAGAGCATGCAGAGAGAATAGAGGTCATGTTACTTGTGAGGAGGGGGAGAGCATGCAGAGAGGTTAGAGGTGATGTTACTTGTGAGGAGGGGAGAGCGTGCAGAGAGAATAGAGGCCATGTTACTTGTGAGGAGGATGAGAGCATGAAGAGAGAATAGAGGTCATGTTACTTGTGAGGAGGGGAGAGCATGCAGAGAGAATAGAGGTGATGTTACTTGTGAGGAGGGGAGAGCATGCAGAGAGGTTAGAGGTCATGTTACTTGTGAGGAGGGGAGAGCGTGCAGAGAGGTTAGAGGTGATGTTACTTGTGAGGAGGGGAGAGCATGCAGAGAGGTTAGAGGCCATGTTACTTGTGAGGAGGGGAGAGTGTGCACAGAGGTTAGAGGTCAAGTTACTTGTGAGGAGGGGAGAGCATGCAGAGAGGTTAGAGGTGATTTTACTTGATAGGAGGGGAGAACATGCAGAGAGAATAGAGGCCATGTTACTTGTGAGGAGGGGAGAGCATGCAGAGAGAATAGAGGTCATGTTACTTGAGAGGAGGGGGAGAGCATGCAGATTGGTTAGAGGTGATGTTATGTGTGAGGAGGGGAGAGTGTGCAGAGAGAATAGAGGTCATGTTACTTGTGAGGAGGGGAGAACATGCAGAGATAATAAAGTTGATGTTACTTGTGAGGAGGGGAGAGCGTGCAGAGAGGTTAGAGGTGATGTTACTTGTGAGGAGTGGAGAGCCTGCAGAGAGAATAGAGGTGATGTTACTTGTGAGGAGGGGAGAGCCTGCAGAGAGAATAGAGGTGATGTTACTTGTGCGGAGGGGAGAGCGTGCAGAGAGAATAGAGGTGATGTTACTTGTGAGGAGGGGAGAGCATGCAGAGAGAATAGAGGTGATGTTACTTGTGAGGAGGGGAGAGCATGCAGAGAGAATAGAGGTCATGTTACTTGTGAGGAGGGGAGAGCATGCAGAGAGGTTATAGGTCATGTTACTTGTGAGGAGGGGAGAGCATGCAGAGAAAATAGAGGCCATGTTATTGTGAGGAGGGGAGAGCATGCAGAGAGGTTAGAGGTGATGTTACTTGTGAGGAGGGGAGAGCATGCAGAGAGGTTAGGGGTCATGTTACTTGTGAGGAGGGGAGAGCATGCAGAGAGAATAGAGGTGATGTTACTTGTGAGGATGGGAGAGCATGCAGAGAGGTTAGAGGTGATTTTACTTGTGAGGAGGGGAGAGCATGCAGTGAGAATAGAGGTCATGTTACTTGTGAGGAGGGGAGAGCATGCAGAGAGAATAGAGGTCATGTTACTTGTGAGGAGGGGAGAGCGTGCATAGAGAATAGAGGTCATGTTACTTGTGAGGAGGGGAGAGCATGCAGAGAGAATAGAGGTGATGATACTTGTGAGGAGGGGAGAGCATGCAGAGAGAATAGAGGTGATGTTACTTGTGAGAAGGGGAGAGCATGCAGAGAGGTTAGAGGTCATTTTACTTGTGAGGAGGGGAGAGAGCATGCAGAGAGAATAGAGGTGATGTTTCTTGTGAGGAGGGGAGAGCATGCAGAGAGAATAGAGGTCATGTTACTTGTGAGGAGGAGAGAGCATGCAGAGAGAATAGAGGTCATGTTACTTGTGAGGAGGGGGAGAGCATGCAGAGAGGTTAGAGGTGATGTTACTTGTGAGGAGGGGAGAGCGTGCAGAGAGAATAGAGGCCATGTTACTTGTGAGGAGGATGAGAGCATGAAGAGAGAATAGAGGTCATGTTACTTGTGAGGAGGGGAGAGCATGCAGAGAGAATAGAGGTGATGTTACTTGTGAGGAGGGGAGAGCATGCAGAGAGGTTAGAGGTCATGTTACTTGTGAGGAGGGGAGAGCGTGCAGAGAGGTTAGAGGTGATGTTACTTGTGAGGAGGGGAGAGCATGCAGAGAGGTTAGAGGCCATGTTACTTGTGAGGAGGGGAGAGTGTGCACAGAGGTTAGAGGTCAAGTTACTTGTGAGGAGGGGAGAGCATGCAGAGAGGTTAGAGGTGATTTTACTTGATAGGAGGGGAGAACATGCAGAGAGAATAGAGGCCATGTTACTTGTGAGGAGGGGAGAGCATGCAGAGAGAATAGAGGTCATGTTACTTGAGAGGAGGGGGAGAGCATGCAGATTGGTTAGAGGTGATGTTATGTGTGAGGAGGGGAGAGTGTGCAGAGAGAATAGAGGTCATGTTACTTGTGAGGAGGGGAGAACATGCAGAGATAATAAAGTTGATGTTACTTGTGAGGAGGGGAGAGCGTGCAGAGAGGTTAGAGGTGATGTTACTTGTGAGGAGTGGAGAGCCTGCAGAGAGAATAGAGGTCATGTTACTTGTGAGGAGGGGAGAGCATGCAGAGAGGTTAGAGGTGATGTTACTTGTGAGGAGGGGAGAGCATGCAGAGAGGTTAGAGGTGATGTTAGTTATGAGGAGGGGAGAGCATGCAGAGAGGTTAGAGGTCATGTTACTTGTGAGGAGGGGAGAGCGTGCAGAGAAAATAGAGGTCATGTTACTTGTGAGGAGGGGAGAGCATGCAGAGAGAATAGAGGTCATGTTACTTGTGAGGAGGGGAGAGCATGCAGAGAGGTTAGAGGTGATGTCACTTGTGAGGAGGGGAGAGCATGCAGAGAGGTTAGAAGTGATGTTACTTGTGAGGAGGGGAGAGCGTGCGGAGAGAATAGAGGCCATGTTACTTGTGAGGAGGGGGAGAGCATGCAGAGAGGTTAGAGGTGATGTTACTTGTGAGGAGGGGAGAGCGTGCAGAGAGAATAGAGGCCATGTTACTTGTGAGGAGGGGAGAGCATGAAGAGAGAATAGAGGTCATGTTACTTGTGAGGAGGGGAGAGCATGCAGAGAGAATAGAGGTGATGTTACTTGTGAGGAGGGGAGAGCATGCAGAGAGGTTAGAGGTCATGTTACTTGTGAGGAGGGGAGAGTGTTCAGAGAGGTTAGAGGTGATGTTACTTGTGAGGAGGGGAGAGCATGCAGAGAGGTTAGAGGCCATGTTACTTGTGCGGAGGGGAGAGCGTGCACAGAGGTTAAAGGTCATGTTACTTGTGAGGAGGGGAGAGCATGCAGAGAGGTTAGGGGTCATGTTACTTGTGAGGAGGGGAGAGCATGCAGAGAGAATAGAGGTGATGTTACTTGTGAGGAGGGGAGAGCATGCAGTGAGAATAGAGGCCATGTTACTTGTGAGGAGGGGGAGAGCATGCAGAGAGGTTAGAGGTGATGTTACTTGTGAGGAGGGGAGAGCGTGCAGAGAGAATAGAGGCCATGTTACTTGTGAGGAGGGGAGAGCATGAAGAGAGAATAGAGGTCATGTTACTTGTGAGGAGGGGAGAGCATGCAGAGAGAATAGAGGTGATGTTACTTGTGAGGAGGGGAGAGCATGCAGAGAGGTTAGAGGTCATGTTACTTGTGAGGAGGGGAGAGTGTTCAGAGAGGTTAGAGGTGATGTTACTTGTGAGGAGGGGAGAGCATGCAGAGAGGTTAGAGGCCATGTTACTTGTGAGGAGGGGAGAGCGTGCACAGAGGTTAAAGGTCATGTTACTTGTGAGGAGGGGAGAGCATGCAGAGAGGTTAGGGGTCATGTTACTTGTGAGGAGGGGAGAGCATGCAGAGAGAATAGAGGTGATGTTACTTGTGAGGATAGGAGAGCATGCAGAGAGGTTAGAGGTGATTTTACTTGTGAGGAGGGGAGAGCATGCAGAGAGGTTAGAGGTCATGTTACTTGTGAGGAGGGGAGAGCGTGCAGAGAGGTTAGAGGTGATGTTACTTGTGAGGAGGGGAGAGCATGCAGAGAGGTTAGAGGTCATGTTACTTGTGAGGAGGGGAGAGCGTGCACAGAGGTTAGAGGTCAAGTTACTTGTGAGGAGGGGAGAGCATGCAGAGAGGTTAGAGGTGATTTTACTTGATAGGAGGGGAGAACATGCAGAGAGAATAGAGGCCATGTTACTTGTGAGGAGGGGAGAGCATGCAGAGAGAATAGAGGTCATGTTACTTGTGAGGAGGGGAGAGCGTGCAGAGAGGTTAGAGGTGATGTTACTTGTGAGGAGGGGAGAGCGTGCACAGAGGTTAGAGGTCAAGTTACTTGTGAGGAGGGGAGAGCATGCAGAGAGGTTAGAGGTGATTTTACTTGATAGGAGGGGAGAACATGCAGAGAGAATAGAGGCCATGTTACTTGTGAGGAGGGGAGAGCATGCAGAGAGAATAGAGGTCATGTTACTTGAGAGGAGGGGGAGAGCATGCAGATTGGTTAGAGGTGATGTTATGTGTGAGGAGGGGAGAGTGTGCAGAGAGAATAGAGGTCATGTTACTTGTGAGGAGGGGAGAACATGCAGAGATAATAAAGTTGATGTTACTTGTGAGGAGGGGAGAGCGTGCAGAGAGGTTAGAGGTGATGTTACTTGTGAGGAGGGGAGAGCATGCAGAGAGGTTAGAGGTCATGTTACTTGTGAGGAGGGGAGAGCGTGCAGAGAAAATAGAGGTCATGTTACTTGTGAGGAGGGGAGAGCATGCAGAGAGAATAGAGGTCATGTTACTTGTGAGGAGGGGAGAGCATGCAGAGAGGTTAGAGGTGATGTCACTTGTGAGGAGGGGAGAGCATGCAGAGAGGTTAGAAGTGATGTTACTTGTGAGGAGGGGAGAGCGTGCGGAGAGAATAGAGGCCATGTTACTTGTGAGGAGGGGGAGAGCATGCAGAGAGGTTAGAGGTGATGTTACTTGTGAGGAGGGGAGAGAACGTGCAGAGAGAATAGAGGCCATGTTACTTGTGAGGAGGACCAGAGCATGAAGAAAGAATAGAGGTCATGTTACTTGTGAGGAGGGGAGAGCATGCAGAGAGAATAGAGTGATGTTACTTGTGAGGAGGGGAGAGCATGCAGAGAGGTTAGAGGTCATGTTACTTGTGAGGAGGGGAGAGTGTGCAGAGAGGTTAGAGGTGATGTTACTTGTGAGGAGGGGAGAGCATGCAGAGAGGTTAGAGGCCATGTTACTTGTGAGGAGGGGAGAGCGTGCACAGAGGTTAGAGGTCATGTTACTTGTGAGGAGGGGAGAGCATGCAGAGAGGTTAGAGGTGATTTTACTTGTAAGGAGGGGAGAACATGCAGAGAGAATAGAGGCCATGTTACTTGTGAGGAGGGGAGAGCATGCAGAGAGAATAGAGGTCATGTTACTTGAGAGGAGGGGGAGAGCATGCAGATTGGTTAGAGGTGATGTTACGTGTGAGGAGGGGAGAGTGTGCAGAGAGAATAGAGGTCATGTTACTTGTGAGGAGGGGAGAACATGCAGAGATAATAAAGTTGATGTTACTTGTGAGGAGGGGAGAGTGTGCAGAGAGGTTAGAGGTGATGTTACTTGTGAGGAGGGGAGAGCATGCAGAGAGAATAGAGGTCATGTTACTTGTGAGGAGGGGAGAGCATGCAGAGAGGTTAGAGGTGATGTTACTTGTGAGGATGGGAGAGCATGCAGAGAGGTTAGAAGTGATGTTAGTTATGAGGAGGGGAGAGCATGCAGAGAGGTTAGAGGTCATGTTACTTGTGAGGAGGGGAGAGCGTGCAGAGAAAATAGAGGTCATGTTACTTGTGAGGAGGGGAGAGCATGCAGAGAGAATAGAGGTCATGTTACTTGTGAGGAGGGGAGAGCATGCAGAGAGGTTAGAGGTGATGTCACTTGTGAGGAGGGGAGAGCATGCAGAGAGGTTAGAAGTGATGTTACTTGTGAGGAGGGTAGAGCGTGCAGAGAGAATAGAGGCCATGTTACTTGTGAGGAGGAAGAGAGCATGAAGAGAGAATAGAGGTCATGTTACTTGTGAGGAGGGGAGAGCATGCAGAAAGGTTATAGGTTATGTTACTTGTGAGGAGGGGAGAGCGTGCAGAGAGGTTAGAGGTGATGTTACTTGTGAGGAGGGGAGAGCATGCAGAGAGGTTAGAGGTGATGTTACTTGTGAGGAGGGGAGAGCATGCAGAGAGGTTAGAGGTGATGTTAGTTATGAGGAGGGGAGAGCATGCAGAGAGGTTAGAGGTGATGTCACTTGTGAGGAGGGGAGAGCATGCAGAGAGGTTAGAAGTGATGTTACTTGTGATGAGGGGAGAGCGTGCGGAGAGAATAGAGGCCATGTTACTTGTGAGGAGGACGAGAGCATGAAGAGAGAATAGAGGTCATGTTACTTGTGAGGAGGGGAGAGCATGCAGAAAGGTTATAGGTCATGTTACTTGTGAGGAGAGGAGAGCGTGCAGAGAGGTTAGAGGTGATGTTACTTGTGAGGAGGGGAGAGCATGCAGAGAGGTTAGAGGTGATGTTACTTGTGAGGAGGGAGAGCATGCAGAGAGGTTAGAGGTGATGTTACTTGTGAGGAGGGGAGAGCGTGCGGAGAGAATAGAGGCCATATTACTTGTGAGGAGGATGAGAGCATGAAGAGAGAATAGAGGTCATTTTACTTGTGAGGAGGGGAGAGCATGCAGAGAGGTTATAGGTCATGTTACTTGTGAAGAGGGTAGAGCATGCAGAGAGGTTAGAGGTGATGTTACTTGTGAGGAGGGGAGAGCATGCAGAGAGAATAGAGGTCATGTTACTTGTGAGGAGGGGAGAGCGTGCAGAGAGAATAGAGGTGATGTTACTTGTGAGGAGGGGAGAGCATGCAGATTGGTTAGAGGTGATGTTACTTGTGAGGAGGGGAGAGCGTGCAGAGAGAATAGAGGCTATATTACTTGTGAGAAGGGCGAGAACATGAAGAGAGAATAGAGGTCATGTTACTTGTGAGGAGGGGAGAGCATGCAGAGAGGTTAGAGATCATGTTACTTGTGAGGAGGGGAGAGCGTGCAGAGAGGTTAGAGGTCATGTTACTTGTGAGGAGGGGAGAGCGTGCAGAGAGAATAGAGGTCATGTTACTTGTGAGGAGGGGAGAGCGTTCAGAGAGGTTAGAGGTGATGTTACTTGTGAGGAGGGGAGAGCTTGCAGAGAGGTTAGAGGTGATGTTAGTTGTGAGGAGGGGAGAGCATGCAGAGAGGTTAAGAGGTCATGTTACTTGTGAGGAGGGGAGAGCGTGCAGAGAAAATAGAGGTCATGTTACTTGTGAGGAGGGGAGAGCATGCAGAGAGAATAGAGGTCATGTTACTTGTGAGGAGGGGAGAGCATGCAGAGAGGTTAGAGGTGATGTCATTTGTGAGGAGGGGAGAGCATGCAGAGAGGTTAGAGGTGATGTTACTTGTGAGGAGGGGAGAGCGTGCGGAGAGAATAGAGGCCATGTTACTTGTGAGGAGGATGAGAGCATGAAGAGAGAATAGAGGTCATGTTACTTGTGAGGAGGGGAGAGCATGCAGAGAGAATAGAGGTGATGTTACTTGTGAGGAGGGGAGAGCATGCAGAGAGGTTAGAGGTCATGTTACTTGTGAGGAGGGGAGAGCGTGCAGAGAGGTTAGAGGTGATGTTACTTGTGAGGAGGGGAGAGCATGCAGAGAGGTTAGAGGCCATGTTACTTGTGAGGAGGGGAGAGTGTGCACAGAGGTTAGAGGTCAAGTTACTTGTGAGGAGGGGAGAGCATGCAGAGAGGTTAGAGGTGATTTTACTTGATAGGAGGGGAGAACATGCAGAGAGAATAGAGGCCATGTTACTTGTGAGGAGGGGAGAGCATGCAGAGAGAATAGAGGTCATGTTACTTGAGAGGAGGGGGAGAGCATGCAGATTGGTTAGAGGTGATGTTATGTGTGAGGAGGGGAGAGTGTGCAGAGAGAATAGAGGTCATGTTACTTGTGAGGAGGGGAGAACATGCAGAGATAATAAAGTTGATGTTACTTGTGAGGAGGGGAGAGCGTGCAGAGAGGTTAGAGGTGATGTTACTTGTGAGGAGTGGAGAGCCTGCAGAGAGAATAGAGGTGATGTTACTTGTGAGGAGGGGAGAGCCTGCAGAGAGAATAGAGGTGATTTTACTTGTGAGGAGGGGAGAGCGTGCAGAGAGAATAGAGGTGATGTTACTTGTGAGGAGGGGAGAGCATGCAGAGAGAATAGAGGTGATGTTACTTGTGAGGAGGGGAGAGCATGCAGAGAGAATAGAGGTCATGTTACTTGTGAGGAGGGGAGAGCATGCAGAGAGGTTATAGGTCATGTTACTTGTGAGGAGGGGAGAGCATGCAGAGAAAATAGAGGCCATGTTATTGTGAGGAGGGGAGAGCATGCAGAGAGGTTAGAGGTGATGTTACTTGTGAGGAGGGGAGAGCATGCAGAGAGGTTAGAGGTGATTTTACTTGTGAGGAGGGGAGAGCATGCAGTGAGAATAGAGGTCATGTTACTTGTGAGGAGGGGAGAGCATGCAGAGAGAATAGAGGTCATGTTACTTGTGAGGAGGGGAGAGCGTGCATAGAGAATAGAGGTCATGTTACTTGTGAGGAGGGGAGAGCATGCAGAGAGAATAGAGGTGATGATACTTGTGAGGAGGGGAGAGCATGCAGAGAGAATAGAGGTGATGTTACTTGTGAGAAGGGGAGAGCATGCAGAGAGTGTTACGGTACCAACAGTGTACCAAGGGTTAATACCAGGGAACAACGTCCTGCATAGGGAATCAGCAATTCACAAACCAGCCAGTTTTCAGGTTTAAACAGAATATATGCTTTATTTGAAGGCAGCACACAGATTTATACACCCTGGCTTCAGGTTACAAAGGGCATTGGTTTAACAGTAAAGCAAACATATGAACAATGCATCAAACAATTGTCTATTCACAGGTAAAACAGATTAACATATTAAGTTAATTAACTAGGGAAGAACGTTTACTCAGACAATCTGATGTTGGGCAGTCTAGTTAACATAATCACACAAGGACACAATCAGTTTACCCAGACACAATCAGATCTTAAACATACATAGAATACATCTTATTACAGAATATAGGAACAGTTCTTATTAGCTATAAAGTCTTTTATGCCCACTTTGCTTATAGAGTCACAATTGCTCCCACAAGGGGCACTCACACCCTGTACCCATCCTGTATTTATGGATACAGGGTGACATAGACATAAGACAGAGGTATGAAAGTACATGGGGTGTCCAGCATATAAAATTCCATATTTCCATGCAGTCTCTGGGTATCCTTAAGCCCATGTACCTCCAGCCCAAAGAATGTTCCATAACAGGCCCTCCAATGTACAGTGGCGAGATTGGTTTTGTCACATCTCTCCCCTTTTCCAAACAGACTAACAGGGTATCTGACCTCCTGCCGGTCAGTGCCCTGGTTAGTCCAGAAACCCACCCATAAAACACAATTAGTAGTACAGCCCACCCACAATAAATGGTTACTACACCTGAGTACGGGGAAAACTTGTCCATGTCCAGGTGCCTCACCACAGCTGTGTGGGGGACTGGTACGCTGAATTGGTGGGTTGCGAGGTGGGCAGAGACCAGCTGTACTCTGCCCGGGTGCCAGCACTACCATGGAAGTAGCCTGGTGGGAGCCTGGTTGCTGGAGGGGAAGACCGACTGTCTCCCCTTCGGATACATAGCTGTGCTGCTGGAGGGGGAGACCAATCGTCTCCCCTTTGGCTAAACAGCCGTGTTGCTGGGGGACAGGACCATCAAACTCCTCTCCCTCTGGTTTGTCATGCTCGGCTGTCCAGGGTATATACTGTGGCATATACCACCAGAGCGCCTGGTAGGCATGTCAGTTTGCTGGGACAATCCATCTGTATTCCCGTTATGAGAGAGAATTCCTGTCCATACAAACAAGGGTTCAAATTCCTCAGTGCCCAGACCAGGGCCAAACAGTCCTTCAAAATCCCATCAGCTTCTTTACGAGTTTTCTGTACCTGCTCTTTATAGGTATCCACAATCCCTTCATACTGACATAGGGTGCCCTTGAGTTGCTGCACCTCACTATGAGCCAGCGTCAGCTTCTCCTCCAGTGTCACTAAGTTTGTCTTTAATGTTTCATGTTCCACTCTCAAGCTGGTGTTTTCTGCAGTTTGTCGGTGCAGCTTGTCTAGCAGAGATTCCTGTTCTAAACGTGCTTTTTCCTCTGCGCTCCTCTTCTCCTTCATCAGCGCATTGTAACGGGACCTCCACATATCAATAGCGGATAGAGATTTACTGAGCTCAGCGTCCTGGGGCTTAGCAGCAGGTGGGTCAGTCTCTGCTGCACGGATCTGGGCACGGGTAGTCACAGAGTTAACATCAGCGGGACCCATAGGAGCGTAGGCAGAAACAAGGGGGGCCAAGTCATTTCCAAGAAGAACATCAGCAGGTAAGTCCTTCTTGACCCCCACATTCACAGGTCTAGCGCCCACTCCCCAATCCAAATGTACCCTGGCAACAGGTAGGCTGAACACATCGCCCCCTGCTACCCTCACAGCCACAGTGTCTCCAGTGTACTGTTTCTCAGACACCAAGTTCTTTTGAAGCAAGGTCATGGTAGCACCAGTATCCCGTAGACCACTGACCTTCTTCCCATTCACTTTAACCAGTTGCCGGTTATTCCGGTGGGCAGCTTGCACAAGGTCTGCCTCATGTAGGATGCTCCAGCATTCTTGCGCCTCTACGTAGCGGGCCGCAGGCTGAGGATTACGTGGGATTCCGCCGGCGGGTCTTCTCCAGGACTGCGCTTGGTTCGCTGCGTTTAGGGGACACTCTGGTCTTTTGTGCCCTAGTTGCTTACATCTAAAGCACCGAATAGGTTGTGAGTAGCCCCGCGAATTGAACAGGGCTCTCTGAGGGTAGTTTGTGGCCGGAGGCCGTGTGGTATAGCGGTGCGCCGGGGTTTGGTAACTGGCAGCTGCTGGGGTGACTGGGGGTCTGTACTCCACTCTAGCAGGGGGCTTAGTGGTAGCAATGTCCAGTTTGCGGGCATCCGTATACTCATCTGCCAAGCGAGCCGCTTCCTGCAGGGTGGAGGGTTTACGGTCCCGAACCCACTCTCGAACTCCTGCGGGTAATTTGTCGAAGCAATGTTCCAACAGGAATAGCTGCAGCACCTCTTCCCCAGATATGGCTTGGCACCCCGCTATCCAGTGAGCTGCTGTGCGGTGCACCTTACATGCCCACTCAAGGTAGGAATCTCCAGCTAATTTAACAGTGTCTCTGAACCGTCTCCGGTATGCCTCCGGTGTAACCGCATACCTGGAGAGCAGAGCCTCTTTTACAGTATTATAATCCCTGACTTCCTCATCTGGAATGGCCCGAAAAGCCTCTCTGGCCCGGCCGGATAATTTTCCAGATAATATCGTGACCCAGTCCTCTGCGGGTACCTTGTGTAGTGCACATTGCCTCTCAAAATCCGCAAGGTACCCATCAATCTCTCCTTCTGTTTCCAGGAAGTTTTTAAAAGCTGCAAAATGTACTTTTCTCTTTTCCATCTTAGTCAGTATTGTAATAATCCCCCTCTTCCTGAGGTTACTGGCTTGTGTAGTTGCTCTTCTGGGCGATAAGGTTCATTCCGTCGCTGCCACCAATGTTACGGTACCAACAGTGTACCAAGGGTTAATACCAGGGAACAACGTCCTGCATAGGGAATCAGCAATTCACAAACCAGCCAGTTTTCAGGTTTAAACAGAATATATGCTTTATTTGAAGGCAGCACACAGATTTATACACCCTGGCTTCAGGTTACAAAGGGCATTGGTTTAACAGTAAAGCAAACATATGAACAATGCATCAAACAATTGTCTATTCACAGGTAAAACAGATTAACATATTAAGTTAATTAACTAGGGAAGAACGTTTACTCAGACAATCTGATGTTGGGCAGTCTAGTTAACATAATCACACAAGGACACAATCAGTTTACCCAGACAGACTCCTGAGACACAATCAGATCTTAAACATACATAGAATACATCTTATTACAGAATATAGGAACAGTTCTTATTAGCTATAAAGTCTTTTATGCCCACTTTGCTTATAGAGTCACAATTGCTCCCACAAGGGGCACTCACACCCTGTACCCATCCTGTATTTATGGATACAGGGTGACATAGACATAAGACAGAGGTATGAAAGTACATGGGGTGTCCAGCATATAAAATTCCATATTTCCATGCAGTCTCTGGGTATCCTTAAGCCCATGTACCTCCAGCCCAAAGAATGTTCCATAACAGGCCCTCCAATGTACAGTGGCGAGATTGGTTTTGTCACAGAGAGGTTAGAGGTCATTTTACTTGTGAGGAGGGGAGAGAGCATGCAGAGAGAATAGAGGTGATGTTTCTTGTGAGGAGGGGAGAGCATGCAGAGAGAATAGAGGTCATGTTACTTGTGAGGAGGAGAGAGCATGCAGAGAGAATAGAGGTCATGTTACTTGTGAGGAGGGGGAGAGCATGCAGAGAGGTTAGAGGTGATGTTACTTGTGAGGAGGGGAGAGCGTGCAGAGAGAATAGAGGCCATGTTACTTGTGAGGAGGATGAGAGCATGAAGAGAGAATAGAGGTCATGTTACTTGTGAGGAGGGGAGAGCATGCAGAGAGAATAGAGGTGATGTTACTTGTGAGGAGGGGAGAGCATGCAAAGAGGTTAGAGGTCATGTTACTTGTGAGGAGGGGAGAGCGTGCAGAGAGGTTAGAGGTGATGTTACTTGTGAGGAGGGGAGAGCATGCAGAGAGGTTAGAGGCCATGTTACTTGTGAGGAGGGGAGAGTGTGCACAGAGGTTAGAGGTCAAGTTACTTGTGAGGAGGGGAGAGCATGCAGAGAGGTTAGAGGTGATTTTACTTGATAGGAGGGGAGAACATGCAGAGAGAATAGAGGCCATGTTACTTGTGAGGAGGGGAGAGCATGCAGAGAGAATAGAGGTCATGTTACTTGAGAGGAGGGGGAGAGCATGCAGATTGGTTAGAGGTGATGTTATGTGTGAGGAGGGGAGAGTGTGCAGAGAGAATAGAGGTCATGTTACTTGTGAGGAGGGGAGAACATGCAGAGATAATAAAGTTGATGTTACTTGTGAGGAGGGGAGAGCGTGCAGAGAGGTTAGAGGTGATGTTACTTGTGAGGAGTGGAGAGCCTGCAGAGAGAATAGAGGTCATGTAACTTGTGAGGAGGGGAGAGCATGCAGAGAGGTTAGAGGTGATGTTACTTGTGAGGAGGGGAGAGCATGCAGAGAGGTTAGAGGTGATGTCATTTGTGAGGAGGGGAGAGCATGCAGAGAGGTTAGAGGTCATGTTACTTGTGAGGAGGGGAGAGCGTGCGGAGAGAATAGAGGCCATGTTACTTGTGAGGAGGACGAGAGCATGCAGAGAGAATAGAGGTCATGTTACTTGTGAGGAGGGGAGAGCATGCAGAGAGGTTAGAGGTGATGTTACTTGTGAGGAGGGGAGAGCGTGCAGAGAGGTTAGAGGTGATGTTACTTGTGAGGAGGGGAGAGCATGCAGAGAGGTTCGAGGTGATGTTACTTGTGAGGAGGGGAGAGCGTGCAGAGAGAATAGAGGCCATGTTACTTGTGAGGAGGACGAGAGCATGCAGAGAGAATAGAGGTCATGTTACTTGTGAGGAGGGGAGAGCATGCAGAGAGGTTATAGGTGATGTTACTTGTGAGGAGGGGAGAGCATGCAGAGAGGTTAGAGGTGATGTTACTTGTGAGGAGGGGAGAGCATGCAGAGAGAATAGAGGTGATGTTACTTGTGAGGAGGAGAGAGTGTGCGGAGAGGTTAGAGGTGATGTTACTTGTGAGGAGGGAAGAGCAGGCAGATTGGTTAGAGGTGATGTTACTTGTGAGGAGGGGAGAGAGTGCAGAGAGAATAGAGGCCATGTTACTTGTGAGGTGGACGAGAGCATGAAGAGAGAATAGAGGTCATGTTACTTGTGAGGAGGGTAGAGCATGCAGAGAGGTTAGAGGTGATGTTACTTGTGAGGAGGGGAGAGCATGCAGAGAGAATAGAGGTCATGTTACTTGTGAGGAGGGGAGAGCGTGCAGAGAGGTTAGAGATCATGTTACTTGTGAGGAGGGGAGAGTGTGCAGAGAGGTTAGATGTCATGTTACTTGTGAGGAGGGGAGAGCAGGGAGAGAGAATAGAGGGCATGTTACTTGTGAGGAGGAGAGAGCGTGCAGAGAGGTTAGAGGTGATGTTACGGTACCAACTGTGTACCAAGGGTTAATACCAGGGAACAACGTCCTGCATAGGGAATCAGCAATTCACAAACCAGCCAGTTTTCAGGTTTAAACAGAATGACTACTTTATTTGAAGGCAGCACACAGATTTATACACCCTGGCTTCAGGTTACAAAGGGCATTGGTTTAACAGTAAAGCAAACATATGAACAATGCATCAAACCTCTAACAATTGTCTATTCACAGGTAAAACAGATTAACATATTAAGTTAATTAACTAGGGAAGAACGTTTACTCAGACAATCTGATGTTGGGCAGTCTAGTTAACATAATTACACAAAACACAATCAGTTTACCCAGACAGACTCCTGAGACACAATCAGATCTTAAACATACATAGAATACATCTTATTACTGAATATAGGAACAGTTCTTATTAGCTATAAAGTCTTTTATGCCCACTTGGCTTATAGAGTCACAATTGCTCCCACAAGGGGCACTCACACCCTGTACCCATCCTGTATTTATGGATACAGGGTGACATAGACATAAGACAGAGTTATGAAAGTACATGGGGTGTCCAGCATATAAAATTCCATATTTCCATGCAGTCTCTGGGTATCCTTAAGCCCATGTACCTCCAGCCCAAAGAATGTTCCATAACAGGCCCTCCAATGTACAGTGGCGAGATTGGTTTTGTCACATCTCTCCCCTTTTCCAAACAGACTAACAGGGTATCTGACCTCCTGCCGGTCAGTGCCCTGGTTAGTCCAGCAACCCACCCATAAAACACAATTAGTAGTACAGCCCACCCACAATAAATGGTTACTACACCTGAGTACGGGGAAAACTTGTCCATGTCCAGGTGCCTCACCACAGCTGTGTGGGGGACTGGTAAGCTGAATTGGTGGGTTGCGAGGTGGGCAGAATCCAGCTGTACTCTGCCCGGGTGCCAGCACTACCATGGAAGTAGCCTGGTGGGAGCCTGGTTGCTGGAGGGGAAGACCGACTGTCTCCCCTTTGGATACATAGCTGTGCTGCTGGAGGGGGAGACCAATCGTCTCCCCTTTGGCTAAACAGCCGTGTTGCTGGGGGACAGGACCATCAAACTCCTCTCCCTCTGGTTTGTCATGCTCGGCTGTCCAGGGTATATACTGTGCCATATACCACCAGAGCGCCTGGTAGGCATGTCAGTTTGCTGGGACAATCCATCTGTATTCCCGTTATGAGAGAGAATTCCTGTCCATACAAACAAGGGTTCAAATTCCTCAGTGCCCAGACCAGGGCCAAACAGTCCTTCAAAATCCCATCAGCTTCTTTACGAGTTTTCTGTACCTGCTCTTTATAGGTATCCACAATCCCTTCATACTGACATAGGGTGCCCTTGAGTTGCTGCACCTCACTATGAGCCAGCGTCAGCTTCTCCTCCAGTGTCACTAAGTTTGTCTTTAATGTTTCATGTTCCACTCTCAAGCTGGTGTTTTCTGCAGTCTGTCGGTGCAGCTTGTCTAGCAGAGATTCCTGTTCTAAACGTGCTTTTTCCTCTGCGCTCCTCTTCTCCTTCATCAGCGCATTGTAACGGGACCTCCACATATCAATAGCGGATAGAGATTTACTGAGCTCAACGTCCTGGGGCTTAGCAGCAGGTGGGTCAGTCTCTGCTGCACGGATCTGGGCACGGGTAGTCACAGAGTTAACATCAGCGGGACCCATAGGAGCGTAGGCAGAAACAAGGGGGGCCAAGTCATTTCCAAGAAGAACATCAGCAGGTAAGTCCTTCTTGACCCCCACATTCACAGGTCTAGCGCCCACTCCCCAATCCAAATGTACCCTGGCAACAGGTAGGCTGAACACATCGCCCCCTGCTACCCTCACAGCCACAGTGTCTCCAGTGTACTGTTTCTCAGACACCAAGTTCTTTTGAAGCAAGGTCATGGTAGCACCAGTATCCCGTAGACCACTGACCTCCTTCCCATTCACTTTAACCAGTTGCCGGTTATTCCGGTGGGCAGCTTGCACAAGGTCTGCCTCATGTAGGATGCTCCAGCATTCTTGCGCCTCTACGTAGCGGGCCGCAGGCTGAGGATTACGTGGGATTCCGCCGGCGGGTCTTCTCCAGGACTGCGCTTGGTTCGCTGCGTTTAGGGGACACTCTGGTCTTTTGTGCCCTAGTTGCTTACATCTAAAGCACCGAATAGGTTGTGAGTAGCACCGCAAATTGAACAGGGCTCTCTGAGGGTAGTTCGTGGCCGGAGGCCGTGTGGTATAGCGGTGCGCCGGGGTTTGGTAACTGGCAGCTGCTGGGGTGACTGGGGGTCTGTACTCCACTCTAGCAGGGGGCTTAGTGGTAGCAGTGTCCAGTTTGCGGGCATCCGTATACTCATCTGCCAAGCGAGCCGCTTCCTGCAGGGTGGAGGGTTTACGGTCCCGAACCCACTCTCGAACTCCTGCGGGTAACTTGTCGAAGCAATGTTCCAACAGGAATAGCTGCAGCACCTCTTCCCCAGATATGGCTTGGCACCCCGCTATCCAGTGAGCTGCTGTGCGGTGCACCTTACATGCCCACTCAAGGTAGGAATCTCCAGCTAATTTAACAGTGTCTCTGAACCGCCTCCGGTATGCCTCCGGTGTAACCGCATACCTGGAGAGCAGAGCCTCTTTTACAGTATTATAATCCCTGACTTCCTCATCTGGAATGGCCCGAAAAGCCTCTCTGGCCCGGCCGGATAATTTTCCAGATAATATCGTGACCCAGTCCTCTGCGGGTACCTTGTGTAGTGCACATTGCCTCTCAAAATCCGCAAGGTACCCATCTGTTACAGAAGCATTAGTTATTTTGTTGTGAAGAGCTTATTTCCCAGCAGCAATGCCTGAACCAGCAAGCCAGCGCCTAAGAAGGGCTCCAAGAAAACCGTAACAAGTATCATTTCATAAAGAGTTAACTCTTTTTTTTCAGCTTTTAGAAACTATTGCCTAAATACACATTTTTGCTGGCCTCAGCTCTAAGTTTAGGGATAACCAATCCCATTGTCTAATCACCTCTGGAGCCAGACTGCTAATTGATAAGATGAACTTGTAAACTTGTTATCTTAAGTACTGTAATCCTATTGTGGCCTGTCAAAGGACAGTGCTCTCTATCTAAATGTGTGATGGGGGATTTTGTGCTTCCCCCCCCTCTCCCCCTGGGAGTGCCCTGTGTGCATGTAACCTTAATAAAAAGCAGGCTGGGCATCCCAGTGCTGAGTTCTTGTTTGACCCTCAATCGCAGCGTTGACTCGTTTTTGTGGGCAGAAGGTGTTACGGTTACCCTTAGTCTCGCTGAGAGATGGACCGCTTAGTAGCCTGGATTCCTATTGCTGAAGAGGGGAGAAACTGCTTTCCATAGTATTCTATATGAGTCTCGCAAATGTAGAATAATCCCCCTTAGCTGTAGTACAGCTAGGATACCCTTCTGCCCACAAAAACGAGTCAACGCTGCGATTGAGGGACAACCAAGAACTGAGGACTGGGATGCCCAGCCTGCTTTTTATTTAGGTTACATGCACACAGGGCACTCCCAGGGGGGGAAGCATAAAATCCCCCATCACACATTTAGACAAAGCCCTTGGACAGGCCACCGCAGATAACAAGTACACACAAGAAAACAATTGAGTCCTTCTTATCACCTAGCAGTGAATGCTTATCACAAACTTAATTACAGTACACAATATGCTAGGAAACCTGCCTCAGAAAATAGTTTTCTCAAAACTGAACAGAGTTAACCCTTTATGAAATGATACTTGTTACAGTTTTCTTGGAGCCCTTCTTAGGCGCTGGCTTGGCTGGTTCAGGCATTGCTGCTGGGAAATAAGTTTCTTCACAACAAAATAACTAATGCTTCTGTAACAGTGCTCCCTTTCTGTGGAACACTCTGGCAGACACGGTCTGACCCCTTTTCGGGGCAGACTAAGGCTGTCCAGACCGCTGGTTATGCGGGGCTGAGGTCGGTTTGTCTGGACAACCCGTCGGCGTTGCCATTCTGTTTCCCAGGTCTGTAAGTAATGGTGAAATTGAAGGGTTGCAACGATAAACTCCAACGTAATAGCCTGCCATTATCTCCAGAGACCCGGTTCAGCCACACCAACGGGTTATGGTCGGTGACCAGAGTGAACTCCTGCCCATATAAATAGGGAGTCAATTTCTTTAATGCCCACACCAAAGCCAAACACTCCTTTTCGACCGCTGCATAGCTGACTTCGCGGGGCAGGAGCTTCCGGCTGATGTAGGCAACTGGATGCTCCCCTCCATCTTCGCCTACTTGGCTGAGGACGGCTCCCAGCCCGAACATGGAAGCATCTGTGTGGACGATAAAACGTTTGTTAAGGGCTGGAGCCGCCAAGACAGGAGCGTTAATTAGAGCATTTTTGAGAGCCTGGAAAGCCGTTTCACAGTGGGGAGACCACAGGACCTGTCGAGGTAAGTTCTTCTTGGTCAAGTCAGTCAGGGGTTTGGCAAGTGTGCTGTAGTCTGGTACGAACCGTCTATAGTACCCTGCCGTGCCCAGGAAGGCTAGGACCTGAGTCTTAGTGATGGGGGTGGGCCAATTGGCGACAGCTTCTATCTTGGCCGGCTCTGGTCGCTGCTTTCCACACCCCACCCGGTGACCCAGGTACTGTACCTCGGCCATCCCAAAGTGGCATTTTTCTGGCTTCAGAGTCAGGCCAGCAGCCCGGATCTGATCCAGAACCATTCCTATGTGAGCTAAGTGGTCCTCCCATGACTCACTGTGGATCGCTATGTCGTCCAGGTAGGCGCAAGCAAAACTCTGGAAGCCATCCAGGAGCCTATCCACCAAGCGCTGGAATGTAGCTGGGGCATTCTTCATCCCAAACGGCATTACCCTAAACTGATATAAGCCGAATGGGGTGACGAATGCCGACTTGGGGATAGCCTCCGGGGCCAGGGGAATCTGCCAGTAACCTTTGCAGAGGTCAATAGTGGTCAGGTAATTTCCCCTGGCTATACGATCGAGTAGCTCGTCTACCCTGGGCATAGGGTAAGCGTCCGTCACGGTCTTTTCATTGAGCCTCCGATAGTCTACGCAGAACCGGGTGGTCCCATCTTTCTTGGGCACCAAGACAACTGGGGAGGCCCAGGGACTATCGGAGGGCTCAATTACCCCGAGTTGGAGCATCTCATCGATCTCCTTCTTCATTCCTATCCTAACTGCTTCGGGGATTCGGTACGGAGCCTGGCGCAAGGGAGCTTGTCCCGGAGTATCTACCTGGTGGGTGGTTAAAGTAGTGTACCCTGGCTTCGGGGAGAAGGTGAGGTGTTTGGACTGTAGGAGTTGGTTGAGCTGCTCCCTTTCAGTGGGGCTAAGTCGGTCTCCTATCTGAACCTGAGCCACTATACCTGTGGGGAGACTCTTTTCTAATAGGTCTGGAATGGGTAGACTGTCGGGGCCTTCCTGAGGGGAACAACATACGGCCGTCACGTTCTCTGGTCGCTCAAAATATTCCTTGAGCATGTTTACATGGAATGTCTTTCTAAGATTGTTGTCGTGGCAGCTAGCTATCACATAAGTGGTGTGTCCCCTTTTCTCTACGATCTGGTAGGGGCCCTGCCAGGACGCCTGCAATTTGTCTGTCTTCACCGGCTTAAGTACTAACACCTTTTGTCCTATGGTAAAGATTCTCTTTCGGGCCCCCCGATCGTACCATACTTTCTGTCTTCTCTGGGCCGACTGGAGATTAGCCCGCACGGATTTGGCTAATTGCTCCATTCGGTCCCTGAGTTCCAGCACGTATGGCACAATGGGGACACCGTCAGTCTCCATCTCTCCCTCCCAGTGCTCCCGGATCAGGTTTAGGGGTCCCCGTACCTTTCTTCCGTAGAGCAACTCGAAGGGAGAGAACCCTGTCGTTTCCTGGGGCACCTCCCGATAAGCAAAAAGGAGGTGCGGCAGGAAGCGTTCCCAGTCTCGGTATTCCTGAGTGAACGTCTTGAGCATTTGCTTGAGGGTCCCATTGAACCTCTCACACAGCCCGTTCGTCTGGGGGTGGTATGGGGAGCTCAGGAGGGACTTAATTTTGCAAACCTGCCAGAGTTGTTGGGTCAATTCAGCCGTAAATTGGGTGCCTCGGTCGGATAGGATTTCTTTTGGAAATCCTACCCGGGAGAACACCTGTACTAGTGCATTCGCTACCGTATCCGCTTGTATGTTGGATAGGGCGACAGCCTCTGGGTACCTGGTAGCGTAGTCCACTACGGTAAGAATGTAGCGCTTACCGGAGGGACTAGGGGTAGCCAGTGGTCCCACTAGGTCAATAGCAACCCGGCTGAAGGGTTCCTCTACAATGGGCATATTTACTAGATGGGCTTTAGGGTGATCGCCTCGCCTTCCTACTCGTTGACACACATCGCAGGTGTTACAGTAAGTTCTAACGTCGGCGTGTACCCCTGGCCAAAAGAACGTGTGAGTAATGCGGTGTAGGGTACGGGTTACAGCTAGGTGGCCTGCTAAGGGGATGTCATGGCCTATCTTGAGGATTTCTTGACGGTATTTGTGGGGCACTACCAGCTGTCGCCTACGCTGTCCCCTTTTCTCTGTCCAGCGGTATAGTTTCCCTTTTTCCCATAAGAATGTTTCATTATCTGCCCCGCCCCCTCCGGTCTCTGCTCGTTCCCGGTACTTTTGTAAGGTCGGGTCAGTCTTAGACTCTGTCTCGAAAGCATCTGGGGTGTCCCAGGGTATGGGGCCTAACATGTCAGGCAATGTCGGGGTAGGTCTTACCTGTGTCTCCCGCACTGGTGAGAGTTCTCGCTCCGTCCGGGCTTGGGCCCGTGTAGTCACTGGGTCCGCCTCGTTGTTGCATACTGGAGCATAGGCAGAAGTCATGGGGCCCAAATCATTGCCCAGTAGTACTTCGGCAGGTAAATTATCCATTATGCCCACGTTCACAGCCCCCTTTCCCGCTCCCCAATCAAGATGCACTTTAGCTGTTGGAATTTTGTACACATCCCCCCCCGCCACTCTAACGGCCACAGTTTGTCCAGATCGCTTGTGCTCCGGCACCAAATGACTCTGTACCAGCGTGATAGTAGCCCCTGTGTCTCTCAATCCCTCGGTAGATCGCCCCTCGAGCCATACCTTCTGCCGATGGTGCTGGCGGTTATCTGAGGCAGCATATACAGGGTCCGCCTCGTGAAGCGGCCCCAAATATTCCTCCATAGGGGCCTCTTGGTTAACACAGAGGGTCCGGGCCGGACGATATGCCCCAGAGGGGTAATTGTAATTCCTGGGTGTCTGGTGCGTATTAAGGGGGCAGCTAGCCATGAAATGCCCTGGTTGCTTGCATCGGTGGCAAGTCGGTCTGGGACGCTCAGAGCTGTTATTGGGTGGTCCTGAGTGTCGGGCGGGCCCTGCGGGCACCGGGGCTCGGAATTCAGCACGAGGGGGTGCACGGTAAACCTCTCTGGGTTTGTGAAGACGGGAGTCATAATGTTCATCGGCCAATTTGGCTGCTTCTTCTAAGGTAGAAGGTCGCCTGTCTCGCAGCCATTCCTTCCCTTGCTGTTCCATGCCATTATAAAAATGTTCTAAGAGAAACAATTGTAAAATTTCCTCACCAGTCACCGCTTTACTTCCGCTCATCCAGTGATTTGCCGCTCTCCGCATTCGGTGCGCCCATTCCATATGGGTATCGTTAGGCTTCTTTTTCGTGCCCCGAAACTGTCGGCGATACGCGTCCGGAGTTTCTGCGTACCGTCGCAACAGTGTCTCCTTAACTAGCTCATACTGTGTCACTTCCTCAGCACCCAGAGTACGAAAGGCTTCCAGGGCTCGCCCGGATAGTTTCCCAGACAATATCGTGGGCCACTCCCTGTTGGGAATCTGGTGCAGGGCACATTGCCTTTCGAAGTCCGCCAAATATTCATCAATCCCTGTCTCGCTCTCTAGGAAGGGTCGAAATGCCGCATAGGGTATCTTGGGCCTCCCAGCATTTTCGACAGGGATGATTACCTGCGGGGCTTCAGCATTGCGGTGTGCGTTCGCTAGGTTGAGTTCGTGGGCTCGAGTCTCTCGTATATCCTTGTCCGCTTCCGCCATCAACTGCTGTACCAATTCCATGGAGGGGTTCGGCCCGTACAGTGAGAGCCTCTCCCGAACAATCCTGGTTTTTTCGTCACTAATCGTGGTCGGTGTTTCCGCCATTGTGAAGCTCTGATCCAGTTCGGTCAATTCTGCGATCAGCTCTCTCCTCGGCCGGTTGCTGGCGTACCCCCCTCTGCTTTCAAGTAAATCCTTTAGGGTTGTACGCTTCAATTTTTCGTAAGCGCTCTCCATCCGTTCTGTACCTCTCCTAGGAAATCCAGGAAAAATCCCACCGCTGCCGCCAAATGTTACGGTTACCCTTAGTCTCGCTGAGAGATGGACCGCTTAGTAGCCTGGATTCCTATTGCTGAAGAGGGGAGAAACTGCTTTCCATAGTATTCTATATGAGTCTCGCAAATGTAGAATAATCCCCCTTAGCTGTAGTACAGCTAGGATACCCTTCTGCCCACAAAAACGAGTCAACGCTGCGATTGAGGGACAACCAAGAACTGAGGACTGGGATGCCCAGCCTGCTTTTTATTTAGGTTACATGCACACAGGGCACTCCCAGGGGGGGAAGCATAAAATCCCCCATCACACATTTAGACAAAGCCCTTGGACAGGCCACCGCAGATAACAAGTACACACAAGAAAACAATTGAGTCCTTCTTATCACCTAGCAGTGAATGCTTATCACAAACTTAATTACAGTACACAATATGCTAGGAAACCTGCCTCAGAAAATAGTTTTCTCAAAACTGAACAGAGTTAACCCTTTATGAAATGATACTTGTTACAGTTTTCTTGGAGCCCTTCTTAGGCGCTGGCTTGGCTGGTTCAGGCATTGCTGCTGGGAAATAAGTTTCTTCACAACAAAATAACTAATGCTTCTGTAACAGAAGGGTATCCTAGCTGTACTACAGCTAAGGGAGATTATTCTATATTTGCGAGACTCATATAGAATACTATGGAAAGCAGCTTCTCCCCTCTTTAGCAATAGGGATCCAGGCTACTAAGCGGTCCATCTCTCAGCGAGACTAAGGGTAACCGTAACATTTGGCGGCAGCGGCGGGATTTTCCTGGATTTCCTAGGAGAGGTACAGAACGGATGGAGAGCGCTTACGAAAAATTGAAGCGTACAACCCTAAAGGATTTACTTGAAAGCAGAGGGGGGTACGCCAGCAACCGGCCGAGGAGAGAGCTGATCGCAGAATTGAACGAACTGGATCAGAGCTTCACAATGGCGGAAACACCGACCACGATTAGTGACGAAAAAACCAGGATTGTTCGGGAAAGGCTCTCATTATACGGGCCGAACCCCTCAATGGAATTGGTACAGCAGTTGATGGCGGAGGCGGACGAGGATATACGAGAGACTCGAGCCCACAAACTCAACCTAGCGAACGCACACCGCAATGCTGTAGCCCCGCAGGTAATCATCCCTGTCGAAAATGCTGGGAGGCCCAAGATACCCTATACGGCATTTCGACCCTTTCTAGAGAGCGAGACAGGGATTGATGAATATTTGGCGGACTTCGAAAGGCAATGTGCCCTGCACCAGATTCCCAACAGAGAGTGGCCCACGATATTGTCTGGGAAACTATCCGGGCGAGCCCTGGAAGCCTTTCGTACTCTGGGTGCTAAGGAAGTGACACAGTATGAGCTAGTTAAGGAGACACTGTTGCGACGGTACGCTGTAACTCCGGACACGTATCGCCGACAGTTTCGGGGCACGGAAAAGAAGCCTAACGATACCCATATGGAATGGGCGCACCGAATGCGGAGAGCGGCAAATCACTGGCTGAGCGGAAGTAAAGCGGTGACTGGGGAGGAAATTTTACAATTGTTTCTCTTAGAACATTTTTATAATGGCATGGAACAGCAAGGGAAGGAATGGCTGCGAGACAGGCGGCCTTCTACCTTAGAAGAAGCAGCCAAATTGGCCGATGAACATTATGACTCCCGTCTTCACGAACCCATGAACTACCGAGCTCCAGCACGGGTCGAACCCAGAGAGGTTTACCGTGCACCCCCTCGTGCTGAATTCCGAGCCCCGGTGCCCACAGGGCCCGTCCGACACTCAGGACCACCCAATAACAGCTCTGAGCGTCACAGACCGACTTGCCACCGATGCAAGCAACCAGGGCATTTCATGGCTAGCTGCCCCCTTAATACGCACCAGACACCCAGGAATTACAATTACCCCTCTGGGTCCTATCGTCCGGCCCGGGCCCTCTGTGTTAACCAAGAGGCCCCTATGGAGGGATATGTGGGGCCGCTTCACGAGGCAGACCCTGTATATGCTGCCTCAGATAACCGCCAGCACCATCGGCAGAGGGTATGGCTCGAGGGGCGATCTACCGAGGGATTGCGAGACACAGGGGCTACTATCACGCTGGTACAGAGTCATTTGGTGCCAGAGCACAAGCGATCCGGACAGACTGTGGCCGTTAGAGTGGCGGGGGGGGATGTGTACAAAATTCCAACAGCTAAAGTGCATCTTGATTGGGGAGCGGGAAAGGGGGCTGTGAACGTGGGCCTAATGGATAATTTACCTGCCGAAGTACTACTGGGCAACGATTTGGGCCCCATGACTTCTGCCTATGCTCCAGTATGCAACAACGAGGCGGACCCAGTGACTACACGGGCCCAAGCCCGGACGGAGCGAGAGCTCTCACCAGTGCGGGAGACACAGGTAAGACCTACCCCGACCTTGCCTGACAGGTTAGGCCCCATACCCTGGGACACCCCAGATGCTTTCGAGGCAGAGTCTAAGACTGACCCGACCTTACAAAAGTACCGGGAACGAGCAGAGACCGGAGGGGGCGGGGCAGATAACGAAACATTCTTATGGGAAAAAGGGAAACTATACCGCTGGACAGAGAAAAGGGGACAGCGTAGGCGACAGCTGGTAGTGCCCCACAAATACCGTCAAGAAATCCTCAAAATAGGCCACGACATCCCCTTAGCAGGCCACCTAGCCGTTACCCGTACCCTACACCGCATTACTCACACGTTCTTTTGGCCAGGGGTGCACGCTGATGTTAGAACTTACTGTAACACCTGCGATGTGTGTCAACGAGTAGGAAGGCGAGGCGATCACCCTAAAGCCCAGCTAGTAAATATGCCCATTGTAGAGGAACCCTTCAGCCGGGTTGCTATTGACCTAGTGGGACCACTGGCTACCCCTAGTCCCTCCGGTAAGCGCTACATTCTTACCGTAGTGGACTACGCTACCAGGTACCCAGAGGCTGTCGCCCTATCCAACATACAAGCGGATACGGTAGCGAATGCACTAGTACAGGTGTTCTCCCGGGTAGGATTTCCAAAAGAAATCCTATCCGACCGAGGCACCCAATTTACGGCTGAATTAACCCAACAACTCTGGCAGGTTTGCAAAATTAAGTCCCTCCTGAGCTCCCCATACCACCCCCAGACGAACGGGCTGTGTGAGAGGTTCAATGGGACCCTCAAGCAAATGCTCAAGACGTTCACTCAGGAATACCGAGACTGGGAACGCTTCCTGCCGCACCTCCTATTTGCTTATCGGGAGGTGCCCCAGGAAACGACAGGGTTCTCTCCCTTCGAGTTGCTCTACGGAAGAAAGGTACGGGGACCCCTAAACCTGATCCGGGAGCACTGGGAGGGAGAGATGGAGGCTGACGGTGTCCCCATTGTGCCATACGTGCTGGAACTCAGGGACCGAATGGAGCAATTAGCCAAATCCGTGCGGGCTAATCTCCAGTTGGCCCAGAGAAGACAGAAAGTATGGTACGATCGGGGGGCCCGAAAGAGAATCTTCACCATAGGACAAAAGGTGTTAGTACTTAAGCCGGTGAAGACAGACAAATTGCAGGCGTCCTGGCAGGGTCCCTACCAGATCGTAGAGAAAAGGGGAGACACCACTTATGTGATAGCTAGCTGCCATGACAACAATCTTAGAAAGACATTCCATGTAAACATGCTCAAGGAATATTTTGAGCGACCAGAGAACGTGACGGCCGTATGTTGTTCCCCTCAGGAAGACCCCGACAGTTTACCCATTCCAGACCTATTAGAAAAGAGTCTCCCCACAGGTATAGTGGCGCAGGTTCAGATAGGGGACCGACTTAGCCCCACTGAAAGGGAGCAGCTCAACCAACTCCTCCAGTCCAAACACCTCACCTTCTCCCCGAAGCCAGGGTACACTACTTTAACCACCCACCAGGTAGATACTCCGGGACAAGCTCCCTTGCGCCAGGCTCTGTACCGAATCCCCGAAGCAGTTAGGACAGGAATGAAGAAGGAGATCGATGAGATGCTCCAGCTCAGGGTAATTGAGCCCTCCGATAGTCCATGGGCCTCCCCAGTTGTCTTGGTGCCCAAGAAAGATGGGACCACCCGGTTCTGTGTAGACTATCGGAGGCTCAATGAAAATACTGTGACGGACGCTTACCCTATGCCCAGGGTAGACGAGCTACTCGATCGTATAGCCAGGGGAAATTACCTGACCACTATTGACCTCTGCAAAGGTTACTGGCAGATTCCCCTGGCCCCGGAGGCTATCCCCAAGTCGGCATTCGTCACCCCATTCGGCTTATATCAGTTTAGGGTAATGCCGTTTGGGATGAAGAATGCCCCAGCTACATTCCAGCGCTTGGTGGATAGGCTCCTGGATGGCTTCCAGAGTTTTGCTTGCGCCTACCTGGACGACATAGCGATCCACAGTGAGTCCTGGGAGGACCACTTAGCTCATGTGGGAATGGTTCTGGATCAGATCCGGGCTGCTGGCCTGACTCTGAAGCCAGAAAAATGCCACTTTGGGATGGCCGAGGTACAGTACCTGGGTCACCGGGTGGGGTGTGGAAAGCAGCGACCAGAGCCGGCCAAAATAGAAGCTGTCGCCAATTGGCCCACCCCCATCACTAAGACTCAGGTCCTAGCCTTCCTGGGCACGGCAGGGTACTATAGACGGTTCGTACCAGACTACAGCACACTTGCCAAACCCCTGACTGACTTGACCAAGAAGAACTTACCTCGACAGGTCCTGTGGTCTCCCCACTGTGAAACGGCTTTCCAGGCTCTCAAAAATGCTCTAATTAACGCTCCTGTCTTGGCGGCCCCAGCCCTTAACAAACGTTTTATCGTCCATACAGACGCTTCCATGTTCGGGCTGGGAGCTGTCCTTAGCCAAGTAGGCGAAGATGGAGGGGAGCATCCAGTTGCCTACATCAGCCGGAAGCTCCTGCCCCGCGAAGTCAGCTATGCAGCGGTCGAAAAGGAGTGTTTGGCTTTGGTGTGGGCATTAAAGAAATTGACTCCCTATTTATATGGTCAGGAGTTCACTCTGGTCACCGACCATAACCCGTTGGTGTGGCTGAACCGGGTCTCTGGAGATAACGGCAGGCTATTACGTTGGAGCTTATCGTTGCAACCCTTCAATTTCACCATTACTTACAGACCTGGGAAACAGAATGGCAACGCCGACGGGTTGTCCAGACAAACAGACCTCAGCCCCGCATAACCAGCGGTCTGGACAGCCTTAGTCTGCCCCGAAAAGGGGTCAGACCGTGTCTGCCAGAGTGTTCCACAGAAAGGGAGCCCTGTTACAGAAGCATTAGTTATTTTGTTGTGAAGAGCTTATTTCCCAGCAGCAATGCCTGAACCAGCAAGCCAGCGCCTAAGAAGGGCTCCAAGAAAACCGTAACAAGTATCATTTCATAAAGAGTTAACTCTTTTTTTTCAGCTTTTAGAAACTATTGCCTAAATACACATTTTTGCTGGCCTCAGCTCTAAGTTTAGGGATAACCAATCCCATTGTCTAATCACCTCTGGAGCCAGACTGCTAATTGATAAGATGAACTTGTAAACTTGTTATCTTAAGTACTGTAATCCTATTGTGGCCTGTCAAAGGACAGTGCTCTCTATCTAAATGTGTGATGGGGGATTTTGTGCTTCCCCCCCCTCTCCCCCTGGGAGTGCCCTGTGTGCATGTAACCTTAATAAAAAGCAGGCTGGGCATCCCAGTGCTGAGTTCTTGTTTGACCCTCAATCGCAGCGTTGACTCGTTTTTGTGGGCAGAAGGGTATCCTAGCTGTACTACAGCTAAGGGAGATTATTCTATATTTGCGAGACTCATATAGAATACTATGGAAAGCAGCTTCTCCCCTCTTTAGCAATAGGGATCCAGGCTACTAAGCGGTCCATCTCTCAGCGAGACTAAGGGTAACCGTAACACCATCAATCTCTCCTTCTGTTTCCAGGAAGTTTTTAAAAGCTGCAAAATTTACTTTTCTCTTTTCCATCTTAGTCAGTATTGTAATAATCCCCCTCTTCCTGAGGTTACTGGCTTGTGTAGTTGCTCTTCTGGGCGATAAGGTTCATTCCGTCGCTGCCACCAATGTTACGGTACCAACTGTGTACCAAGGGTTAATACCAGGGAACAACGTCCTGCATAGGGAATCAGCAATTCACAAACCAGCCAGTTTTCAGGTTTAAACAGAATGACTACTTTATTTGAAGGCAGCACACAGATTTATACACCCTGGCTTCAGGTTACAAAGGGCATTGGTTTAACAGTAAAGCAAACATATGAACAATGCATCAAACCTCTAACAATTGTCTATTCACAGGTAAAACAGATTAACATATTAAGTTAATTAACTAGGGAAGAACGTTTACTCAGACAATCTGATGTTGGGCAGTCTAGTTAACATAATTACACAAAACACAATCAGTTTACCCAGACAGACTCCTGAGACACAATCAGATCTTAAACATACATAGAATACATCTTATTACTGAATATAGGAACAGTTCTTATTAGCTATAAAGTCTTTTATGCCCACTTGGCTTATAGAGTCACAATTGCTCCCACAAGGGGCACTCACACCCTGTACCCATCCTGTATTTATGGATACAGGGTGACATAGACATAAGACAGAGTTATGAAAGTACATGGGGTGTCCAGCATATAAAATTCCATATTTCCATGCAGTCTCTGGGTATCCTTAAGCCCATGTACCTCCAGCCCAAAGAATGTTCCATAACAGGCCCTCCAATGTACAGTGGCGAGATTGGTTTTGTCACAGGTGATGTTACTTGTGAGGAGGGGAGAGCATGCAGAGAGGTTAGAGGTGATGTTACTTGTGAGGAGGGGAGAGCATGCAAAGAGAATAGAGGCCATGTTACTTGAGAGGAGGACGAGAGCATGAAGAGAGAATAGAGGTCATGTTACTTGTGAGGAGGGGAGAGCATGCAGAGAGGTTAGAGGTCATGTTACTTGTGAGGAGAGGAGAGCGTGCAGAGAGGTTAGAGGTGATGTTACTTGTGAGGAGGGGAGAGCATGCAGAGAGGTTAGAGGTGATGTTACTTGTGAGGAAGGAGAGCATGCAGAGAGGTTAGAGGTGATGTTACTTGTGAGGAGGGGAGAGCGTGCAGAGAGAATAGAGGCTATGTTACTTGTGAGGAGGACGAGAGCATGAAGAGAGAATAGAGGTCATGTTACTTGTGAGGAGGGGAGAGCATGCAGAGAGGTTATAGGTCATGTTACTTGTGAGGAGGGGAGACCGTGCAGAGAGGTTAGAGGTGATGTTACTTGTGAGGAGGGGAGAGCATGCAGAGAGAATAGAGGTCATGTTACTTGTGAGGAGGGGAGAGCGTGCAGAGAGGTTAGAGGTGATGTTACTTGTGAGGAGGGGAGAGCATGCAGATTGGTTAGAGGTGATGTTACTTGTGAGGAGGGGAGAGCGTGCAGAGAGAATAGAGGCCATGTTACTTGTGAGGAGGATGAGAGCATGAAGAGAGAATAGAGGTCATGTTACTTGTGAGGAGGGGCGAGCATGCAGAGAGGTTAGAGGTGATGTTACTTGTGAGGAGGGGAGAGCTTGCAGAGAGGTTAGAGGAGATGTTACTTGTGAGGAGGGGAGAGCATGCAGAGAGGTTAGAGGTGATGTTACTTGTGAGGAAGGGAGAGCATGCAGAGAGAATAGAGGTCATGTTACTTGTGAGGAGGGGAGAGCGTGCAGAGAGGTTAGAGGTCATGTTACTTGTGAGGAGGGGAGAGCATGCAGAGAGAATAGAGGTCATGTTACTTGTGAGGAGGGCAGAGCGTGCAGAGAGGTTAGAGGTGATGTTACTTGTGTGGAGGAGAGAGCTTGCAGAGAGGTTAGAGGTGATGTTACTTGTGAGGAGGGGAGAGCATGCAGATTGGTTAGAGGTGATGTTACTTGTGAGGAGGGGAGAGCGTGCAGAGAGAATAGAGGCCATGTTACTTGTGAGGTGGACGAGAGCATGAAGAGAGAAAAGAGGTCATGTTACTTTTGAGGAGGGGAGAGCATGCAGAGAGGTTAGAGATCATGTTACTTGTGAGGAGGGGAGAGCGTGCAGAGAGGTTAGATGTCATGTTACTTGTGAGGAGGGGAGAGCAGGGAGAGAGAATAGAGGTCATGTTACTTGTGAGGAGGAGAGAGCGTGCAGAGAGGTTAGAGGTGATGTTACTTGTGAGGAGGGGAGAGCATGCAGAGAGGTTAGAGGTGATGTTACTTGTGAGGAGAGGAGAGCATGCAAAGAGAATAGAGGCCATGTTACTTGAGAGGAGGACGAGAGCATGAAGAGAGAATAGAGGTCATGTTACTTGTGAGGAGGGGAGAGCATGCAGAGAGGTTAGAGGTCATGTTACTTGTGAGGAGGGGAGAGCGTGCAGAGAGGTTAGAGGTGATGTTACTTGTGAGGAGGGGAGAGCATGCAGAGAGGTTAGAGGTGATGTTACTTGTGAGGAGGGAGAGCATGCAGAGAGGTTAGAGGTGATGTTACTTGTGAGGAGGGGAGAGCGTGCAGAGAGAATAGAGGCCATGTTACTTGTGAGGAGGACGAGAGCATGAAGAGAGAATAGAGGTCATGTTACTTGTGAGGAGGGGAGAGCATGCAGAGAGGTTATAGGTCATGTTACTTGTGAGGAGGGGAGAGCGTGCAGAGAGGTTAGAGGTGATGTTACTTGTGAGGAGGGGAGAGCATGCAGATTGGTTAGAGGTGATGTTACTTGTGAGGAGGGTAGAGCGTGCAGAGAGAATAGAGGCCATGTTACTTGTGAGGAGGATGAGAGCATGAAGAGAGAATAGAGGTGATGTTACTTGTGAGGAGGGGCGAGCATGCAGAGAGGTTAGAGGTGATGTTACTTGTGAGGAGGGGAGAGCTTGCAGAGAGGTTAGAGGAGATGTTACTTGTGAGGAGGGGAGAGCATGCAGAGAGGTTAGAGGTGATGTTACTTGTGAGGAAGGGAGAGCATGCAGAGAGAATAGAGGTCATGTTACTTGTGAGGAGGGGAGAGTGTGCAGAGAGGTTAGAGGTGATGTTACTTGTGAGGAGGGGAGAGCATGCAGAGAGAATAGAGGTCATGTTACTTGTGAGGAGGGGAGAGCGTGCAGAGAGGTTAGAGGTGATGTTACTTGTGTGGAGGGGAGAGCTTGCAGAGAGGTTAGAGGTGATGTTACTTGTGTGGAGGGGAGAGCATGCAGAGAGGTTAGAGGTGATGTTACTTATGAGGAGGGGAGAGCATGCAGAGAGGTTAGAGGTGATGTTACTTGTGAGGAGGGGAGAGCGTGCAGAGAGAATAGAGGCCATGTTACTTGTGAGGAGGACGAGAGCATGAAGAGAGAATAGAGGTCATGTTACTTGTGAGGAGGGGTGAGCATTCAGAGAGGTTAGAGGTCATGTTACTTGTGAGGAGGGGAGAGCGTGCAGAGTGGTTAGAGGTGATGTTACTTGTGAGGAGGGGAGAGCGTGCAAAGAGGTTAGAGGTGATGTTAGTTATGAGGAGGGGAGAGCATGCAGAGAGAATAGAGGTGATGTTACTTGTGAGGAGGGGAGAGCGTGCAGAGAGGTTAGAGGTGATGTTACTTGTGAGGAGGGGAGAGCATACAGATTGGTTAGAGGTGATGTTACTTGTGAGGAGGGGAGAGCGTGCAGAGAGAATAGAGGCCATGTTACTTGCGAGGAGGACGAGAGCATGAAGAGAGAATAGAGGTCATGTTACTTGTGAGGAGGGGAGAGCATGCAGAGAGGTTAGAGATCATGTTACTTGTGGGGAGGGGAGAGCGTGCAGAGAGGTTAGAGGTGATGTTACTTGTGAGGAGGGGAGAGCATGCAGAGAGGTTAGAAGTGATGTTACTTGTGAGGCGGGGAGAGCATGCAGAGAGGTTATAGATGATGTTTCTTGTGAGTAGGGGAGAGCATGCAGAGAGGTTAGAGGTCATGTTACTTGTGAGGAGGGGAGAGCGTGCAGAGAGGTTAGAGGTCATGTTACTTGTGAGGAGGGGAGAGCATGCAGAGAGGTTAGAGGTCATGTTACTTGTGTGGAGCGGAGAGCATGCAGAGAGAAACTTTCAGGAGAGAATGCTGAACCAGCAGAATGAGGATGAGTGACCTGGCTAGTTGGTAAGACTGGTTGGGCAGCCTGGAAAGTATTTGTATTTTTTTTTATGTCGATTCAGATTTTGATGATCGACAGCCATTTAGGGTCATTATCAAGCTTGGCTGTGTTTGACTCTATAATATTGTGATCATTTTGATAAAACAAAAAATATTAACATCCAGTTAAATTTTTTTCAGTATAGAATGACCATTTCATGATTTCAGAAAGATGTGAATTAAAACCATAGTTACCTAGGATCAGTAATGCAAAGATGACAGGCTGTAACAATTTAGATCATCTAATATTTGCATTAGAATGTCCCTTTAAGATAATGTAGGTATGGTTGCTTAAGGTATAAGAGGAGAGGTTTATTGTAGTTATATCACTTAGACTAATGATATTTTATGTTAGGTATGAAATGCGCTAACAATTCCTCAGCTACATGATGTCATCAGCTTGTTCTTTATCTTGTTGCCAGTTGCAGCAATACGCGTTTTAAGCATTCTTTTGGCTAATGATCATACAAAAGTGAATGTGAATAGCCTCACTTAATGTGCCACTTTACTACAATTTTGATTCCAGCTGACTTAATGGACAGATTCAGTGTGATTGATGTTTCTTTATTTTGTGTAGCTTGTTCGCCTGGAAGAGGAGAGACAGAAGTGGGAGAAGAAAAAAATGCATCAAGATTGTCTTAGAAAAGAAGAAAACAGTGAACGATGGAGAAATTCACAACATTTAGCACTAAGCCAATGCTTGAGCAAGTAAGAACCCTTAATAAATCCATAAATAAATGTATATTTACAGGACTTTAGGCAGTGAACTGAGCAAAAGTACTACATGAGAGGCAAATTTTGTTCCAGTTCAAAAATGTACCATAATGTTTAGATTTTGCCCAGGCTATTCCTCTTTTTCATTATAATTATTATTGGACATGTTTGTCTGTTGACCAGTTAAAGGCTGTATTACAAGTATAGAGCAAAATATTAGTGTTCCTATTCTTGAGCTCATATTACAAGTTAAAAGTAAAAGGTTTTCACTGGAGCAAAAACTTCTGGGCACTAACATCTGGAGGTCCGATAGTACGGCCACAATAAGTTCCTTTCTCCACAGACTTCTATGGGACGCACTAAAAAAAGCCTGCTCTGGCTGCTGATCATGTACTAAACCGAGGTGCACTAAAGCCAAAGGTGTGTTAAGAAATACTTGGAATAGCATTGTTTTTCAATCTAAAGAAAATTTTATTTTTAATTTAAAAATGTTCTATCTAAATTCAGTATATATAGCTAGATGGATATATATTTATATATATAGACACATATATATAAATAGCTGTACCATTATTTCCATACCATCAACATTACAAGTCACCCTAAAACTTTCTATTGACGGGCAGTATGGTGCGGCAACCCCCATACCACACCAAAACATTTTTTAGACTTTGTGTACTCGTGCACGTTTTCATCCATAGAGATCAATGTAGAAAAAATGTAGGAAAAAACTTAACACCTGCGATTGCGAAATAGCGATCACATTAACGCATTCCCCATTGTAGTCTATGGAGAAAAGAAAGTTGTTTAAAAACCTAACACCCTAACATAAACCCCTAGTCTAATAACCCCTAAACCGTCATCACCCACACATCGCCAACACTAAATAAAGTTATTAACCCCTAAACCGCCATCCCCCACATCGCCAACACTAAATAAACCAATGAACCCCTAAACCACCGGCCCCCCACATCGCAACAAACTAAATTAAACTATTAACCCCTAGACCTAATACCCGCTAACTTTAAATTAAAGTTACAATTTAACTACATTAAAATAAATATAAATTTACCTGTGGAATAAAAAAAAACCTAAGCTTAAACTATAAATAAACCTAACATTATTATTTAAAAAAAATAAAAGATACCAAAAATAAAAAAACCTATATTACAAAATTAAAAGAATCCTAACACTATGGAAGAAAAACAAAAAAATAACAAAATCTAAAATGAAACAAAATATCAAAACCTAACGTTACACAAAATAAAAAACTCTAAAATTATGAAAAATAAAATCTAAGATTACAGAAAATAATAAACGAAATTATCCAAAATAAAATATTTTGGGTGGCTATTTTTGTTTTTATAGGGGTATTAGATTAGGTTTAATTTTGTTATTTTGGATAATTTGGTTTATTATTTTCTGTAATCTTAGATTTTGTTATTCTTCGTAATTTTAGATTTTGTTATTTTTTGTAATGTTAGGTTGTTGTGTTTTTCCGTAGTCTTAGGAGTTTTAAATTTATAATTTTTTTAAATAGTAATGTTAGGTCTATTTATAGTTTAAGCTCAGTTTTTTTATTGCACAGGTAAGTTTTTATTTATTTTAAGGTAGTTATATTGTAACTTTAATTTAAAATTAGCGGGTGTTAGGTTTAGGGGTTAATAGTTTAATATAGTTTGTTGCGATGTGGGGGGCCAGCGGATTAGTGGTTAATAGGTTTATTTAGTGTTGACAATGTGGGGGGATGGAGGTTTAGGGGGTTAATAGGTTTATTATAATATTTGCAATGCGGTGGGAAGGCAGTTTAGGGGGTTAATAGGTCGTTTATGGGTGTTAGTGTACTTTGTAACATATTTTTTATGAGTTTTGTAAAACATTTTTGTTTCTCAAGATCCATAACTAATAGTCTTTGATTACGAAATGGATCGTTGCGGTATAGGCCATAACAATCACGTTAAAGTCGTACCACACAACTTGTAATCTCCCTCATTGTTTTTAACGGATATAGTATATGAAAAGTTATTGGACTGGGAAAGGCTCAAAGGTGTGTGTATATATGTACGTATACTGTATATAAAGTGAGTGAACAGAAGAAAAATCTAAATCAAATCAATATTTGGTGTGACTCATCAGTCCAGAGCACCTGTTCTCATTTTCCTGCACCCCAGTTCCTGTGTTTTCATGCTTGGACTTTTCACATTAGCGATATTGCTTTCGGGTGGAAAGTCTTCCATGAAGACTATATCTGGCTAGAGTTCTCCAGATATTAGATGGGTGTACCTGGATCCCACTGATTTCTGACAATTCTGAGTTGATGGCAATGCTGGACATCCTCTGATTACAGGTGGAATTAAGCATTGTGTGTCTTTCATCTGCTGCACTAACAGCTAGATTACGAGTTTGGCGTTATGAGTGAAAAAGCATCGTTATGCTTCATAGCGCTGCTTTTTCCCTAACGCCGCTATTACAAGTCTTGTTGGTATAGGTGTACCGCACACCTTTTTGGCCGTCACGCAATGTCAGTACCGCACTTTTAAAAAAGTCCTTTTTCAATGGGACTTCCATAGCACCAGTATTACGAGTTTGCCTGGGAGGCCAAAAAGTGAGCGGTATACTCTATACTGACAAGATTCGTACCAACATCTAAAGTCAGTAGTTATGAGTTTTACGTTACAAATCTGTAACATAAAACTCATAACTAAACTCCTACAAAGTACACTAAACACCCATAAACTACCTACTAACCCCTAAACCGAGGCCCTCCCGCATCGCAAATACTAAAATAAAATTATTAACCCCTAATCTGCCGCTCCGGACATCGCCGCCACTATTAAAATGTATTAACCCCTCTTCCGCCACTCCCCGATATCGTCACCACTATAATAAACCTATTAACCCCTAAACCGCCACCCCCCACATCGCAAACACTACTTAAATATTATTAACCCCTAATCTGTCGTCCGCTCACACCGCCGCTATAATATACCTATTAACCACTAAACCTGCAAGCCCCCCACAACGAAATATACTAAATTAAACTATTAACCTCGCACATCACCACATAAATATATTAACCCCTAAACCTAACCCTAACGTAACCCTAAGCATAAGTCTAACCCTAACACCCCCTAACTTAAATATAATTAAAATAAATCTAAATAAACCTTACAATTATTACCTAAATAATTCCTATTTAAAACTAAATACATACTTACCTGTAAAATAAAACCTAAGCGACCTACAATATTACTAATAGTTATATTGTAGCTATCTTAGGTTTTATTTTTATTTCACAGGTAAGTTTGTATTTATTTTAACTAGGTAGACTAGTTAGTAAATAGTTATTAACTATTTACTAACTACCTAGGTAAAATAAATACAAATGTACCTGTAAAATAAAACCTAACCTGCCTTACACTAAAACCTACCATTACAATCAAATCAAATAAATTCAATTGATCAAATACACTTATCTAAATTACAAAAAAAACCACTAAATTACATAAAATAAAAAACGAAATTTAAAAAAAAAAAAAAAAACGAATTACTCCTGATCTAATAGCCCTATCAAAATAAAAAGCCCCCCCCCAAAAAATAATAAGCCCCTAGCCTACACTAAACTGCTAATAGCTCTTAAAAGGGCCTTTTGCAGGGCATTGCCCCAAAGATAACAGCTCTTTTACCTGGCAATAAAAATTACAAACACCCCTCAACAGTAAAACCCACCGCCCACCGAACAAAAACCCCCCAAAAAAACTCTAACTAAATAAACATAAGCTAACCATTGCCATGAAAAGGGCATTTGGATGGGCATTGCCCTTAAAATGGCATTTAGCTCAAACCCTAAGCTAAAAATAAAACCCACCCAATAAACCCTTAAAAAAAACGAATACTAACCCCCGACGATCCACTTACAGTTTTCAAAGACCGGACATCCATCCTCATCCAGTCAGTGAAGTCCTCATCCAAGCGGGCAAAAGTCCTCATTGAAGCCAGAAGTAGTCTTCATCCAAGCAGGCAGAAGTCTTCATCCAAGCAGCCAGAAGTCTTCAACCAAGCAGGCATACGTCTTCATCCAGACAGCACGGAGTGGGTCCATCTTCAAGACATCTGGCGCGGAGCATCCTCTTCTTCCGATCGTCGCTGGAAAATTAAGTTCACTTTAAGTGACGTCATCCAAGATGGCGTCCCTTACATTCCGATTGGCTGATAGAATTCTTTCAGCCAATAGGAATTAAAGGGGAAAAAATCCTATTGGCTGATCCAATCAGCCAATAGGATTGAGCTTGCATTCTACTGGCTATTCCAATCAGCCAATAGAATGCAAGCTCAATCCTATTAGCTGATTGGATCAGCCAATAGGATTAAAGCTCAATCCTGTTGGCTGATTGGATCAGCCAATAGGATTTTTTTCCCTTTAATTCCTATTGGCTGATAGAATTCTATCAGCCAATCGGAATGTAAGGGACGCCATCTTTGATGATGTCACTTAAAGTGGACTTCATTTTCCAGTGACGATCAGAAGAAGAGGATGCTCTGTGCCGGATGTCTTGAAGATGGACCCGCTCCGCGCCGAATGGATGAAGATAGAAGATGTTGCTTGGATGAAGACTTCTGCCCACTTGGATGAAGACTTCTGCCGACTTCAATGAGGACTTCTGCCCGCTTGGATGGCTGGATGAGGATGGATGTCCGGTCTTCAAAAACTGTAAGTGGATCGTCGGGGGTTAGTGCTAGGTTTTTTTAAGGGTTTATTGGGTGGGTTTTATTTTTAGCTTAGGGTTTGGGCACCGTAAAAGAGCTAAATGCCCTTTTAAGGGCAATGCCCATCCAAATGCCCTTTTCAGCTTAGGTTTATTTAGATAGAGTTTTATTTGGGGGGTTTGGTTGGGTGGGTGGTGGTTTTTACTGTTGGGGGGTGTTTGTAATTTTTTATTGCCAGGTAAAAGAGCTGTTATCTTTGGGGCTATGCCCCGTAAAAGGCCCTTTTAAGGGCTTTTGGCAGTTCAGTGTAGGCTAGGGGTTTTATTATTTTTTGGGGGGGCTTTTTTATTTTGATAGGGCTATTAGATTAGGAGTAATTGGTTTTTTTGTTGATAATTTAGTTTTTTATTTTGTGTAATTTAGTGTTTGTTTGTTTTTTAGTAATTTAGATAATTGTATTTGATTCATTTAATTTATTTGATTTGATTGTAATGGTAGGTTTTAGTGTAAAGCAGGTTAGGTTTTATTTTACAGGTCAATTTGTATTTATTTTAACTAGGTAGTTAGTAAATAGTTAATAGCTATTTACTAACTAGTCTACCTAGTTAAAATAAATACAAACTTACCTGTGAAATAAAAATAAAACCTAAGCTAGCTACAATAAAACTATTAGTTATTTTGTAGCTAGCTTAGGTTTTTTTTTACAGGTAAGTATGTATTTAATTTTAAATAGGTATTATTTAGGTAATAATTGTAAGGTTTGTTTAGATTTATTTTAATTATATTTGTTAGGGGGTGTTAGGGTTAGGGTTAGACTTATGCTTAGGGTTACGTTAGGGTATGGTTAGGTAATGTAGGTTGCGGCAATGTCGGGGGCGGCAGATTAGAGGTGTTTAGACAAGGTTTTTATGTTAGGATGTTAGGTTTAAACATAACTTTTTCTTTCCCCATAGACACCAATGGGGCTGCGTTACGGAGCTTTTGTTTCCGCGATCGCAGGTGTTAGGCTTCTTTTTTGCCGGCTCTCCGCATTGATGTCTATGGGGAAATCGTGCACGAGTACGTCAAAGCAGCGCTTGTATTTCGGTGCGGTATAGAGCTCAATATATATATATATATATTTATATATATATATATATATATATATATGTGTGTGTATGAATGTCTGTGTGCAATTTCATATGTACTGTACACCTTCATACACATATATACAAACACACATACAAATATACACACACGCATAAGTTTAGATAGATAGATACACACAGACGTGACTGAAAGTTTTGGTACCCTTCCACTTTTTTAGGAAAATGCACAATTTTCTAAGTAAAAATTAAAAAAAGTATTTGGTATTCACCATTCTTTATTTCAAATGTAATAGAATAGAAACTTAACTTTTGATTTATGATTTCACATATGACACAGACAAAAATATCAGCACTCGTAACCTAATATTTTGTAGCATACCTTTTGGAGACAATAACTGCAATCAAGCATTTTCTGTAGCTCTGACTGGGATTTTGGGTTACTCTTCTTGAGCAGTCTGCTCTCTCTTTGATGGGTACTTTTCCCCACCATAAGTTTCAGCTCTTTCCACAGCTATTCGATGGGATTCATATCTGGACTCATAAAAGACCACTTCGGAATAGGCCATTGTTTTCTTCTTATCCATTCTTGGGTGATTTTTGAGGTATGATTCAGGACATTATCCTGCTGAAGGACCCATGACCTGCAACTGAGAAACAGCTTTCTGACACTGGACAGTATATTTCGCTCCAGAATGCCTTGATAGTCTTCTGATTTCATTGTGTCCTGCAGAGTTTCTAGGCACCCAGAACCAGAGGCAGCAAAGCAACCCCAAAACATCACTGAGTCTCCTCCATGTTTTGCGGTAGGGATGGTGTTCTTTAATTTGAAAACTTCTTTTTTCCTTCTGTAAACATGGAGTTGTGATTTGCTAAAAAGCTCTACTTTTTGTTTCATCTGTCCAAAGGATATTCTCCCAGAAGGACTGTGGCTTGTCAGCATACATTTTGGCAAACTCCAGTCTGGCTTTTTTGTGTTTTTCTCTTAAAATGCAAGGGTGTCAATATTTTTACTTTTGGCCAATTCTGTAAACACCTTTGAGTCCTAGCCAGTAAAACACCTTGCCATATACCATACCTCTTTGAAATACATTTTATAAATTTATTTTAATAATAAACATATATGTTATATTTAAAGGGATACTCAAGTCAAAATAAACCTTTATGATTCAGAAAGAGCATTCAGTTTTAAGACACTTTCCAATTTACTTCCATTATCAAATTTTGTACAGCCTTTTTCTATACACACTTTCTGGGGATCATGTGCACAAACTCGTAGGGTATACTGTTACGGTTGCCTCCAGGCTGGCTGGAAGTTGGACCGTAGAAAAGGATGCTCCTAGCACTCACCAAAGGAGCAGCAGCACCGTAGACTCTATAACTGCTGCGTAGCCACCATAAGTAATGCAGACTCTATGAACCACCGCTGCTGGGCTGGTATCTCGCCGTCTGCTCTGCGCCCTGGACCTATGACCAGGCTCCAGTAGGTGAACCTCTTCCTTCTGTAGCAATCCCTGTAGCTAAGGGAGTATGAAGAGCATAGCAATCCCTGTAGTGATTATAAGCTGTATCCTACAAACATGAGTCAAAGCTTCAAGTTAGAGGGTCAACATAGGTCTGATGTGCTGGAGCACACAGCCTGCTTTTATTGAGGTTACATGCAAACAGGACACTCTCAGGGGGAGGCATAAAATCCCCCATCACACATTTGATATTAGATAGAGAGACACTCCCTTTGACAGGCCACAACATTTACTTCAGCAGATAACATTACACACAATAAAACAATGCAGTCCACCTTATCAATACTAGTCTGATTAGACAATGGGAAAGTTGATCACTAAACCTAATTAGAGCTAATCCCAGCAGACTTGTATTTAGAATAGGTTTCTTGAAGCTGAACAAAATTTAACTCTTAATGGCACACAATGAAACTGAACCAAGTGGGAGAAAGCCAGGGACAAGTCATTTCACAGGTCTGGGGACATAGTCTTAAAGGGGCATTGTTCATCAAAGTCACAATATGTCCCCAGATGGTTCTTAAAGGGCCACACACACCCAACAAAAGTCAATATGTCCTCAGGGGCACAATCTTCCAGGGGCCATAGTCATGTGGAAGGAGGCTGGCAAATAGGCTTCTCCAAAATCCAGGGAAGCAGGGCAATTTTTCATTTAAAGGGCCAGTTACAAACAGCAGTTTGTAACATATCTCCCCTTTTGGAGGGAGACTAACCAGGCACCTGACCTTCTGCCGGTCAGTGCCCAAGTTAGTCTCGCAACCCACCCACAAATAATCGCTAGCAGCAAAGTAGCCCCCCCACAATACGTAGTACTGGCCTGTAAGTTCCAGGTTGCAGGATGAAAGTGCAGCATCCTCGGCCTTCCTGGCGCAGCTGGGCAAATAGCTGATGATACTTGGGGGGCAGAGGCCAGCGGCACTCTGCCCTGGTGCCAGCGCTTCTGCTGGGGTGAGGGGTTTGCAGGTCAGTTCTGTAACAAGGACAAGGTCTGTAGGGCAGAGGCCAGCAGCGCTCTGTCCTGATGCCAGCTCTTCTGCTGGGGGAATTGGGGCATAGTCCTGCCCGGTGGCAAAGGGAACGTGGGGGTCAGTGGGGGCCAACATCTCCACTGTTAACCCTGGGCCCAAGTTAGGAGTTAGCTGGGGAGGGGGAGATTGGCTTACCTCCTCCTCCTGATACTCCGGCGGCCGTTGGGAAGGGAGGTCGATGCTCTCCGCTTCCTGTGGAACATGCTGCGGCTGGGGAGAGAGACCGGTTGTCTCCTCTCCCTGGAAGGCACACTCCGGCTGGGGAGGGAGGTCGATGCTCTCCCCTCCCTGTAGTTGGGTCTGTCGCTGGGGATCTGGGCCGCCTGCCCAGCATCCCTGTAGGGCCGGTAGAGAGACTGCGGTCCCATCTCCACCTGCCTGCTGGGGGTCCTCCCAGGACCAGTCTATGAGGCCTGCTGCCTCTGGTATCTCTGGTTGGGGTTGGGGAAGGAGACCGGTTGTCTCTTCCCTCTGCACAGTATACTGCCGCTGGGGAGGGAGGTCGCTGCTCTCCTCTCCCTGTGGAACATGCTGCGGCTGGGGAGAGAGACCAGGTGTCCATACCCTCAAACTCCACAGTTGGCGCTCAAAGGCTCGTGCCGCTTTGTTCTCCGTATCCAATTCCCGGATGATGCGACTGACTACCTCCTGCGCAGGGTCTGGACCATATCGGACTAGCCGCCTCTTTACCTCTGGAACGAAATCCGCGCCCTCATAGCGACGGATCCGGTTGAGGTGCTCTTCACATGGTTCTGACCAGTATCTTGTCAGCTCCATGCTGCTGTAGGTAGGGACGCTGCGCAGTGGCTAGCGTTGCCCTCAATTACTCTCCTACGATACCAGTGCTGTTGTGGTGCTGCTCCTTGCGCTAGGATGGCAATCCCACCGCTGCCGCCAAATGTTACGGTTGCCTCCAGGCTGGCTGGAAGTTGGACCGTAGAAAAGGATGCTCCTAGCGCTCACCAAAGGAGCAGCAGCACCGTAGACACTCTAACTGCTGCGTAGCCACCATAAGTAATGCAGACTCTATGAACCACCGCTGCTGGGCTGGTATCTCGCCGCCTGCTCTGCGCCCTGGACCTATGACCAGGCTCCAGTAGGTGAACCTCTTCCTTCTGTAGCAATCCCTGTAGCTAAGGGAGTATGAAGAGCATAGCAATCCCTGTAGTGATTATAAGCTGTATCCTACAAACATGAGTCAAAGCTTCAAGTTAGAGGGTCAACATAGGTCTGATGTGCTGGAGCACACAGCCTGCTTTTATTGAGGTTACATGCAAACAGGACACTCTCAGGGGGAGGCATAAAATCCCCCATCACACATTTGATATTAGATAGAGAGACACTCCCTTTGACAGGCCACAACATTTACTTCAGCAGATAACATTACACACAATAAAACAATGCAGTCCACCTTATCAATACTAGTCTGATTAGACAATGGGAAAGTTGATCACTAAACCTAATTAGAGCTAATCCCAGCAGACTTGTATTTAGAATAGGTTTCTTGAAGCTGAACAAAATTTAACTCTTAATGGCACACAATGAAACTGAACCAAGTGGGAGAAAGCCAGGGACAAGTCATTTCACAGGTCTGGGGACATAGTCTTAAAGGGGCATTGTTCATCAAAGTCACAATATGTCCCCAGATGGTTCTTAAAGGGCCACACACACCCAACAAAAGTCAATATGTCCTCAGGGGCACAATCTTCCAGGGGCCATAGTCATGTGGAAGGAGGCTGGCAAATAGGCTTCTCCAAAATCCAGGGAAGCAGGGCAATTTTTCATTTAAAGGGCCAGTTACAAACAGCAGTTTGTAACATATACGTATACCAGTCTGTGATTGGCTGATGTCAGTCACATGATGTAGGGGGCTGGAAAATAGGAGAAAAAATTAATTTGTCAAAATAAAAATCTGCTGCATATTTGAAATTCAGAGTAGGGGGCCTAGTTATCAAGCCGTCAACCTCAAATACGCTGGAATTCCGCAGCGTATTTGTGGCGAGGCTGATTCGCCTTAGTTATCAAAGGCTCGAGACCGGCAAAAGTAGAATTTTGTGACGTAAGCATCGATCCGCCGGACTCAGTCCGACACAGATCGATTCTTACGTCACTCCAGATGTTCCGCACACAAGTGCGGCACATTCTCACTACTTTTGCTAGCTATCAAAAAACTAGCAGGTACGCTCGGCACTTTTACGGCCCAGCGTACCTGGTTTTCAATCCGCCACCCCTGGAGGCGGCGGATCCCATAGGAATCAATGGGAGTCTGACCATAGCGAAAGTACAAGTTCGCTGATGACAGACATCCCATTGATTTCTATGGGAGCTGTCTGCACCTAACACCCTAACATGTACCCAGAGTCTAAACACCACTAATCTGACCCCCCCTACACCGCCGCAACTAAATAAAGTTATTACCCCCTAAACCGCCGCTCCCGGAGCCCACCGCAAGCTACTCTATACATATTAACCCCTAAACCGCCGCTCCCGGAGCCCACCGCAACTATAATAAATGTATTAACCCCTAAACCGCCGCTCCCTGAACCCGCCGCAACCTATATTAAATGTATTAACCCCTAATCTGCCCCCCCTACACCGTCGCCACCTATAATAAATTTATTAACCCCTAATCTGCCCCCCCTACACCGTCGCCACCTATAATAAATTTATTAACCCCTATCCTGCCCCCCACTACGCCGCCGCCACTGTAATAAAATTATTAACCCCTAAACCTAAGTCTAACCCTAACCCTAACGCCCCCCTAACTTAAATATTAATTAAATAAATCTAAATAAATTAACTCTTATTAACTAAATGAATCCTATTTAAAACTAAATACTTACCTTTAAAATAAACCCTAATATAGCTACAATATAAATAATAATTATATTCTAGCTATTTTAGGATTTATATTTATTTTACAGGTAACTTTGTATTTATTTTAGCTAGTTAGAATAGTTATTAAATAGTTATTAACTATTTAATAACTACCTAGCTAAAAGAAATACAAAATTACCTGTAAAATAAATCCTAACCTAAGTTACAATTAAACCTAATACTACACTATCATTAAATTAACTAAATAAACTACATACAAATAACTACAATTAAATACAATTACATAAACTAACTAAAGTACAAAAAATAAAAAAAGCTAAGTTACAAAAAATAAAAAAGTAAGTTACAAACATGTTAAAAATATTACAACAATTTTAAGCTAATTACACCTAATCTAAGCCCCCTAATAAAATAACAAACCCCCCCAAAATAAAAAAAATCCCTACCCTATTCTAAATTAAATAAATTTCAAAGCTCTTTTACCTAACCCAAACCCCCCTTACAAAAACCTAACACTAATCCCCTGAAGATCATCCTACCTTGAGTCGTCTTCACTCAGCCGAGCCACCAATGGAACTGACGCCATCTTGGATGACGTCCCTTAAAGGAGCCGTCATTCGTCGTAGTCCGTCGGTGAAGAAGGTGGTTCCGCGTCGGCGGAAGGAAGATTCAAGACCCGGCTTGGAAGATGACTTCGCCCGGATAGAAGACCTCTTCAGCGCCTCTTTGAAGATGACATCGGCCGGATCGAAGACTTCTTCAGCGCCGCCTGGATGATGACTTCATCGGATGGAAGATTTCTTCAGCGCCGCTTGGAGGATTAACTTCTTCCGCTCCGGATGTCCTCTTCAGTTCCATCGGTGGCTCGGCTGAGTGAAGACGACTCAAGGTAGGATGATCTTCAGGGGATTAGTGTTAGGTTTTTGTAAGGGGGGTTTGGGTTAGATTAGGGGTATGTGGGTGGTGGGTTTTAATGTTGGGGGGGGTTGTATTTTTCTTTTACAGGCAAAAGAGCTGAACTTTTTGGGGCATGCCCCCACAAATGGCCCTTTTAAGGGCTGGTAAGGTAAAAGAGCTTTGAAATTTATTTAATTTAGAATAGGGTAGGGATTTTTTTTATTTTGGGGGGGTTTGTTATTTTATTAGGGGGCTTAGATTAGGTGTAAGTAGCTTAAAATTGTTGTAATATTTTTAACATGTTTGTAACTTAATTTTTTATTTTTTGTAACTTAGCTTTTTTTATTTTTTGTACTTTAGTTAGTTTATGTAATTGTATTTAATTGTAGTTATTTGTAGGTAGTTTATTTAGTTAATTTAATGATAGTGTAGTATTAGGTTTAATTGTAACTTAAGTTAGGATTTATTTTACAGGTAATTTTGTATTTCTTTTAGCTAGGTAGTTATTAAATAGTTAATAACTATTTAATAACTATTCTAACTAGCTAAAATAAATACAAAGTTACCTGTAAAATAAATATAAATCCTAAGATAGCTATAATATAATTATTAATTACATTGTAGCTATCTTAGGGTTTATTTTACAGGTAAGTATTTATTTTTAAATAGGAATAATTTATTAAAGTATAGTGTAGTGTTAGGTGTAATTGTAACTTAGGTTAGGATTTATTTCACAGGTACATTTCTCTTTATTTTAGCTAGGTAAGCTATTAAATAGTTAATAACTATTTAATAGTTATTGTACCTGGTTAAAATAAATTGAAAGGTACCTGTAAAATAAAAATAAATCCTAAGATAGCTAGAATATAATTATTATTTATATTGTAGCTATATTAGGGTTTATTTTAAAGGTAAGTATTTAGTTTTAAATAGGATTCATTTAGTTAATAAGAGTTAATTTATTTAGATTTATTTAATTAATATTTAAGTTAGGGGGGGCGTTAGGGTTAGGGTTAGACTTAGGTTTAGGGGTTAATAATTTTATTACAGTGGCGGCGGCGTAGTGGGGGGCAGGATAGGGGTTAATAAATTTATTATAGGTGGCGACGGTGTAGGGGGGGCAGATTAGGGGTTAATACATTTATTATAGGTGGCGACGGTGTAGGGGGGGCAGGATAGGGGTTAATAGGTTTAATATAGGTTGCGGCGGGTTCATGGAGCGGCGGTTTAGGGGTTAAACTATTTATTTAGTTGCGGAGAGGTGCGGGATCAGCAGGATAGGGGTTAATAATTTTATAATAGAGGGCGACGGTATAGGGGGGGCAGGATAGGGGTTACTAGGTATAATGTAGGTGGCAGCGATGTCCGGGAGCGGCGGTTTAGGGGTTAATACATTTATAAGACTTGCGGCAGGGTCTAGGAGCGGCGGTTTAGGGGTTAATACATTTATAAGAGTTGCGGCAGGGTCTAGGAGCGGCGGTTTAGGGGTTAGTAACTTTATTTAGTTGCGGGGGGCTCCGGGGGCGCCGGTATAGGGGGTAGAACAGTGCAGTTTAGTGTGGGTGATTAGTGACAGGCTAGCAATAAAGCTGGGAAAAAGCCGAAGGGCAGCGAGATCGGATGAGTGATAACTGTCACAGTCCGCTGCTCATCGCCCCGCGGCTTTTTGACAGCTTTATTTGATAACTTAGGCGTATTTTTTCAGGTCAGCGGCGGCGAAGGTAGGCGAGCTTAGGCGGACGTTTTGGGCCGGCGAAGCCAGAAAAGTAGACGGCTTGATAACTACCCCCCTAGGTGTTAAATCATTGTCTCTTTATTATGCACTTGTTAATTATGCAATTCTACTGCAATGAGTGGTCCTGTGTGTGTAATACTTTATTTTAATATGTTTTACTTTAGTCTAGCCTTGACACTTAGGTCTCAAGTTGAGATTACTGTTACATCGCTGTTATGTGTTGCGTTACAGCAAAATACATAACTCACAACTATGAGCGATGCTAAACATTCTCTAGTAATTCTGTTTTACCATAGACTTGTAATACCAGATTTCAAGCTAATCTTAGCTAGGCTCCATGGTAGTGATAGCGCACCCTGCACTCAATAACACTCCACTTGTAAGGAGCTGCTTCCAACAGCAAGGATGTATTTATATAGCACAAGCATGCATTTCCTTACATTTCATCATAAAATTATTTTTTTCATGCACACATATTGTTTAAAGGGATATACAAGAGTTAAAAAACCAAATGCCCTAATGGATTTTAATAATGCATTTTAGTATTGCACTATTGTTTACATATATTTTTCTTTAACTATTGCTATGGGGTTAAACACACATTTAAGTCAGCACCAGAGCATCAATGCACTACTGGGAGTTAGCTGAATACATCTGGTGAGTCAATGACAAGAGGCATATGTGTGTAGTAACCAAACACTAGCTAGCTGTTACTAAGCCTATTTATGTTTTTCCATAAAAGATAACAAGAGATTAAAGTAACTGATAATACTAGTAAATTGAATATCTTGAAAGATTACAATTGTACTTGTTGTATCCCTTTAATTGTTTTTCATGTTCTTTTAAACTTGTTAATACATAGAGAAAACTTCAGCAGTAGTGTATAATCACATTTTTAGCCTCAGTATATAGCCTGCAGATTAAGATGTTAGATTACATATAAACCTTCCCCCTATTTTTAAATTGTTAAGTTACTAGAAGCATTTTCTTCCGTGCAAAGAAAAATAAGACACTTATTCAACTCATGCATAAAAACATTGTATGACAGATTTGTTTTTGTTTTTTATGTACAGTATGTATGTATGTGTGTGTATATATATATATATATATATATATATATATATATATATATATATATATATATATATATATATATAACATAATTTATGCTTACCTGATCAATTTATTTCTTTGTTGAAGGCGGTCTTCCATTAATGCCCTGGGAAGATATGAATCAGATTGTATGCCCCACGTAGGTCCAGCGTGGGGAAGTAGCGAGCATTCTGAAGTGAATCATAGAGTTTAGTGATCAAAGGAATGGGATAGCGATTCTTGATAGTGATGTTGTTTAAGGCCCTGTAGTCAATACAGGGTCTGAACCCACCATCCTTCTTACTGAGTAAAGAAGCTGGCCCCGGCAGGAGAGGAAGAAGTGCGAATTAAACCTTTAGCTAGGTTCTCTTGAATATACTCTTCCATGGACTTGGTTTCAGCTTTGGAGAGTGGATAAGTCTTCCCTTTAGGATGTGGGTGTCCCGCCGCATCGCACCGCCGCATCGCACCGCCGCATCGCACCCCTGCATCGCTCTGGATGTTGCTAGGGATGCGGCGGTTTCTCTGAGCGTGTGACGATGACATCATCGTCGCACGTCTCCTCCTTCCTGATTTCGGTCCTGGAGCTGTGGCGCAAATCCTGCGCCTATGTAAGTCTCTCATTTTCCTGCTACCCCTGCCCAAGTATAGTGTGCTCCTGGGTGTTATTATTACTCTGTGTTGAATTGCTATACTGCTGCTGAACTCTGCTTGTTTGACTACTCTGCCTGTTCATGTTAACCCCTAAACTGCTGGACTGATATATTGCTGCTGAACACTGTTTGTTTGACCAGTCTGCCTGTTAACCCCTAAATTGCTGGACTGATATACTGCTGCTGAACTCTGTTTGTTTGACCACTCTGCCTGTTAACCCCTAAAATGCTGGACTGATATACTGCTGCTGAATTCTCCTTGTTTGACCACTCTGCCTGTTAACCCCTAAACTGCTGGACTGATATACTGCTGCTGAACTCTCCTTGTTTGACCACACTGCCTGTTAACCCCTAAACTGTTGGATTTCCCTTGGTTGTTGATTTCTGCCTGTTCCTGGTCCTTCTATTGGTTTCCCCTGAACTGCTATCCTGCCGGATTTCCTTCCTATTACTGCTAAGGACTTCCCTGCCTACTACAAACTTTCTCTGCTCTGGGATATTTTCTATCACTCCATTTGACACCGGGATAAGAAGACTACTGGTTAAGTTTGGTTTGATAGAGGAACATCCCACGAGCATTACAATGGGGCTCTGGGAAAGAGGCCAATTTTGCAGTCGTAAGGACAGTGCGGTGGCAGCACATCAGCTGCTTTCTTTTCAAACACATCTGTGAAATCCGCATATACTGAGGGAAGGCTTGAAGTGGTCTGTAGACTGGCTATGGGGATGCAGAGCAGAGGAGTAACCTTAGCAAAGCAGGAGTAGAAGCAGGAGGGACCCCAGGAGGCCAACTGTCCCTCAGCCCAGTTGAACTGTGGATTGTGTATACGAAGCCAAGGAAGACCAAGGATGACAGGCTGTGCTAGGGAATGAATGACATCAAACTGCAACTGTTCGTTATGAAGGACTCCCACAGTCAGGGTTAGGGTTGCTGATTCAAAATGGATTAACCCTAAACCAAGGGGAGTGCCATCCAGAGTAGTTATTTTGAGACAATGTCTTTTCTGCAGAAGAGGCAACCCTGCCTGAATCATAAAACGGTGATCCAGAAAATTTCCAGCTGCCCCTGAATCAATGAAGGCTTGAGCATGGACAGAATTCTGAAGGAAGGTAAGGGTAACAGGTACCAGGATCCAAGAGGGGTGAGGGGATTTAGTAGTGACCATGCTTAGAGGTAACCCAGTATTATGCTCTAAGCATTGGCTTTTCCCGGCTGAACATCAAGATTCTTTAGCATAGTCTTTCAGACTCTGTGGGTTTGAAGGAGGAGAGATCCATGGTGTGACAAAACCAATCTCGCCACTGTACTTTGGAGGGCCTGTTATGGAACATTCTTTGGGCTGGAGGTACATGGGCTTAAGGATACCCAGAGACTGCATGGAAATATGGAATTTTATATGCTGGACACCCCATGTACTTTCATACCTCTGTCTTATGTCTATGTCACCCTGTATCCATAAATACAGGATGGGTACAGGGTGTGAGTGCCCCTTGTGGGAGCAATTGTGACTCTATAAGCAAAGTGGGCATAAAAGACTTTATAGCTAATAAGAACTGTTCCTATATTCTGTAATAAGATGTATTCTATGTATGTTTAAGATCTGATTGTGTCTCAGGAGTCTGTCTGGGTAAACTGATTGTGTCCTTGTGTGATTATGTTAACTAGACTGCCCAACATCAGATTGTCTGAGTAAATGTTCTTCCCTAGTTAATTAACTTAATATGTTAATCTGTTTTACCTGTGAATAGACAATTGTTTGATGCATTGTTCATATGTTTGCTTTACTGTTAAACCAATGCCCTTTGTAACCTGAAGCCAGGGTGTATAAATCTGTGTGCTGCCTTCAAATAAAGCATATATTCTGTTTAAACCTGAAAACTGGCTGGTTTGTGAATTGCTGATTCCCTATGCAGGACGTTGTTCCCTGGTATTAACCCTTGGTATCCTGTTGGTACCGTAACATTGGTGGCAGCGACGGAATGAACCTTATCGCCCAGAAGAGCAACTACACAAGCCAGTAACCTCAGGAAGAGGGGGATTATTACAATACTGACTAAGATGGAAAAGAGAAAAGTAAATTTTGCAGCTTTTAAAAACTTCCTGGAAACAGAAGGAGAGATTGATGGGTACCTTGCGGATTTTGAGAGGCAATGTGCACTACACAAGGTACCCGCAGAGGACTGGGTCACGATATTATCTGGAAAATTATCCGGCCGGGCCAGAGAGGCTTTTCGGGCCATTCCAGATGAGGAAGTCAGGGATTATAATACTGTAAAAGAGGCTCTGCTCTCCAGGTATGCGGTTACACCGGAGGCATACCGGAGACGGTTCAGAGACACTGTTAAATTAGCTGGAGATTCCTACCTTGAGTGGGCATGTAAGGTGCACCGCACAGCAGCTCACTGGATAGCGGGGTGCCAAGCCATATCTGGGGAAGAGGTGCTGCAGCTATTCCTGTTGGAACATTGCTTCGACAAATTACCCGCAGGAGTTCGAGAGTGGGTTCGGGACCGTAAACCCTCCACCCTGCAGGAAGCGGCTCGCTTGGCAGATGAGTATACGGATGCCCGCAAACTGGACATTGCTACCACTAAGCCCCCTGCTAGAGTGGAGTACAGACCCCCAGTCACCCCAGCAGCTGCCAGTTACCAAACCCCGGCGCACCGCTATACCACACGGCCTCCGGCCACGAACTACCCTCAGAGAGCCCTGTTCAATTCGCGGGGCTACTCACAACCTATTCGGTGCTTTAGATGTAAGCAACTAGGGCACAAAAGACCAGAGTGTCCCCTAAACGCAGCGAACCAAGCGCAGTCCTGGAGAAGACCCGCCGGCGGAATCCCACGTAATCCTCAGCCTGCGGCCCGCTACGTAGAGGCGCAAGAATGCTGGAGCATCCTACATGAGGCAGACCTTGTGCAAGCTGCCCACCGGAATAACCGGCAACTGGTTAAAGTGAATGGGAAGAAGGTCAGTGGTCTACGGGATACTGGTGCTACCATGTCCTTGCTTCAAAAGAACTTGGTGTCTGAGAAACAGTACACTGGAGACACTGTGGCTGTGAGGGTAGCAGGGGGCGATGTGTTCAGCCTACCTGTTGCCAGGGTACATTTGGATTGGGGAGTGGGTGCTAGACCTGTGAATGTGGGGGTCAAGAAGGACTTACCTGCTGATGTTCTTCTTGGAAATGACTTGGCCCCCCTTGTTTCTGCCTACGCTCCTATGGGTCCCGCTGATGTTAACTCTGTGACTACCCGTGCCCAGATCCGTGCAGCAGAGACTGACCCACCTGCTGCTAAGCCCCAGGACGCTGAGCTCAGTAAATCTCTATCCGCTATTGATATGTGGAGGTCCCGTTACAATGCGCTGATGAAGGAGAAGAGGAGCGCAGAGGAAAAAGCACGTTTAGAACAGGAATCTCTGCTAGACAAGCTGCACCGACAAACTGCAGAAAACACCAGCTTGAGAGTGGAACATGAAACATTAAAGACAAACTTAGTGACACTGGAGGAGAAGCTGACGCTGGCTCATAGTGAGGTGCAGCAACTCAAGGGCACCCTATGTCAGTATGAAGGGATTGTGGATACCTATAAAGAGCAGGTACAGAAAACTCGTAAAGAAGCTGATGGGATTTTGAAGGACTGTTTGGCCCTGGTCTGGGCACTGAGGAATTTGAACCCTTGTTTGTATGGACAGGAATTCTCTCTCATAACGGGAATACAGATGGATTGTCCCAGCAAACTGACATGCCTACCAGGCGCTCTGGTGGTATATGCCACAGTATATACCCTGGACAGCCGAGCATGACAAACCAGAGGGAGAGGAGTTTGATGGTCCTGTCCCCCAGCAACACGGCTGTTTAGCCAAAGGGGAGACGATTGGTCTCCCCCTCCAGCAGCACAGCTATGTATCCGAAGGGGAGACAGTCGGTCTTCCCCTCCAGCAACCAGGCTCCCACCAGGCTACTTCCATGGTAGTGCTGGCACCCGGGCAGAGTACAGCTGGTCTCTGCCCACCTCGCAACCCACCAATTCAGCGTACCAGTCCCCCACACAGCTGTGGTGAGGCACCTGGACATGGACAAGTTTTCCCCGTACTCAGGTGTAGTAACCATTTATTGTGGGTGGGCTGTACTACTAATTGTGTTTTATGGGTGGGTTGCTGGACTAACCAGGGCACTGACCGGCAGGAGGTCAGATACCCTGTTAGTCTGTTTGGAAAAGGGGAGAGATGTGACAAAACCAATCTCGCCACTGTACATTGGAGGGCCTGTTATGGAACATTCTTTGGGCTGGAGGTACATGGGCTTAAGGATACCCAGAGACTGCATGGAAATATGGAATTTTATATGCTGGACACCCCATGTACTTTCATACCTCTGTCTTATGTCTATGTCACCCTGTATCCATAAATACAGGATGGGTACAGGGTGTGAGTGCCCCTTGTGGGAGCAATTGTGACTCTATAAGCAAAGTGGGCATAAAAGACTTTATAGCTAATAAGAACTGTTCCTATATTCTGTAATAAGATGTATTCTATGTATGTTTAAGATCTGATTGTGTCTCAGGAGTCTGTCTGGGTAAACTGATTGTGTCCTTGTGTGATTATGTTAACTAGACTGCCCAACATCAGATTGTCTGAGTAAATGTTCTTCCCTAGTTAATTAACTTAATATGTTAATCTGTTTTACCTGTGAATAGACAATTGTTTGATGCATTGTTCATATGTTTGCTTTACTGTTAAACCAATGCCCTTTGTAACCTGAAGCCAGGGTGTATAAATCTGTGTGCTGCCTTCAAATAAAGCATATATTCTGTTTAAACCTGAAAACTGGCTGGTTTGTGAATTGCTGATTCCCTATGCAGGACGTTGTTCCCTGGTATTAACCCTTGGTATCCTGTTGGTACCGTAACACATGGGTTCCTCTACTGAGGTAACTGGAGGTGCTGAAGGGGTAGAGGATAGTGTAGAGACTGGACGAGTAGGAGGATGAGAAGGAAGGATTCTACGAGTTCTGTCGCTTTCAGCTTGTCCCTCCTAGAAGCGAGACTATAGACTGATACAAAGTGTTATAAAGTCATCCAAGGAGGAACATCACGTTAAGTAAGTTCATCCTTTATGCGTTCATGCAAACCTCTCCTAAAGGCCGCCTTGAGATCACTGCCATCCCAACTGGTCTCAAGTGTCAAGGTGTGAAACTCAATGGCAGTTTATGCCACAGTTCTATTGCTCTGGCGGAGATCCAGGAGAGAGTATTCTGCAGCAGAAGCAGGGCCAGAAGTCCCAAACACAGAAGAAAATGCAGAAATGAAAACATCAGCATCGTTGAGTTGAGCATTCTCTTCCAAAAGGGGGGAGACCCAGGCCAGGACCTTGTCTTTCAATAAGGAAATGATAAAGATGACCTTAGACTGATGAGACTGAAAGGTGTGAGGATCATTGCAAAAGTGCAGCCTGCACTGGTTAAGAAAACCCCTACAATCAATAGTACCTTCATATTTGTCAGGCAATGGTATCCGGGGTATACTTCCAAAAGCAGGGGAAGAAGTTGCAGCACTAGGAGCATAGACCATCGGTGTAACAGGAACAGTATCCTTCACTGCAACTAGTGAGGAGAGCTTAGCAGTTATAGACTCTAGTTTAGAATCAACACTCTGCAATTGTATTGTATGTGTTCCCAACATCTGTCCTTGGAGATAAACTGCTCTTGCTACCTCATTTGGGTCCATGGCCCAAGTATAATGTAATGCTCGTGGGATATTCCACTATCAGACCAAACTTGGCCAGTAGTCTTCTTATCCCGGTGTCAAGCTGAAATCAGTGGCGGTTCTAGACAAATTTTACTGGGGGGGGCAAAGGTGGGGCCAGTGTTTATGTCAGGTTAGGAAAAGTCCAGAAGAAGACCCAAATGCTAGGGCGAACTTAAACAACACCCTTGCACTCTGAGTTTAATCCAGGACGTGACCCCACGACAACCTCTAAAAACAATGTACTCACGATATGGAGCAGAGTTAGCCTGAGTCCAAAGTAATTCAGGATATCAGCCAAATAGACTTCTGAGTAAGGAACTGGTTTCAGGAAATGTCTTCCACAGAATCAGGAGAGCAGGGATAGTCCACTTAAATTCAGACAGAGGAAGGGTAAAACAAGAAACAGTTAATAATGCAGGAGTAGGTAACTTGTTATCAGGCAGTTTGAGGGTTAACACTGTGTAGTCAGTCCTTGCAGAGTTTGAGGGTTAATATTGAATTGTCAGTACTTGCAGAGATTTTCAACAGGTTAACATGCAGTTTGAGAGTTTCACAGAATAAACAGTACTTGCAGTGTTTGGCAACAGGATATAAAGCAGTTTGAAGGTTTACACTGAATAAACAGTATTTGCAGAGGTTGGTAACAGGTAAACATGCAGTTTGAAAGTTTCACAGAATAAACAGTACTTGCAGTGTTTGGCAACAGGATATCAAGCAGTTTGAAGGTTACACTGAATAAACTGTACTTGCAGAGTTTGGAAACAGGTTAACATGAAGTTTGAAGGGTAACAGGTACCAGGATCCAAGAGGGGTGAGGGGTGAGGGGATTTAGTAGTGACCATGCTTAGAGGTAACCCAGTATTATGCTCTAAGCATTGGCTTTTCCCGGCTGAACATCAAGATTCTTTAGCATAGTCTTTCAGACTCTGTGGGTTTGAAGGAGGAGAGATCCATGGGTTCCTCTACTGAGGTAACTGGAGGTGCTGAAGGGGTAGAGGATAGTGTAGAGACTGGACGAGTAGGAGGATGAGAAGGAAGGATTCTACGAGTTCTGTCGCTTTCAGCTTGTCCCTTCTGGAAGCAAGACTATAGACTGATACAAAGTGTTATAAAGTCATCCAAGGAGGAACATCACGTTAAGTAAGTTCATCCTTTATGCGTTCATGCAAACCTCTCCTAAAGGCCGCCTTGAGAGCACTGCCATCCTAACTGGTCTCAAGTGCCAAGGTGTGAAACTCAATGGCATTTTGTGCCACAGTTCTATTGCTCTAGCGGAGATCCAGGAGAGAGTATTCTGCAGCAGAAGCAGGGCCAGAAGTCCCAAACACAGAAGAAAATGCAGAAATGAAAACATCAGCATCGTTGAGTTGAGCATTCTCTTCCAAAAGGGGGGAGACCCAGGCCAGGACCTTGTCTTTCAATAAGGAAATGATAAAGGTGACCTTTGACTGATGAGACTGAAAGGTGTGAGGATCATTGCAAAAGTGCAGCCTGCACTGGTTAAGAAAACCCCTACAATCAATAGTACCTTCATATTTGTCAGGCAATGGTATCCGGGGTATACTTCCAAAAGCAGGGGAAGAAGTTGCAGCACTAGGAGCATAGACCATCGGTGTAACAGGAACAGTATCCTTCACTGCAACTAGTGAGGAGAGCTTAGCAGTTATAGACTCTAGTTTAGAATCCACACTCTGCAATTGTATTGTATGTGTTCCCAACATCTGTCCTTGGAGATAAACTGCTCTTGCTACCTCATTTGGGTCCATGGCCCAAGTATAATGTAATGCTCGTGGGATATTCCACTATCAGACCAAACTTGGCCAGTAGTCTTCTTATCCTGGTGTCAAGCTAAAATTAGTGGCGGTTCTAGACAAATTTTACTGGGGGGGGGGGGCAAAGGTGGGGCCAGTGTTTATGTCAGGTTAGGAAAAGTCCAGAAGAAGACCCAAATGCTAGGGCGAACTTAAACAACACCCTTGCACTCTGAGTTTAATCCAGGACGTGACCCACGACAACCTCTAAAAAACAATGTACTCACGATATGGAGCAGAGTTAGCCTGAGTCCAAAGTAATTCAGGATATCAGCCAAATAGACTTCTGAGTAAGGAACTGGTTTCAGGAAATGTCTTCCACAGAATCAGGAGAGCAGGGATAGTCCACTTAAATTCAGACAGAGGAAGGGTAAAACAAGAAACAGTTAATAATGCAGGAGTAGGTAACTTGTTATCAGGCAGTTTGAGGGTTAACACTGTGTAGTCAGTCCTTGCAGAGTTTGAGGGTTAATATTGAATAGTCAGTACTTGCAGAGATTTTCAACAGGTTAACATACAGTTTGAGAGTTTCACAGAATAAACAGTACTTGCAGTGTTTGGCAACAGAATATAAAGCAGTTTGAAGGTTTACACTGAATAAACAGTATTTGCAGAGGTTGGTAACAGGTAAACATGCAGTTTGAGAGTTTCACAGAATAAACAGTACTTGCAGTGTTTGGCAACAGGATATCAAGCAGTTTGAAGGTTACACTGAATAAACTGTACTTGCAGAGTTTGGAAACAGGTTAACATGAAGTTTGAGAGAATCACAGAATAAACAGTACTTGCAGTGTTTGGCAACAGGTTATCAGGAAGTTTGAGGGCTAACCCAGCATAGTCAGTCTTTGCAGAGTTTGGCAACAGGAAATCAGCAGTTAGAGAGTTTCCACAGCAAAGTCCTCACAGGAGCCACAAAGAGAAACAAATAAACGGGCACTGAAGAAACAGGAAGCCCGGAATAAAAAGCCTGGTAGTGACATCATCAGGAAGTGGCGGCTCAGACTACCTGCCAATCAAGCACACAGAGAGGACAGCTGGAGCTTCCCAGCGGCCAAGCGTGACAGTGCCCCCTCCTCAAGGACCCCTCCGGGCCTGGCAGGGTATTTCTTGTGAAAAGACTTGACAAGAGCTGGAGCATGAACATGAGAGGCTGGTTCCCAAGATCGGTCAGAGATAGGATAACCTTTCCAATGGACCAGGTAGTACAGCCGATTGCCCCGTAGCTTGGAATTCAAAATCTGGCTGACTTCAAACTCAGAAGTTCCCTCTACGTAAAGTGGAGGAGGTGGTTTACTCTTGATAGAGTACCGGTTGTAGATTACTGGCTTGAGTAAGGAGACATGAAACACTGGATAGATCTTGAGAGTCTTGGGTAAAGCCAGGCAGTATGCAGAAGAACAAACTTTGGAAACAATTCGAAAAATCCAATGTACTTAGGACCCAACTTAGTACAAGGTTGTTTTAGATGTATGAATCTGGTGGATAAAAATACTCTGTCTCCAGTACGAAGTAAAGGAGCCGTACACCTTCTGTGATCAGCATATCTCTTGTGTCTTAAGGAAGAGGAAAGTAGATTTTGACGAATGAGTTGCCAGTGGTTACTGAGATTTTTCACAATATGATCTCCTCCAGGGATTTCAGTAGAACTGGTAATCATAGGAAAGGTTCTAGGTTCAAAACCATAAGCTGCCTTAAAGGGAGAGGTCTGTAATGAGGCGTTATAGTGTGAGTTGTGAGCTAATTTCGCCAAAGGCAATAACTGAGACCAGTTGGAGTGGTGATGGTCTACATAATGTCTAAGAAAAGATTCTAAGGCTTGATTTACATGCTCAGTCTGTCCGTTGGATTGAGGATGATGTGCAGTGGAAAGAGATATGTTGATTCCAAAGTGCTTACAAAAAGACCTCCAAAACTTGGAAACAAATTGAACTCTGCGATCTGAGACTATGTCAGTGGGAAAACCATGTAAACGAGATATATGTAGAACAAAGAGTTCAGAAAGTCTTTGAGCTGAAGGCAAGCCTGGAAGAGGTATGAAGTGAGCAGACTTGGAGAACCGATCCACCACTACCCAAATGGTTGTATTTCCAGCAGAAACAGGAAGATCTGTAACAAAGTCCATGGATAAGTGAGACCAAGGGTAATGAGGAATAGGAAGAGGGTGTAATAGACCAAACGGTCGATGAGAAGATTGTTTGTTCGAAGCACAAGAACTACAAGCAGCAATATAATCCTTAACATCCCTACTCACAGTGGATCACCAAACATGCTGCTTCAGTTTCCACAAAGTATTGGTTACTCCAGGATGACCTGCTGAAATGTTGTTGTGAGCCCAACGTAGAAGCTTAAGACGTAATCCTTTGGGTACATACAGGATACCAGAAGGTAGTTTGCAAGAAGATGGTACCTGGACTTGAGCAGCATGTAAAGCCTGTACTGGAAAAGAGGACACTTGAGCCAAAACTTTGACTGGACGTAGTATAGGTTCGGAATCCAAAGGAGAAGGCTCAGAAGATTGGAACTGCCTAGATAAAGCATCTGCCTTGGAATTTTTTAAACCAGGAACATAGGAAAGTACAAAATTAAACCTGGAGAAGAACAAGGCCCACCGAGCCTGACGAGGATTGAGACGAGTAGCTGTATGGAGGTATAAAAGATTCTTATGATCTGTCAGAATGAAAAAAGGTTGACTGGTACCCTCTAACCAATGCCTCCATTCATCCAAAGCTAATTTTATAGCCAAAAATTCCTTATTGCCCACATCATAATTTAACTCGGCAGGATTTAATTTTTTCAAAAAGAACGCCACAGGATGTATCTTGCTGGTAGTCGGATCACGTTGGGAGAGAACAGCTCCAGCTGCTATAGAAGAAGCGTCAACCTCCAAAATAAACTGGAGATCAGGAATTGGATGACTGAGAAGAGGTGCTGAAGAAAATGCTGATTTTAGCGTTTCAAAAGCCTGTACTGCCGAAGTGGACCAGTTCTTACAATTTTGCCCTTTCTTAGTAATAGAAGTGAGCGGAGACATGATGTCAGCAAAGTTCTTAATAAACTTTCTATAGTAATTGGCAAAGCCAAGAAACCTCTGCAGGGATTTGAGAGTAGTTGGTCTGCGCCAGTCCTTGATAGCCGAAAGTTTAGCAGGATCCATCTCAAAACCTGATTCTGAAATGATATAACCCAAAAAGGTAATGGAACTCTGATGATAAGAGCATTTCTCCAATTTAGCGAACAGGGAATTGTCTCGTAACCTCTGAAGTACCAGTCTTACATGATGTACATGTTCCTGTAATGTTTTGGAATAGATCAGAATGTCGTTGAGATAAATGATAACAAATTGATTTAGATAGTCTCTGAAGATTATTTCGTTAACAAAGTGCTGAAATACTGCTGGTGCATTTCACAATCCGAATGGCATTACTAGATACTCGTAGTGACCAAATCTAGTGTTAAATGCCGTCTTCCATTTGTCTCCTTTACGGATTCTGACCAAATTGTAGGCCCCACGGAAAAAATAGAAGCACCTTGAAGATGATCAAATAACTCAGGAATGAGCGGCAGAGGATAGCTGTTTTTGACAGTAATCTGATTCAAGGCCCGATAATCGATACAGGGACGGAGACCTCCATCTTTTTTCCCAATGAAGAAAAAACCTGCACCCACAGGTGATGAGGAAGGACGAATAAATCCTCTGGCTAAGTTGTCCTTTATGTATTCCTCAAGAGAGACATTTTCTTGATGAGAGAGGGGATAGGTCCTTCCCTTAGGTAGAGGAGCCCCTGAAAACAATTCGATAGGACAGTCAAATATCCGGTGTGGAGGTAACGTCTCAGCCTCCTTTTTAGAAAACACATCACTAAAGGCATGATAGTAATTAGGCAATGAATCAGGAACTTCCACCATAGCTACGACAAGTTGGTTTTGAGGGATTTTGCAGGCAATGTTTGAAACAGGTAGTTCCCCAGGAAATAAGTTCTCCTTTAGACCATGAGAAGACTGGATCATGAAGCTGCAACCAAGGTAACCCCAGAATCAACGGTATGTGGGGAGAAGTGATGACATCAAAACGAATAATTTCAGAATGGAGTATGACCACAGACAAAAGAATGGTAGAATTTTGTATAATACCAGAACCTAGAGGCTGTCCACTAACAGTGGTTACCTTAATTAACTGTTTCTTAGCTTGAAGAGGAATCCTGAGAGAGTCAGCAAAGTTTGAATCAATGAAAACTCTAGCAGCTCCAGAGTCAATGAGGGCTTGAGCTCGAAACTTGGTGTTTCCAAAAGTGATAGTTACAGGAACAAAAAGTTTAGAATTGAGGGAAGACATGGGATTCTGGCTTAACTCTTTCCCTCTATCAAAAGTTAAGCCTTGGCTTTTACTGGCCGGATAGGACAGTCCTTCAGTAAATGTCCTTTTGTACCACAATACAGACATAATCCAAGAGTACGCCTTCTATACCGTTCAGCTTCTGACAATTTAATAGCTCCTACTTCCATGGGTTCCAAAGACTCAGGAGATTGGGAATTATTATTAGACAGACTTGAGGTTCGAATAGGTGGACAAAAAGAAGGTTTAACAAAGGATCTCCGATTCCTATCTCTCTCCTGAAGACGTTCAGCATGCCGGGCGTCAAGAATAATACACAAATTGATAAGACCCTCCAATGAATCGGGGAGTTCCCGAAATACAAGTTCATCCTTAAGGCGTTTGCAAAGTCCCTTGTGAAAGGCTGCCCGTAAGGCTCCATGGTTCCAATCAGTTTCTGCGGCTAAAGTCCTGAATTCAATAGCATATTGAGCTACAGAAAGGGATCCCTGTCTCAGATCCAACAATCCTGCCTCTGCAGCTGCAGACCTCCCAGGCTTGTCAAAAACAGAAGAAAAAATGGACACAAATAATTCCACATCCTGTAGTAAAGGATCATTCTTCTCTAAAAGAGGAGACACCTAGGCTAGAGCCTTACCCTTCATAAGGGATATAATAAAGGTGATTTTAGAAGTAGAATTGGAAAAAACTTGAGGATTGTTTCTGAAGTGTCAACGACATTGATTAAGGAATCCACTGCATTCTTCAGGATTACCGTCATATTTATCTGGAAGTGGGATTTGTGGTATATACTGTCCAACAGGTTGAGGTATGTTAAAGACAGCATTGGAGCTAGTAGCAGCAACAGCAGGAGTCACCGTAGCTTGAGCAGGAGCGGAGAGGTTATGTAGCAGAGCAGTAATCTGGTCAAACTTGGAATCCAAAGATTGCAAATGAGCAGAATGATTTCCCAGAAGTTTCCCTTGTAGAGCCACAGCCCTGGATAACTCATCAGGGTCCATATTATGGCCCGTTTGTACTGTCAGGTTAGGAAAAGTCCAGAAGAAGACCCAAATGCTAGGGCAAACTTAAACAACACCCTTGCACTCTGAGTTTAATCCAGGACGTGACTCCACGACAACCTCTAAAAAACAATGTACTCACGATATGGAGCAGAGTTAGCCTGAGTCCAAAGTAATTCAGGATATCAGCCAAATAGACTTCTGAGTATGGAACTGGTTTCAGGAAATGTCTTCCACAGAATCAGGAGAGCAGGGATAGTCCACTTAAACTCAGGTAGAGGAAGGGTAAAACAAGAAACAGTTAAAGGACCAGTCAACACATTAGATTTGCATAATCAACAAATGCAAGATAACAAGACAATGCAATAGCACTTAGTCTGAACTTCAAATGAGTAGTAGATTTTTTTATAACAAATTTCAAAGTTATGTATATTTCCACTCCCCTTGTACCATGTGATAGCAATCAGCCAATCACAAATGCATATACGTATAATCTGTGAATTCTTGCACATGCTCAGTAGGATCTGGTGACTCAAAAATTGTAAATATAAAAGACTGTGCACATTTTTTTTAATGGAGGTAAATTGGAAAGTTGTTTAAAATTACATGCTGTATCTGAATCATGAAAATTTAATTTAACCTTAGTGTCCCTTTAATAATGCAGGAGTAGGTAACTTGTTATCAGGCAGTTTGAGGGTTAACACTGTGTAGTCAGTCCTTGCAGAGTTTGGCAACAGGTTATCAGGCAGTTTGAAGGTTAATACTGAATAGTCAGTACTTGCAGAGTTAGACAACAGGAAATCAGGTAGTTTGAGGGTTAACACTGTGTAGTCAGTCCTTGCAGAGTTTGGCAACAGATTTTCAGGCAGTTTGAGGGTTAATATTGAATAGTCAGTACTTGCAGAGATTGGCAACAGGTTAACATGCAGTTTGAGAGTTTCACAGAATAAACAGTACTTGCAGTGTTTGGCAACAGGATATAAAGCAGTTTGAAGGTTTACACTGAATAAACAGTATTTGCAGAGGTTGGTAACAGGTAAACATGCAGTTTGAGAGTTTCACAGAATAAACAGTACTTGCAGTGTTTGGCAACAGGATATCAAGCAGTTTGAAGGTTACACTGAATAAACTGTACTTGCAGAGTTTGGAAACAGGTTAACATGCAGTTTGAGAGATTCACAGAATAAACAGTACTTGCAGTGTTTGGCAACACGTTATCAGGAAGTTTGAGGGTTAACCCAGCATAGTCAGTCTTTGAAGAGTTTGGCAACATTGAAATCAGCAGTTAGAGAGTTTCCACAGCGAAGTCCTCACAGGAGCCACAAAGAGAAACAAACAAACGGGCACTGAAGAAACAGGAAGCCCGGAATAAAAAGCCTGGTAGTGACATCATCAGGAAGTGGCGGCTCAGACTACCTGCCAATCAAGCACACAGAGAGGACAGCTGGAGCTTCCCAGCGGCTGAGCGTGACAGTTTAATCAGAGGGGCACATTAAAAAACAGAAACGAGTTGCTATGGAAACGGAGACTCGCACAAGCAGTATTGGACACCGGTTACCTAGCAATACCAGTAAACATTTGTGGAGAAGGATGTATAGGTGGCGTTACACTGTCCTGGGGCTTCCTGATCTATAGAGCATAAGGCTGATAGACATGCACAAAATAGCTTTCGAATGAGGAAGTGTCCGTTTTATAGATGAGTTTTGTTATTATAGTGGATTTTGCTGTTACACACATTTTTACACACCTGTTTTGAGTTTTGGTTATGAGCTGATGTACAAATAATACGTTATCTTCCCCCAGTACAGCAAGCATGTATAGTATAATATACAGTATATGATTTATATGAAAATCATATGGTCAAACTCCTTTACAAAAAAAACTCAAGTCAGTGTTAATCATAATTGTGGGTGGCTACTGGCTAGAGTCTGACTCTGACTCTCTTAGCATTAGCAATATTTTATTGCCCTGGCCGGCTGGCCCCTACCTGAGTCAGACTCCACACCGCAGACTGCAACAATCAGTGAGTCTCCAGTTCCGGCTCAGGCTCCCAACCACAGACCGCAATGATCAGTGAGTCTCCAATCCTGGCTCAGACTCCCAATCGCAGACAGCAACGATCAGTGAGTCTCCAGTCCCGGCTGTCAAACTCACTTCTTACCTAACCGCCTATCCTGGGAGATCACGTACGTGACTCCCTCAAGCCATGTGTGCCCTAACACAGACAGAAAGGCTGGTCAAAAAACGTCATGTGACCTCGGCAAAAAGCCGATCACGTGACTGCTCGGCGGTAAGCCGCCTGTCAAAATATATATATTTTTTAAAGCCATCTATTTAACCGGGAAGCAGCAGCGGGGAAAGTGCCGCCCCCCAAAATTTGCTACCTAGGCATGGACCTTCAGGCAGATCCAGTGCCCAGCTCAGGGGAGCCACAGGGGGGGGGCAGGGACATTTTTACAGGGACACTGGCCCCTGTAGGCCCCCCTTTAGAACTGCCACTGGCTGAAACGATAGGAAATATCCCAGAGCAGAGAAAGTTTGCAAAATGAGGTAAGCGGTACTCACAGTAGGCAGGGTCTTTAGCGGAAACAGGAAGGAAATCCAGTGATATGACAGTTCAATGATAAACCAATAGAAGGACCGGAAACAGGCAGGAATAAGCAACAAAGGAAATCCAGTAGTATAACAGTTCAGGGATAAACCAATAGAATGGTCAGGCAGGCAGAGTTCGGTAACAGTATAGCAATCCAATAGTTCAAGGGTTAAGCAGGTAGAGTGGTCAGACAGGCAGAGTTCAGCAACAGTATGGCAGTCTAGTACTTTAGGGGTTAAGCAAGTAGAGCAGTCAGACAGGCAGAGTTCAGTAACGTTATGGCAATCCAGTACTTTAGGGGTTAAGCAATCAGAGTAGTCAGACAGGCAGAGTTCAGTAACGTTATGGCAATCCAGTACTTTAGGGGTTAAGCAAGCAGAGTATTCAGACAGGCAGAGTTCAGTAACATTATATCAATCCAGCACATACAGAGAATAGCACCCAGGAGCACACACAGTAACACCTATACTTGGGCAGTGATAGGTAGAAAGTGAGCAACTTACATAGGATTCGCGTCACAGGAGATCCTGACCGGTTTCAGAGAGGAAGAGACGTGCGGCGATGACATCACCGCCGCACGCACACAGGAGCCAACTCTTCCCTGGCAACGGCCAGAGCAGCAAGCGCCGCATCCCTGGCAATGGCCAGAGTGGCGTGACAGCCTCCAAGTAGGCCTTATGAATCAAACGTTTCTCATGCACACATATTGTTTAAAGGGATATACAAGAATTAAAAAAACAGATGCCCTAATTGGTCAGTGCATTTTAGTATTGCACTATTGTTTACATATATTTTTCTTTAACTATTGCTATGGGGTTAAACACACATTTAAGTCACCAGAGCATCAATGCACTACTAGGAGCTAGCTGAATATATCTGGTAATTCAATGACAAGAGGCATATGTATGTATGTATGTATGTGTAGTAAGCAAACACCAGCTAGCTGTTGCAAAGCCTACTTATGTTTTTCAATAAAAGATAACAAGAGATTAAAGTAACTGTTAGTACTAGTAAACTGAAACATATCTTGAAAGATGACAGCATAGTTTTACTTGTTGTATCCCTTTAATTGAGTTTCATGTTCTTTTCTTGCTAATACATAGGGAAAACTTCAGCAGTAGTGTATAATCACATTTTTAGCCTCAGTATATAGCCTGCAGATTAAGATGTTAGATTTCATATATACCTTCCCCCTATTCTTAAACTGTTATTTTACTAGAAGCATTTTCTTCCGTGCAAAGAAAAATAAGACACTTATTTAAGTCACGCATGAAAACATTGTATGGCAGATTTGTTTTTTATGTATGTGTTTGTGTGAAAATATATATATATATATATATATATATAACATAATTTATGTTTACCTGGTCAATTCATTTCTTTCATGGTGGTGAGAGTCCACGATCCATTAATCCTGGGAACTAATACCCAAGCTGTGTAGTCCACAAGTAATGAGACATAATGGTCAGGATTTAAAGAACATCTTTTTTCACTGAAGAACTAAATTCATAACCCCACAAGAACTCAAAAGGAGCTTTTTTTAATGTGCTTAAAAAAATTAAACAACAGGAAAATGAAATCAAGCTGAGACAACTGCCTGAATGACTTTCCTACCAAAAGCTGCCTCAGAAGCAGCAGAAACGTTCAAATGGTGGAATTTAGTAAAAGTATGCAAAGGCGACCAAGTAGCTGCCTTGTAAATATGGTCAACTGAAGCCTAATTCTTGAAACCCGAAAATGTTTTGGTGGGGGCTGACCTGCATCCAAGTAGGCCTTATGAATCAATAGTTTCAACCAAGAGGCCAAAGAAACAGCCGAAATGTCTGTCCTTTCCTAGGACCAGAAAAGTTAACAAACAAACTAAAAGTTTATCTGAAATCATCAATAGCATCAATATAATACTTCAATGTTCTAAGAACATCCACCTTATATAAATATCTCTATGAAGCATTCTTGGGATCAGGACACAAAGAAGGCACAACCATTTCCCTACTGATATTGTCTGAAGACACAACTTTAGACAAGAAATCAAATTTAGTCTTTAAGACAGCCTTATCCTGATTAAAGATAAGATAAGGAGGGTCACAAGAAAGAGCAGACAATTCTAAAGCTCTTCTAGCAGAAGAGATAACCAAAAAAACAAAACCTCCCAAGAAAGAAACTTAATATCCACTATGCATAGACTCAAAAGGAGGAGCCTGCAAAACCTTTAACACCAAGTTAAGACACCAGAGAGGAGAAAATGGGTTGCTCAGAGGCTTAATTCCTGGCAAAGCCTGAACAAAACATTGAAACAGGAAGATTATCAATATTCCTATGAAACAAAACTGAAAGAACAGAAATCTGCCCTTTCAGGGAACTGGCAGATAGGCCCTTATCCAAACCATCCTGTAAGAACAGCAAAAATCTAGGAATTCTAAAAGAATGCTAGGGAAAGTCATGATCTATACACCAAGCAAAAAAAGCCTTCCAGACCTTATGATAAATCTTCCAAGTCACAAACTTACGGGCCTAGATTAAAGTTTCAATCACAGAATCTAAAAAAACGCTATGTTCAAGAACTAACCATTCAAAGTCTGTGCCATCAAGCTTAGAAATTTGAGATCCGTATGTCCGAGGTATGGCAAAAAATACTAATTAAATTCTGCATGCAAAAAATTTGATTCAAGCAAAAAATTATAAAATAAATAAAAATAAATATAATGATTCTGTCACAAGGCTATATATATATATATATATATATATATATATATATATATATATATATATATATATATATATACAGTAAATATATATATATACAGTAAATATATATATATATATATATATATATATATATATAATATACAGTATATATATACAGTATATATATATATATACAGTATATATATAAAAATATATAAAACCATAAATGCCCAACTAGGCTATAGAGTGTCATATAATTAAAAATATTATACCTACCAACAGACACTCATCAACTAATAAACTAGATAGCCAAACCAGTACTGAAACACTTCAGCAGACGTTATGGAATAGGAGTATATTGTAGATCCATAAGCGGAGGCAAAAGTCCCTGCAGCTACTATGGAAGGTTTGTGACAAAATTTCCTATGATGTGAAAAAGACTTACTAACCATACCCCATATAAATCCCTTTGACAAACACTGTACGGACTAAAATCCCCTCTCTTTGAAGAATCAAATGCACATCTACATTCTTTGACCACCTACAGCGGAGGCAAAGACAAGACTGAGGTACCTGTGAGGTGGAAGGGGTCTTATAGAGCTCTTGGAGTTAGGAAATCTTTGCCTCCTCCTAGAGGTAGCTAAGAATAATTGAAGTGCATGAGAAGAGCGCCACAAAAATAGGCTAAAGTGTATAATTAGACAGTGTGAAAAAAAACAGTCAAGGTATATCAAATAGGGCCCGTCGGTTGACTTCCGGTTAGTGCTGGGACCGGATGTGACATGTGGTGATTGTGCTGCTGCCACAATGATGCAAAAGAAGTTGTGGCGGATAGAGCTCCCTGCGGAGGCAGAGTTTGCTCTGGAAGAGAGCGAGACTGGAGCACCCAATCTAACACAGGTCATTGAAGTCCGGTGCAGACCCAGTGGTGTCCGGGGAAGCAAACCCAGCCGTGTGGCAAGCTTTGTAGCAACTCTAGCATAGTGCTGCAGAAAAGCATCCTGGTGGAGGAAGCTGCATATCAGGAAAAGCCTGCATAGCCTAAGCCAGAGTCTAAGAGGCAATTCATAGGAAGATTTGTCCTGTTGCCTGGGACACAAAAGAGGTATCATTGGCAGCATATCTGTGTACAAGGTACTGTTTACACAACTGTAAGGAAATAAGTGCTGCGTGTCAGTCTGGGTGACTGGAGAAAGGAGCTGCAGCAGATAAGGCAGTCTGGGAATCAGTGACTGAAGGTGAAGTCTAAATAAAAGGGACAAAAAAGCTGCAAATAATTGTATGATATATATGGTGTGTTTAGATAAATGCCCCTTTTTGTGAGCTAATGAAGCTGCAGAGAAAGATGGTGATGTAAACATCTGAAATATTCAGAAATCTCCTAGTTTGATAAAGAACAATGTTATTCCAGTGAAGAAATCTGTTTGCTAAGCTTGAAGACAGACTGGTGCTATTTATTAAAACCTACCATTGTGAAAGAGCTGTGTGCTAAACGTGCTAAATATGGATGCAGTAGGGCGAAACCTTTAGAGATAGTTGTCTCCATGGACAAAGACTCTACGAATGTGGATTAAAAAGTTGCTTGAAAAGCATAATACAAGCTGTGAGAGACTGGCCTGTCTGGAGCTGTGTTCAGAATAGCCATATATATAGTATTCGGTCAATGTTAAAATTGTCTTGCTTATGACATTGTGAAAATTTAGTTTTAAAGGTTGATTATGAGGGTTATTGTGTATGGTATAAAAAATAGTTGGCCTGCTTAAATTTACTAAATTCTATGGTTTATATAAATTGTTTTGGTTTAGCCTATTGAAGAAAATTGTTAGGTGTAAAGGGCATCTGGTTAAAAGGGTAACAATATTCTCCTTTTCCTTCACATTTGTTTATATTTACTCACTTTCACTAGTATTGATTTGATTTCATTGTTCACGTTTGTTGTTTTTTGTTTTTTACTTGGCTAAAAGAAGGAAAATTAGTTTAGGCATACACAACTATATCTCCCTCAGAAGGAAGGGACTTAAATAATTTAGGGGGTTTTCCCTGCTTAGTTGCATTTTTAACACATGTTCACAAATTTATTTTTATGTATATAATCTTATCACATGGAGAAATATGTTACATCATATAAAACTAATTCACCTACAATGCCGGTTAAAATTAAAGAGAGAGATTGAAAGAGTAAACTTACTGGTTCTATGCTACAAGATAGTGTTTTAGAGGATAGCAATATGGCTAACATTATAGATAGTTCTTATTTGGTTTAAAAAATGGGATTTAGGGGGCGGAGCCAGCCATCGAAGGGACTAGCAGCACATTCAGCGAGCTCCTGGCTCTATATTTGATTATTGAGCTTTAATACTGAAAATTGAGCCTCTTTGGGGATTATTCTCAAGATTCGTGTCAACTTAGATTCAGATCACCAGTTGAGAACGCATACCATACTTTCTAAACAGGCAGAGAAGGCACTTTACATATGTAAGCCTGAACGCTGCCCGAACCGATTAGGAGACAGCGATAGCTAAGCTGTCATAGAAGACAATACCCTTGATATAGAGCTTTGTGGTGGAATACCTTTTTCAAGGCAACAATAATAGAGTTACTTGAAGACAGACTCTGTCATTTACTAGGGGATCATATACTGGACTTACATTTAGTGCTTATGGAGTGGCGTGAGAAAATAAATGTGCGCCACACATCCCAAGATGGCGCTGAATTACAGCTCAATACTCCTTCCCAGGGGATGCCCTGCATTGTATCTGTCGATAAGGGGATCGTTATGGATGAAGACAAAAAGGAGACAGGCTTTGGTAGCCAAGCGGATTGGGTACTGGATGTGCAAAAATTGAATGGCTGTACACCTCTGTACCAGAACTATACTCCGGAGCTGATGGAAACATGCGTGAGAGAAGACGGAGGAGTAGCAGTTACCTCGGATCATATGGATGTCAATATTATTACTGGGCCTGGAGATAGTGCGACAACCTGCGATGTCCAGATAGAGGTTGGCCAGGCTCAGAGAAGGCGGAGGGATGACGGAGGTAGCCTGAAACAAGCTGGAAGGCAGCTGATTCTGAAGCCCGACGGGCAAGATGACTTATACTTGCCGCCGCCAGAAATCCCCATGCACTTGGACTGTGTTCTCCAGTATTGTTCCAGGTCTGTGATTCTACGCTAAAATTGGCAGTTTGTGGAGGTGTGATACTATGTAAGGCGCAATCAATGTCACAATACAGATATGGCATTGGGTAAGGACATTTCTGACTGTGCCTGATCCTTGCTGCCGGTTGCTTGAACTACTTAAGCTTACTACTGTAAACAATGCCTTTACTAGTTAGATGTTTTTTACCTCAAGCTCTAGAGTAGCACCTGATTACAATACTCAGACTAAACAAAATAAGCATGGTGAAATCCTTGTCGGTCTCTCTCAGCATGGGAACCCTTACACATTTATTCTACAGAGACTGCACATACTAGTTTATAAATATGCAGATGCCCTATTTCTGTTTTTCTGTTTGTTTGTTTTTTGTTCTTAAGGTTCTTTGTTTTTAACTTCTGCTGAAATGCGTATGTTTATGCTTACACAATACTAGATATTGATACTACAACCCCTGGGACATTGAACACTTAGGTTACATATAGGGGTCTATATAGTGTTATCTATACTGACGATCTCCTCAGAATGTAATTAGCTGAGATCTACTAATGTAGTTAAGTTGCTATTTGCTATATACAGAAGCAAAGTTTATGCTATGAAGGGCTAAATTATCCATATTCTTTATATTACTTTTAAGTGTGTGAATGTATTTATATATGTGCACTTCTATTCACTACAGCCTTTATTATTGTACAAAATGTATTAAGACCTCTGCTATCTGTTTGTAGGTACAGATGTGACTACTGACTACTTTTATATTTTAAATGCTTAAACCCCAATATATTAGTCTATATCTTTATATAGTAACACATATTGCTTTGTTATGTCATTTGAGTTATGCATGTATTTGTATTTGCTTTTGACATATGGGGGTATACTGTGTGTCCTAAATGGCCATGATACTTTATATATTACTAATGTTTGGAGGACAGTACATAGTCTCTAGCTTAGATCCATTGCTACTAGTTAGTGGGTGTAGGATATATATTGTGTACTGGACATTAGGAGAAGTAACATGTTCACTTTATTCCCAAAGTATTCCTATATATGGAAATCAATATGAGGCTTTATTTTCTTATCAGTGTATATAGTTCAGTTGTTTAGTTTGTTTATTGTATGTGTACGATTATCTGACATACCTTTGCAGCTGCAATTATTTAGGAACATTTAAGTCTCGGGTTCATAGTCCTATTGAATTGCCTAATTTATCTAGTCTGCTTAAATACTACTATGGTATTAGAACACAGTGATTTTACATGTTTACGTAGGGACAGGCTGGATCTTTGAACAGTCTATTTATTAGGATCATCCAAGGAAAAACATAATTTATGTAAGAACTTACCTGATAAATTCATTTCTTTCATATTAGCAAGAGTCCATGAGCTAGTGACGTATGGGATATACATTCCTACCAGGAGGGGCAAAGTTTCCCAAACCTCAAAATGCCTATAAATACACCCCTCACCACACCCACAAATCAGTTTAACGAATAGCCAAGAAGTGGGGTGATAAGAAAAAAGTGCGAAAGCATAAAAAATAAGGAATTGGAATAATTGTGCTTTATACAAAAAAATCATAACCACCACAAAAAAGGGTGGGCCTCATGGACTCTTGCTAATATGAAAGAAATGAATTTATCAGGTAAGTTCTTACATAGATTATGTTTTCTTTCATGTAATTAGCAAGAGTCCATGAGCTAGTGACGTATGGGATAATGACTACCCAAGATGTGGATCTTTCCACGCAAGAGTCACTAGAAAGGGAGGGATAAAATAAAGACAGCCAATTCCGCTGAAAAATAATCCACACCCAAAATAAAGTTTAAATTATAAGCAGAAGATTCAAACTGAAACAGCTGCCTGAAGTACTTTTCTACCAAAAACAGCTTCAGAAGAAGAAAACACATCAAAATGATAGAATTTAGTAAAAGTATGCAAAAGAAGACCAAGTTGCTGCTTTGCAAATCTGATCAACCGAAGCTTCATTCCTAAACGCCCAGGAAGTAGAAACTGACCTAGTAGAATGAGCTGTAATCCTTTGAGGCGGAGTTTTACCCGACTCAACATAAGCATGATGAATTAAAGATTTCAAGAGTAGAGACAGCCCCATCAACCTTAGGGATTTTGTCCCAAAATTCTAATCTGTCAGATGGCACAGGATAAAATTGCTTAAAACGTTTAGAAGGAGTAAAAGAATTACCCAAATTATTCCATTCCCTGGAAATTACTTCAGAAATAGCACCATGGACAGGAAAAACTTCTGGAATAACTACAGGAGATTTAAAAACCTTATCTAAACGTTTAGATTTAGTATCAAGAGGACTAGAATCCTCAATTTCTAATGCAATTAGGACTTCTTTAAGTAAATAACGAATAAATTCCATTTTAAATAAATATGAAGATTTATCAGCATCAACCTCTGAGACAGAATCCTCTGAATCAGAAGAAACAATATCAGTATCAGAATGATGATGTTCATTTAAAAATTCATCTGAAAAATGAGAAGTTTTAGAGACTTTTTACGTTTACTAGAAGGAGGAATAACAGACATAGCCTTCTTAATGGATTTAGAAACAAAATCTCTTATGTTATCAGGAACACTCTGAGTATTAGATGTTGACAGAACAGCAACAGGTAATGTAACAGTACTAAAGGAAATATTATCTGCATTAGCAAGTTTGTCATGACAAACAGTACAAACAACAGCTGGAGGAACAGATACCAAAAGTTTACAGCAGATACACTTAGCTTTGGTAGCTCCAGCACCAGGCAGGGATATTCCAGAAGTATCTTCTGACTCAGCTTCAACGTGGGACATCTTGCAATATGTAATAGAAAAAACAACATATAAAGCAAAATTGATCAAATTCCTTAAATGACAGTTTCAGGAATGGGAAAAAAATGCCAAAGAACAAGCTTCTAGCAACCAGAAGCAAAAAATAATGAGACTTAAATAATGTGGAGACAATAGTGACGCCCATATTTTTTAAGCGCCAAAAAAGACGCCCACATTATTTGGCGCCTAAATGCTTTTGGCACCAAAATGACGCCACATCCTGAACGCCGACACTTTTGGCGCAAAAAAACGTCAAAAATGACGCAACTTTTTTGTCGCAAAATTTTTTTTCTGTTTCCGGCGTCATACGTGTCGCCGGAAACAGAAAAAAAATTTGCGCCAAAAAAGTCTGCGCCAAGAATGACGCAATAAAATGAAGCATTTTCAGCCCCCGCGAGCCTAACAGCCCACAGGGAAAAGTCAAATTTTAAGGTAAGAAAAAATGATTTATTCATATGCATTATCCCAAATATGAAACTGACTGTCTGAAATAAGGAATGTTGAACATCCTGAGTCAAGGCAAATAAATGTTTGAATACATATATTTAGAACTTTATATAAAAGTGCCCAACCATAGCTTAGAGTGTCACAGAAAATAAGACTTACTTACCCCAGGACACTCATCTACATGTAGTAGAAAGCCAAACCAGTACTGAAACGAGAATCAGTAGAGGAAATGGTATATATAAGAGTATATCGTCGATCTGAAAAGGGAGGTAAGAGATGAATCTCTACGACCGATAACAGAGAACCTATGAAATAGACCCCGTAGAAGGAGATCACTGCATTCAAATAGGCAATACTCTCCTCACATCCCTCTGACATTCACTGCACGCTGAGAGGAAAACCGGGCTGCGGAGCGCATATCAACGTAGAATCTAGCACAAACTTACTTCACCACCTCCATAGGAGGCAAAGTTTGTAAAACTGATTTGTGGGTGTGGTGAGGGGTGTATTTATAGGCATTTTGAGGTTTGGGAAACTTTGCCCCTCCTGGTAGGAATGTATATATCCCATACGTCACTAGCTCATGGACTCTTGCTAATTACATGAAAGAAAGATATTACTGCTGTGTCATCTGTGGCCGGTATGGCACAGTTTAGAGTGTATGTGGATATGGAGAGAAGAATGGTTGTACTGTGCAGGTTTCCTGTCCTGCCTTAGGTTATACTCTCGTATAAACTAGCCACTAAGTCAATCCTAAGAGACCTTTTGTTAATTTGTTTTTAAGTCCTAATGTGCTGAGATGTATAATATTTATGTGTATATGGTGGTTATAACTAGTTATAGTCCCTTGTTAATACCTAATTTAAGGTCTCTATCTTAATTTAAAGAAGCATAGATTTTAGTCACTTTATCTAGAATATTGACTCATATTCTATCTAGTAGCCTGTCATGCGTCCATATTCAGAGAGAAAATTAAAACCTGTGAACCCCACACTTCTCACTACTGATAGAGCTTGTCCCATGTGATCTGCTAGGCTTCTCATATCCCTTTCCAATTAGCACATGTATAGATCTCTTAATGTTACTTGTAGGTGTATATATTGTTGTAAAGCTTTAAGGATAGGCCTTAACTGCCTATACCTGGGTATTCATTAGCTATGATATATGGGTTAGTTATATATTCCCTGCCCACACAGTCCTACTTGATTAGTCTTATACTATTAGTTGGTTGGCTCCGATTCCCCCCCTAAGGGTCTTCCCTTAGTATCTGTTTAACATCTAGACTTAGGAACACAGATTTCATTTACTTCTCTCGCTATTTTATATATGGCTGACACAATGTAGCGGCTAGTTATATTCCCACTTCTATCATATATAATGTTAGTCATACTTTCCTATATACCAGGGCTTTGATATGGCCCTATATGTTATCAATTATATAGTCTACTGGTTAGGCTTAGGGACACAGATCCCATACGACATCCTTGCTTTAATTTTCACACGTTCACTACTAGTGTGTAAATGATATCCCCTCTTTACCCTTTAAAATGAGGTGTTGTTTCCATAGGCTTTATTACTGAATTTCTTTTGCAACTAGACTGAAAATGTGCTTGCCTTTTTCTTTTTTGTTTATATATTTGGCTGTTGATAGATGACTCCATACGCACAACAGATATGTCTACTTAATTGAGCATAAACTGTTGTATTTATGTTTTGTAACATGTTTTCTGTATATTTCTCAAATGTCATAAGATTGTTTATATGCCTTATATTCAAACCTCAATAAAAATATTTAAAAAAAAAAATGGGATTTAATGATGCCACAATTTGAGCAGTTAAGAACTGATTTTGCTAGTCTATCTAATGAAGTTAGACAATTTGCAGTGAGAATTGAAGAAGCTGAGTCCAGGGTTTCAGCGATAGAGGATAAAGTAAATATTCACCACACGGAGATAAAACAACATACACAGCTACTTAAGAAATTGCTGGATAGAATAGAAGTATTAGAAGACCGCGCAAGGACAAATAATTTGAGGATAATTGACCTCCCTGAATTAGCAGAATTTAAGGATTTAGCTAAATTTGTCTTTGAAAAATTACCGGAACTATTGGATATGCCAGTGACAGGCCCAAAAATAGTGGTGGAAAGGGTGCATAGAGTAGGGCCTATCAGGTACAACATCAATAATATTAGAAGAGGAAGGCCGGTTATAGTAAAGCTATTAAACTTCCAAGACAAGGTAGAGAGCTTATCATATTATAGGAAGAACTAAAGGTAGGAGAGGATAAGATCTTGATTTTCCAAGATATCTCATCTGAAACAGCCGCTCATCGTAAAGAAATGGCACCAATATGTTCGCTGTTAATTCAAAAAGGCTTTAAAGCATTTCTTGTTTATCCAGTCACAGTTTAAATACAAATAGAGGGTGAATGGAAAATATTAGGTACTTTAGATACAGCTAAGGATTTTTTTTAACTAAGATGGATTAATAATAAGAATTATATAAATGTTCTGTGGATTCTGTTGATTGTTTTTTTAGTTTCTATTCAATTTCAGAAAAAGTGTCAGATACTAATCTGGTTTGTTTTTATATTGTGAATGGGTATTGAACAATATATGCTCCTCTTAGCAGTAGAGGGGTGGGGAGTGCTTTGTGTGGTTAACTTTTACTTTTGTACCTTTTTAAATTTCTATTTTATTTGACAGTTGTTTGAATTGGGGTTGGCGGTATTTATCTTTTTTGACTCAATGAATAAGTGTAATTCGATATCATGGAATATTAGAGGTATTACCACACCTATAAAAAGAAAAATTATTTTAAAACATTTGAGAAGTTTAACAACACATATTGCATTTTTACAGGAAACTAACCTAAACCAAAATGAAATTCTAAAACAGATTGGGTGGGAGATAGGCTGACCATATGTCCCATTTTGAAAGGGACAGTACCGTTATTTTATTTTTCTTCTCCCGTCCCGTCATTTCTTTAATAATATTAATTTTGTCCCGTTTTGAGGGTTATCAGACCGTGTGGCCAGTGCAAGTGTTATTTTTAGCACACACATCACTTACTAAAAACTTTTAAACTCCCCGGGGTGGGGAAAGCAGTTTTTTATAACTGCAGGGTTGGGTTGTGTGTTGGGTGGCTGTGTCCACATGATCCACAGCAACGCCACCCACACTCAAAATTAGGGCATGATCATTGAAAGCAAGTGACAGCAGGTCAGTAGTCAGTCGTGAGCTGTCAGACTGAGCTAAGGTGTGAGACTGGTCACAAGAGGAAAGTTAGAACTACTAGCTAGTGCCTAGTAAGGACAGGAGTCGGACTAGATCTGTCATCATCTGATGTGATGATCATCTGCCTCTGCCATCATTCGAATTAGCGGCTGACCATCACCAGAGAGATAATTCTTGCCATCTTCTTGTGTCACAGTGTGAACATACAAACATAGTGATCAAGTAGGTTAACTGTCTAACTTCTGCAAGAATTGTGCACAGCCAAGGTAAGACCAGTGTCTGTGCCTGTCAATCAATTTAATTGTCATTAATTATGCTTATTATGCTGCTGCAGAGCTGGTTGTACAGACGTTATAAATAACGGTTATCATTATCAAGTAACTATTTCCACATTTTTTCTCAGTTCTTCCACCATGTAAAAATGATTTTGGGCAACTCAGCTAAAAAAAATCTACAACTACTAATCCAGATCTTTAAACCAAACGCCTGTTCAGAGGCTACACTTTTACCCTTTAAAATCAGGTAATATGGGGAATTTGCCTTGACAACATAGAGGATAATTTAAATTTTGGAAACATTGAGTTAAGGGCATGTGATTAAAAAATATACACATATCACATTCCCAATTTAGATCATGAGAACATTGTGAGAACACTGTGGATGTTATAGCTCTACGTCTACCTAAACATTTTTGTATGAGTTCCTCTATCACTGAAGGTTAATTGTTGGCTCAATAGTTTATAATCATGTCATAAAATTTAACTTTTGTTCAAATCTTACTTTTTTCCAATGAATAAAGAATATTAACCCCGTCCCGTTTTTGACATTGTCATGATTTCCGTTCATCGCCGCCTCACTGCGGCTCACGGAGCTCTTCTGTTGTGTTTTCGTCACGTTGCCTAGCAACGTGACGTATTGTCTGACACTCCCTCTGATGTCATGGACCTCTCTCTCAGCCTTTAAATCACGGCGGGAGATCTTGTTTGGGGCCCGTTTGTAAATCCTGACTTCGGATCTGTGAGTACTCAGTTTATTCCAAATTTCTCTACCTGCCTTCTGGATATTTACCTGTGCCTGAGTTTCCATTTGTTTGCTAATAACCTGTTCAAATGGACATTATCTTTATTTGTTGCAAACCTGCAAAGAAGGAGCATTTATCATTTGTTTGCTAATAATCTACTTAAAGGGACTTATCTTTATTTGTTGCAAACCTGCAAAGGAGGAGCATTTATCATTTGTTTGCTAAATACCTACTTAAAGGGACATTATCTTTATTTGTTGCAAACCTGCAAAGAAGGAGTATTTATCATTTGTTTGCTCATAATCTACTTAAAGGGACATTATCTTTTTGTTGCAAACCTGCAAAGAAGAAGCATTTGCCATCTGTTTGCTAATAACTTGTTTAAAGGGACATTAACTTTATTTGTTGCAAACCTGCAAAGAAGGAGTATTTATCATTTGTTTGCTAATAATCTACTTAAAGGGACTTATCTTTATTTGTTGCAAACCTGCAAAGAAGGAGCATTTATCATTTGTCTGCTAATAACCTATTTAAAGGGACATTATCTTTATTTGTTGCAAACCTGCAAAGAAGGAGCATTTATCTTTTGTTTGCTGATAACCTGTTTAAAGGGACATTTTCTTTGTTTCTTGCTAACCTGCTAAAGAGGAATAGTTATCATTTGTTTGCTGAAAACCTGCTTAAAGGGACATTATTTTCAATATTCATTTGTTGCTGATAACCTGATTAAAGGGACATTATTTTACTATATCAAGAAGATATACAGAGTTACTATTTCTTTTGGGAGAACCTTGTATCCTGCTTATTTTGTTTCCTGAGTGGGTCACGTCCTGGATATTCCTCAGTGTGCTAGCGTGTGTTCTACTTTTCACGCTAGCAGTTGGGTTAGATCCTGGGCTGACTATATACGGCTGACACTACAAACGGGCCATAAATGGACCCCACTGAATTATCCATGGCCGTGGCTCACCAGGGACAATTACTGGGATCTCATGCTACCCACTTGCAATCCTTGGACTCTAAGCTAGATCAAATAACTACATTATTACAGAGCTTGGTTGCTCCTATTCCTCCCAATCCTAATCCTATTGAGGCTTCTCCTCCTCCAATTCCCAACAATCAATTACAAGGACAATTGAGTCCCAGAATACCTCTTCCAGACAAATATGATGGGAATCCTGAAGATTGTAGGGGTTTTCTGAATCAATGTCGACTTCACTTTCGTAACAGTCCTACCCTCTTTGCTACTCCCTCTTCTAAGATTACATTCCTCATTTCTTTAATGAAAGGAAGAGCTTTGGCCTGGGTATCACCTTTGCTAGAAAAGAATGATCCTTTACTTCAGGATGTGGATGCCTTTCTTTCAGTATTCTCTAACGTGTTCGACAAACCTGGAAGGTCTTCCGCTGCTGAAGCCTCTCTTTTAGACCTACGACAGGGTGGTCAACCTGTGTCCCAATATGCCATTGAGTTCCGCACTCTTGCATCTGAAACTACTTGGAATCAAGGAGCGCTTAGAGCAGCTTTTCGTAAAGGACTTTCAGAACGTCTCAAAGACGAATTGGTGTATCGGGAACTTCCAGAATCCCTTGAAGCCTTGATAAATCTTTGTATCTGTCTCGATTCCAGATATCGGGAACGTCAACAAGAAAGAGAGAGAAATCAGAAGTCCTCAACTCGAACCCCTTTTCGTCTGGCTCCTGGTTTTTCTAACCCAGTAACGCCTACCTCTCCCTCTCCTGATCAGGCTGAACCTATGGAAGTAGGAACCATAAAATTAACAGAAACTGAGCGTTTGAGAAGACGTTCTCTTGGCCTGTGTTTATATTGTGGCCTTAAAGGGCATTTATTAAGGGATTGCCCTACCAGGCCAGTAAAAGCCAGGGCTTAACTTCTGTCCAGGGAACTGAGTTAAGACAAAAAGAAGTTCATTCCCTCTATAATAAACTCTTTGTTCCAGTGACTCTTCAAATTGGTGGTAGCAAGATACATACCCAAGCTCTTATCAATTCTGGTGCAGGAGGAGTGTTCATTGACTCCACTTTTGTGACGACTCACACAATTCCCTTGATAAGAAAAAAGTTTTCAGTCTCTGTCTCTACCGTGAGTGGAGATCCTTTGGGTTCCGGATTCATCCAGTTTACTACTAAACCCATACTTTTTTCCGTCGGAGTACTTCATTGTGAGAAGATATGTTTTGATGTCATTTCTACTCCTCAATTTCCCATAATCTTGGGTCTCCCTTGGCTTCAATTACATAACCCTACCTTTTCTTGGACCCATGGGGAACTCACCTCTTGGGGGTCGTCATGCCATTCTAATTGTCTTCAAGAACTTACTAAGTCATCACTCACTATTGCTCTCACTTCCGACACTTCTGTTCCTTTACCTATGCCTTACCAAGATTTTGTTGATGTTTTTTCTAAGAAAGAAGCTGAACGTCTTCCTCCTCACCGTCCATTTGATTGCCCCATTGATCTCCTTCCTGGGGCTCCTTATCCTCGAGGCAAGACTTACCCACTTTCAAGGCCTGAAAATGTAGCCCTGGAAGACTATATCAAAGATAATCTGGCCAGAGGATTTATTCGACCCTCCTCATCTCCTGTAGGAGCTGGATTCTTTTTTGTGGGTAAGAAGGATGGCGGCCTGCGACCTTGTATCGATTACAGAGGGCTAAATCAAATTACCATCAAGAACAGTTATCCTTTACCCCTTATTCCTGAATTATTCACGTATCTTCAAGGTTCCACCATATTTACCAAGCTAGATCTTCGTGGTGCATACAACCTCATCCGTATGCGCAAAGGTGATGAGAGGAAGACAGCCTTTAACACTCGATTTGGGCACTATGAGTATCTGGTCATGCCTTTTGGGCTGTGTAATGCCCCTGCTGTTTTTCAACACTTCGTAAATGAGATTTTTCGGGATTTTTTGAATATTTTTGTCATCATTTACCTTGACGATATTTTGATTTTTTCTCAAAACTACCAAGATCATATTCTTCACGTCAGGAAGGTACTTCAACGCTTAAGAACCAACCATCTTTTTGCTAAATTGGAAAAATGTTCTTTTCATCAAAAATCCATACCCTTCTTGGGATATGTAATCTCTGAATCGTTTTGAGATGGATCCAACTAAACTTTCTGCCATTTTGGATTGGCCTAGACCTGACTCTCTTAAAGCTCTTCAACGTTTTCTGGGTTTCGCCAGTTATTATAGAAAATTCATCAAAGGATTTGCTACAATTACGTCACCCCTTACGTCTCTCACCAGGAAAGGGCAAAATTGTAAAGAATGGCCTCTTGAGGCTGTTAATGCTTTCAATTCGCTCAAAGAAGCCTTCTCTTCTGCACCTGTCCTCCGTCACCCAAATCCGGATTTTCAATTCATCCTAGAAGTGGATGCTTCTTCTGTTGCTGCTGGGGCTGTTCTTTCCCAAAGAAAGATTCATCCTGTTGGATTCTTCTCCAAGAAATTCACTTCTTCTGAATTAAATTATGACGGAGGCAATAAGGAGTTGCTTGCCATTAAAATGGCCCTGGACGAATGGAGGCATTGGTTAGAGGGTACTTCTTTACCATTCACTATACTCACTGACCATAAGAACCTTCTATATCTTCAAACAGCCAAACGACTGAATTCCAGACAAGCACGTTGGTCTTTATTCTTCTCACGGTTTCATTACAATCTGTCTTATATACCTGGTTCTAAGAACATCAAAGCTGATGCCCTTTCCAGACAATTTCAAGATACTTCAACTCCTGAGTCTGGTACCATTCTTCAACCTCATAAAGTCTTAGCCCAGTTATCAACTACTTGGTTACAAGATTTACAATCAGCTCAGAAGAATCTTCCTTTGTCTTGTAAACCCCCTGATGGCCTGCTCTTTGTTTCTGAACGCCTTCGTTCCAAGATTCTATTTTGGGCTCATGACAGTCCTCTCTCGGGACATCCTGGCATCAGTAACACCGCTCGGAATCTCAAGCAACATGTCTGGTGGCCTACTCTCTCTCAGGATGTTAAAGATTATGTCTCAGTGTGTACACAGTGTGCCACCAATAAGACTCCTCGTCAACTTCCTTCTGGTTTGCTTCAACCGTTACCCATTCCTCATCAGCCTTGGACCTATTTATCCATGGATTTTATTACAGACCTTCCTCTTTCAGCTGGAAACAACACTATTTTGGTGGTTGTTGACAGGTTTACTAAGACAGCTCACTTCATTCCTTTACCTGGTTTACCATCTGCCAAAAGACTTTCTGAACTATTTCTTTCACACATTGTGAGATTACATGGCTTCCCTCTGGATATTGTTTCAGATAGAGGGGTACAATTTGTTTCTCGGTTTTGGAGATCACTCTGCAAACACTTTGGAATAAGTATCTCTTTGTCTACCTCACATCATCCAGAATCTAATGGCCAGACCGAAAGGGTAAACCAGTGCCTAGAGACTTATCTTAGACACTATGTGGATCATCATCATTCTAATTGGAGTGGTTATCTCCCACTAGCAGAATTGGCACATAACGCCCAATACAATTCCTCTCTTCAGACCTCTCCTTTTCATGCAGCCTATGGATTTCAACCCAGAACATTTCCTCTTCATACTTCTTCCACAGAAAATCCTGCTTCTGATCTATCTGCCCGGAGGTTAACTCGTCATTGGAGGAAAATACGTCTTCTTCTTTCCAAGGCTTCTAAACATTATAAGTTCTTTTCGGATCTTCGACGGAAGAAAGCTCCCAAATATCGGCCTGGCGATAAGGTTTGGGTCTCTTCGCGTCATCTTCGTCTCAAGCAACCTTCCACCAAATTGGGCCCACGGTATGTGGGTCCTTTCCGGATACTGGGTCAAGTATGTTCTACTGCCTACCGAATTGCTCTGCCCAAGACTCTCAAGGCCCATCCTGTATTCCATGTCTCCCTTCTAAAACCTATGTTGTCTAATAGGTATTCTAAACCTATACTAAAGCCTCCACCTCTTTTGATTCATGGACAACCTGAATTTGAGGTCAGTCATATTCTGGATTCCAAACTTCGTGGCAAACAATTGTACTATCTCATTCATTGGAAAGGTTATCCTGTTACGGAGCGATCCTGGGAACCCGCTCGGCAGGTGAACGCCCCTGCCTTGGTTAAGGCATTTCACAAGCTTCATCCTTCTAAGCCTGGTCCTGTCCCCCAGAGGGGTCCTTAAGGGGGGGGTGCTGTCATGATTTCCGTTCATCGCCGCCTCACTGTGGCTCACGGAGCTCTTCTGTTGTGTTTTCGTCACGTTGCCTAGCAACGTGACGTATTGTCTGACACTCCCTCTGATGTCATGGACCTCTCTCTCAGCCTTTAAATCATGGCGGGAGATCTTGTTTGGGGCCCGTTTGTAAATCCTGACTTCGGATCTGTGAGTACTCAGTTTATTCCAAATTTCTCTACCTGCCTTCTGGATATTTACCTGTGCCTGAATTTCCATTTGTTTGCTAATAACCTGTTCAAAGGGACATTATTTTGATTTGTTGCAAACCTGCAAAGAAGGAGCATTTATCATTTGTTTGCTAATAATCTACTTAAAGGGAATTATCTTTATTTGTTGCAAACCTGCAAAGGAGGAGCATTTATCATTTGTTTGCTAAATACCTACTTAAAGGGACATTATCTTTATTTGTTGCAAACCTGCAAAGAAGGAGTATTTATCATTTGTTTGCTCATAATCTACTTAAAGGGACATTATCTTTTTGTTGCAAACCTGCAAAGAAGAAGCATTTGCCATCTGTTTGCTAATAACTTGTTTAAAGGGACATTAACTTTATTTGTTGCAAACCTGCAAAGAAGGAGCATTTATCATTTGTTTGCTAATAATCTACTTAAAGGGACTTATCTTTATTTGTTGCAAACCTGCAAAGAAGGAGCATTTATCATTTGTCTGCTAATAACCTATTTAAAGGGACATTAACTTTATTTGTTGCAAACCTGCAAAGAAGGAGCATTTATCTTTTGTTTGCTGATTACCTGTTTAAAGGGACATTTTCTTTGTTTCTTGCTAACCTGCTAAAGAGGAATAGTTATCATTTGTTTGCTGAAAACCTGCTTAAAGGGACATTATTTTCAATATTCATTTGTTGCTGATAACCTGATTAAAGGGACATTATTTTACTATATCAAGAAAATATACAGAGTTACTATTTCTTTTTGGATATTCCTCAGTGTGCTAGCGTGTGTTCTACTTTTCACGCTAGCAGTTGGGTTAGATCCTGGGCTGACTATATACGGCTGACAGACATCTCAATGTCCCGTTTTTGTCTCAAGGAAATATGGTCAGCCTAGTGGGAGAGGTAATTGCAACGCCATGTACTAAAAGGAAAAAAGGTGTAGCTATTTTGTTTCATAAGAAATTAAAATATCAGATTTTGTCACAAATTATTGACGCAGAAGAAAGATTTATTATACTGCAAATACAGTTAATGGATCTAAAATATGTGCTGTGTAATGTATATGGTCCTAATAAGTTGGATAAGGAGTTTTGAAATAAACTTCAAGGAAAATTGTTAGAGTATGCTGATTTGAGATTAATTGTGGCTGGGTATTTGACTATGATCTCCCAATTACCAATAGGTTGTTTAAAACAAGGTAAAAAGTGTAGTGCTGTACCGAGGAAAGTAGTTTTGGGCTTTATGAAATTTAGAAATGCCTTGAATATCAAGGATGTGTGGTGGGTGCAGAATCCAGACAAGCAAGAATTCACATGTAAATCCAAGACTCATTGTACACTGTCCAGAATAGATTATTTTTTAATTAAAGAGAAACTGTTGGGACAGGGATTGATTGCAGATATATTTCCTATTTTCCTTTCTGATCGTGCATCTATTAAAGGGACAGTCAAGTGCAAAAAAAACTTTCATGTTTCAAATAGGGCATGTAATTTTAAACAACTTTCCAATTTAATTTTATCACCAATTTTGCTTTGTTCTTTTGGTATTCTTAGTTGAAAGCTAGACCTAGGAAGGCTCATATGATAATTTCTAAGCCCTTGAAGGCCGCCTCTAATCACATGCTTTTGTATTTGCTTTTCACAGCAGGTGAGAGCTAGTTCAGGTAAATCCTATAGATAACATTGTGAGCACGCCCGGGGATTGTGGCAGACACTGCACTAATTGGCTAAAATGAAAGTCAATAGATAATAAATAAAATGTCATGTGATCAGGGGGCTGTCAGAAGATGCTTAGATACAGGTTAATCACAGAGGTAAAAAGTGTATTATTATAACTGTGTTGGTTATGCAAAACTGGGGAATGGGTAATAAAGGGATTATCTATCTTTTAAAACAACAAAAATTCTGGTGTTGACTGTCCCTTTAAGTTAACTATCCCTGTGAATATAAGTTATAATAATTCATTAAGTTACATATTTCCTAAATATCTATACAATAGAATTTGAAAATTTTAATGAAAATACAATCCAAAAGCAAGGAATTTATTGGGAAGCCTCTAAATCAGTCCTGAGGGGGGAGATTACGGCGTATGTTAGTAAGACCAAAAGGAAGAATAATCAAAGGAATTTACAATTAGCAAATCAGATAGTAAAATCCTATAATGCTTATTTGAGGGACCCAAATAAAAAGAATTGGGGAACATATATGGTAGCTAAAGCAAGGGAAGCATTTACTATGCAGAGAACGGTTTCTGAGATGAAAAGAGCGATTGCCTGCTTTTACAGATTTGGAGGTAAAACAGGAACAATGCTGACACGTATGGTTAAGACGGATATGGGTGTAAACGTAATAGAGGCTATAAAAACTCAAGACAAAAGATTGACACAAAATAAGGAGCTATTAACAGAATTCTATAAATATTTTAAAAATATATACAAGAGGAAAGAAATAAATATTAAAGAGAAAACAAATTTTTGCTAAAATGTAAGTTACCTCAGGTCCATGTGAATAAGTTGTTACAATAAAATAGACCAATTGATATGGTGGTTATTATTAAATCTATTAAAATGGCAGCATTGAATAAAGCGGCTGGACCTGACTATTTACCAGCAGAGTATTATAAAATATTAATAGATCATATTGCGAAGCCACTGAATCTATTATTTAATGACTATTGTATTAAAGGAATGCCAATGTCTTAGAAGTTTACTAACTCTTTGATCTCTTTAATTATTAAAAAAGACAAGGACCCTGAGAATCTCAAATCATATAGACCAATATCACTGTTAAATGTGGATTACAAGCTTCTAGCAAGTATTATAGCTAACAGATTAAAACCAATATTAGATGGATTGATTCATAAGGATCAAACAGGGTTCATTGCAGGGAGAACCTCTTTCACTAATTTCAGAAAGGTTTTATTAATTTCTGACTTTTAATAGAATAAACTAAAGGGAAAGACGGATCAGAAGATTGATAGGGCAATAATAGCAGTAGACGCAGAGAAAGCCTTTGCTTATGTTCATAGAGATCATTTATTTGAATCGTTAAAACAGTTTGGTTTTAAAGGGTCGATTTTTACTTATATACTGTATATTGTATAATAACCCTCATTCAGCTTTAATAGTAAATGGAATTGTCTTGGATCCTATTAATCTGGCCAGAGGGACAAGACAAGGTTGCCTGATCTCCCCCTACTTTTTAATCTAGTTATAGAGTCACTAGCTGTGGTCTTAAGGAATGAGATGCCCGGGATTAGGTTAGGAAATAAGGAGGTACATTTGGCTTTATACGCAGATTATCTTTTAATATTCATAAGTATGTTATAGGATAATATTCGGAAACTGTTGAATATCTTTAAAAATATAAGTTCCTTTTCAGAATACAAAATTAATATCGGAAGTGTTATGGATTAACAAAAGTATGAACTCCCCAGATAGAATGCCTTTTAGGAAAAAAAAAGAATTTTATTAAGTATTTGGGAATTAAAATTAGTGTTTGCCCAGAAAATGGTATGATCTTAAGTATAAGGCTCTTTTTATTAAAATTCAGAGAGATTTAAAGAGCTGGGAATGTTTGCCTCTGTTGTTATTTGGTAAAGTTAATATTATTAAAATGATAATCTTCCCAAAAAATATTGTATATTATGCAAAACGTACCTCTCTTCATTAAAACTATGCATTTAAAACAAATTAATAAGGCCATCTTGAGATTTCTTTGGGGTAAAAAGAAAGCAAAGATCTCTTTATCAAGGCTATCACAAAGAAAAGAGTATATAGGTCTTATTTTACCAAATATTAAAAGATATAATTGGGTTTGTTTGGCGAAACTAATTTCAGATTGGCTAACAGAACATAATTATTTTGTATTGCAGGAGATAGAGACGAGTATGTTGAATGAGATTGAAATAAAAGCACTGATACATTTAACAATCACAAAGTTTCCTGGCTGGATTAAAAAAATGATAATGTTTAAAAATCCAATTATGGCCTGGCAAAAAATGTGTAAAGTACTTGAAATTAATTTTAGAATCTCACCTATTACAGATAATCCTGAATTTACTGAGGGTAGAGAATCAAAAGTATTTTCTGTTTGGAAGAGAAAGGGGTTGGAACTAGTAATGCAAGTAATAGATCCAGTACAAGGTATTGTTAAATCATTTAAGTCTCTTAGACAGGAATTTGATATTCCCAATCAATATTTTTTGCATACTTGCAAATTAGGCATTTTACTGAGACTTTCAGATTGGTATTTCAAAAGGTTAATATTATGTGTGACCCAATAATAAATGGCCCTTACTTTGTTTAAAGCAGGGTTTCACTTAATCTCCTATTGGTATTGGTTAGTAATGGAGAGGGGATAAGAAATTTGGATAAGCTTACGTTAAAATGGATAGAGGATTGTAGTTTCATTAATAGTGTGGGAATACAAAAAAGTATTCAAAGGGCCTGGAAGGCAACACTACTTATTTCATGGTGTGAATCACACCTCAAACTTATAAATAGGTTGTATATTACACCAAGTAGTCTAGCCAGGTGGAGGGGGAACTCAAACGCTTCCTGTTATAGATGCAATTTTCCTATGGCTACGCTGTTAAACTGTATATGGTATAGCCCAAAAGTAAGAGAATTGTGGTTTAAGCTAGCATTTTGGGTGTCAAAGGTGATTAGACAACACATCTATTTACAGAAAGAAGATATTATATTTTTAAAAGAAGGTAATTGGGAGAATGTTAATACTACATTTATAAATGTTGTAATTATGTGTGGGAGGAACATAATTTTTTCCTTGTGGAAATCTAAAAAAAACTAGCTTTACACAACTATTATATACTGTAAAAGCAAAATTTATATTAGAGCAGTTGGATTACATATTAAATGCAGAATTGGATATTAAAAACATATTTTGGAAATCGGGGTGTTACATAAAGGCTATGCCTCTGAATTTACAAAAGCAGTATATATATCCATTTGCTAACACTATATATGTGCAAAATGCTATGTTATTGTTAAGGGGAGAACTTCTACAAATTGAAAGCCTCCTCTGCTTTCTTTTTGGTTGTTTCTGTTAGCCTACCCCCTCACATTCCCTTGCAGCTGGGAGGAGCATCTGTAACACAATTTCTGTTAGAAGTTTTGTGTTTTAAGTTACAGGATCTATTGGACCCAATGTTATGTGTCTGAGCAACTATTTGGACAGCTATTCTTTCTTGGTTATAGAATGATTACTAGGTATAGACTGGTAACATAGTTGGGATATTTCTATTTTGAAGGGATTATTATGAATGGAATTAAGAAAATAGATGTAAAATATCAAATAATAATTTAGTTATAAGGGATACAAAATAAGTAATTTTGTTGGATATATCTCTGTTGGGGGAAGGAGAAAAAGGAAAAGGGAAAATTAGATATAGAAAAATAAAGAAAGGATAGTTATTAGGTGGATATAGTTTGGACAAGTATGTGTTTTTTGGGTTGATTGTAAAATAACAAAAAAATTCTAGATATTATTTGTCAGAGCAGCGTCTCTAAAATATATGCATTAACTGGAGCCCCAAAGGTTGACTTACTGATTCTTTAATTTGTATGAGATGACATTTTATAATTGTTGTTTACGTTGGCCAATTATGTATTTGTGCGATCAGATTTGCTGTTCATTTTTCTTTGTTATCTTTTCACCCAATTCCTGCTTAATAAAAAAATGTAAAAAAAAAGTTATATCAAATAGGAAGTAACAACAAAAAACATCAATACAATCAAAGGGATCCCAATAAAAGCGGTATACAAAATATATATGAGATGTCGATAAAAACAGACTGCAAGAGAAAATAATGAAAAGTGAAACGTGTATATTCCAAAGTAATGTCAGGAATAAAAGAAAAATGGGTTATATCTGGGGGGGGGGAAATAAAATTTAAAAATAGATAATGTGGATGGTATATACATGTATGACGGAATCTTAAAAAGGAGGTGGAAAATCTCTATATAAGCATTCAAGCCTTTAGGGAACAAACAGTCTAAATTAAAAATCCATTGGATTCAGTATAGAGCAGGATTTGGGTTTAAAGTTTGTATAAATTAACTTATTATTTTAACCTGTTTTCTATACGAATGGTTTTCTCAACCTTCTTACTACTGTATGTATTCATTAGAGGTGATTTCATTTAAAAAAAAATTAAAGTCAGTTTTCTAACTAACTCTAGTCTTTAAAAAGGCCACATATGCAAAGGCGTTGGCTAACCAATCATAGTGCTCATATTTTTGTGCTTACAGTGCTGTTGCTACAGACGTACTGCACTATGTTTTTATTGCTTATTATAGACACAATCTTCACTGAAGAACACCTAGGTCACCAATTTAACTTATTTATTTGGGATATATACATTTTCACTCTAACTTTTTGGATACGTGAAGTTAGGATTAATATTTAGACTAAGATACATCTCACCTCCTCTGAACATTATATTTCTATTTTATTTATCCCCCATATATACCCTTTTTTCTTATATTCCGGACATTACTTTGGACCAGGGGCGTATTAAGGCCAAGGCACACAAGGACGTTTTTTCCCATTGCCCCCGGCTGCTGCACTAGTGAGTAAATGTTAGACTCAGTCCGGCTTGACGACGTCAACCAATAGCCGCCTTCCTGACTCTGCACATTGCTCAAGTGAGTCCCGCATTGCACTTGATCTCTAAGGCAGGCCAGGTGGCAATCAGATTTTTCAGTGGCTCTGAAAGAGGCGAGGGCATGAAGAAGCCTGCTGCCTACAACATATATTAGCAGAGTAGTGGGCGGATATGACACACACATTTAAAGCTCCCTCTCATGTGGGTCACACACTGAGCACGCCACTCACTGGTCTGTAAATAAAATGAATGTAATAATATTAATGTAATAATTAAAATAGCAGCACACTGCAGCTCTGTGCCCTTGACTGAGTGTTGCTGCCACTTGCCTGGTATGCATGTATTGAGGATGGTCCCTGCACAGTGCACTGTTGTGTGATTATAACAGTCACAGTGATAAAAAATAACGATAGGACTTATGATGATGATGATCATAGTCAGTATATGACACATATCTATCATTATGACTGTGACATGTTGATATCGTTTTGCCCCCAGAGTAATATTGTAATGTTATGTGTAAAATAATTTATAAATAATGCTAAGCAGCTAAATCAGTTACTAAACTACACTAAGAAAATTATTTTGAAATATATGTATCTCACATATTCATATAGCTACTCTCCTGAAGGAATTCATTACCATGTTGACTTGTTAAAAAAAAAAATTATTTTCATATTTTGTTAGCTGGTTTTACTTAAGCCATTTAAAACTCGATTACAGGGCTTTAATGGAATTTATTACAATTACTTTTGTGTACTAATTTAAAATAAATATTTTTTAGTCACAAAGCTCACAGAAATTTTGCAATGAGTTTACAATATATTTTATAATTAACTTGTCTATGAATCATAATGAATTTATCTTAAAAAAAATGCAATATCTGCATGTGTTCTTTTTGGTGCTCTGACAAAATGCAGAAGGACATTTGGCAGACGGACATTTGGCAGACGGACATTTGGCCGACAGACAGAAAGCTAAAGAATGTTCCGATGACGGCCGAGGGCAGATGCGTTCCAGAGTGCTCTGTTCTAATCAGAGCCTCGGGCGCCGCAACTGCCTCTGGGAACCTTACCATGGGTCGCAGACGCACGTCTTGTAATTCTCTGTCTGGGAAATTATCTATCTATCAAATCTATCTATCTATCGTATCTATCAAATGTATCTATTGCATCTATTGATCTATCTATCTAATCTATGTATCTATCTATCAAATCTATCTCGTTGCCGGACTGTTATCTGACAGTCACTTGTGTTTCGGCCAAATGTCCGTCGGCCAAATGTCCGTCGGCCAAATGACCGTCGGCCAAATGTCCGTCGGCTAAAAGTCCGGCCACAGTTCTTTTTGTGTGTTTGAGAATACATTGGGGCCTATCTATCAAGCTCCGAATGGAGCTTGATGCCCCGTGTTTCTGGCGAGCCTGCAGGCTCGCCAGAAACAGCAGTTATGAAGCAGCGGTCACAAAGACCGCTGCTCCATAACCTGTCCGCCTGCTCTGATGAGGCGGCCAGACATCGCCGGAAATCAACCAGATCGAGTACGATTGGGTTGATGCCCCCCTGCTGACGGCCCATTGGCCGCGAGTCTGCAGGGGGCGGCGTTGCACCAGCAGCTCTTGTGAGCTGCTGGTGCAATGCTGAATATGGCGAACGTACTTCTCGCCGTATTCAGCGAGGTCTGGCAGACCTGATCGGCACTGTCGGATCAGGTCCGCCAGACTTTCTTAAATAGGGGCCAATGTGTGAAATATACTTTTTAGAAATCCTTCCCTTCTTGTGTTTCTCAAAACAAACTTCTGAACACACACACAGACATTCAGATGACCAAACAATTTTTGATTCCTAGTTAAACTTAAAAATATTTTTTAACAAATTATGCTATAAAATACCAATATAACTCTGTAAATTCCTTTCTTTATAAATAAATAATATATGTATTTTCTAAGTGGAATATACTAACAAATGCAAATAACTGATGTTTCGCCCAAGAGCACAAGCAATGTGGTTTACAAGTGCTTTATTTTAAAATTATATAGCTATATATATTTAGGCAGGTTTGAGCCATTTTACCATTATTTAAAGGGATACTAATTAATAAACCTAGGCTTTTTACAAGCCCTGGCTTGTGAGCATTTAATTGCAGCGGGGAAAAAAGTCACATTACTCCATGACCAAAAAGATTTATGGCCAAAAATGGACTAAATTGGGAGGGGGGAGCAGGATTTGGAGTGCCTAGGGCAGCACAAAACCTAAATACGCCACTGCTTTGGACTATACACTTTTACATTTTCATCATTTTCTCTTGCAGTCCGTTTTTATCGACATCTCATATATTTTGTATACCTCTTTGATTGGGATACTTTTGATTGTATTGATGTGTTTTTTTACAGATGCGAATATTTTTTTTTTTTTAAATAAATTATTATTCAAATTTATTTGAAATTGTTACTTCCTATTTGGTATACTTTGACTGTTTTTTAACTGTCTTTTTATACACGTTAGCCTATTTTTGTGGCGCTCTTCTCATGCATTTCAGTCATTTTAAAACTGATTAGGAGATTTTAGAGGAGCTCATGTATAAGTATATGTCTCTTGGCACTATAATAAAATGATCTTTATTCTAGAGAAGAAGAATCCCCAGGAGTAATGGATTGTGGACTCTGACCACCTGTATGGAAGATAAACAAATAATAAATACTCACAACATCACAAACTAGATATGTCTTAAAGAGGCTGTGTGTAAGGATGTCATGAAATACAAATGGATAAATGTATGAGAAACTAGGGGCCAAAATAAATTACTACTCAGTGAAAACACTGCAACAAAACTTACATTCACTTGAGACAAGTGCTGGGTGCTGCTATGTTGGATTTCTCAGTTCAATGCAAGAGGCTTCTTCCTTTTATTCTTTTCTTTTAATCTTTTCCTTTCTGCAAGCTGTAGAACGTAATAAAAAAAATATTTAAACTACTTTTCTTTTGTCTTCCACAGACCCTGGGTCTCAAGTTATTTTAAAACGATCCCAATGCGTATCTATTGTCTGCCTCTGTGTCAACAACAGCAAGTAAAGAAGAAATTAATACTACGCAGATAAAATTAACAAATAAATACATTTATTGTTATCTAAATATGGAAATACTATTGTCATGTCAGTTTTAAAGATATGTGTTCTATGGATGAAGAAGGTAATTAGAGACTATATTAAAAAAAGATGTGTAAATGTGTAAACTTTTGAGTTCAAGACAAATATTGTAAAAAAAAAAAAGGGGGGGGAAGGATGAACAATGGTGAAAAAACAGAAAAGCTCCTTGAGAAAATCAAAAATATTGAGAAAAATTGTCTATATAACAAGGAACAGAAAAAAACAAAAGTCTCTAAGTGTGTGTTGCCTAAAAAATGCAAAAAAAATGTAAAAGTACAAAAATATCAACTTGCTGTGAGTGAGATGTTCCAAATGTGTCCAAGTTAAGATCCCTTGGAGTGTGGGTGATGATTCTTCTACGATTCCTAGATGTTGTATCATAGCAATCCTATAGTGTCCTGTAAAAATATATCTAACAATAGTGCAGAGCAGCTATAACACCTTGGTAGGGTTTTAGAAATAGGCTTACCAGTAGTTGTCAATGCGTTTCGGCCCTCAAATTAGGCCTTTATGAAGACTAAAAACTGGGGATACCTGGTAGCCTTATATAGGGGATGATCAATTTCCTTAATTAGAGACTGTGATTTGTTTGGGCGCCAAACCATGTTGGGATATGCCCACTTCCTGTTTGTCATTATTACAGTGATCAATAGTATGTGTATTTACAAAACAGGAAGTGACGTTGCTTATTGACATCACTACTGCTATTGTGTACCGATATTCTAGATGAATTGTAGCTTAGTGCATCAACTTACTCTTATATAATTGGTTGTGTAAACTAGCTAGCAAGTGGTGAGTATCCGCCATGCTGGTACCAGATCTGATCGTGTCCATGCCGGTTACATCGTCTGCATTGTTTTGGTTTAGGTTTTACAGTGCAGACGTTATATCCGGTCTGGATACACATTTTTGCAAATGGGTGTGACTGTTGTAACCATATGTTATATCAGAGTATGTAGCAATATTAATCTCACAAAACTTGTATTAATGTCATAATTGTTATAAGCCAACAAGAGAATGGAGATCTACAATTATTATGAAAATGGGACGTAAAAACAAAGAGTAAAAAACGTTAAAATCATGTGTGGGGATATACGCAAAAAAAAACATTAAAAACATAAAGACATAAGAGGGTAATATACAAATAGTGTAGTTTTCAAAATTATGTAGTTCTCCAAATTAGGAAAATAAATATAAACATAGGGGGCACTTAGTTCTTAGAGGCAAATGAATAAAAATGTGTGATACTAATAAATAGTGTGAACAAAATGTGTAAGGGTGAAAAGGGAAAGAAAAATTCTTAGAAAAGTATCATATAATCATTTGATTTGAGAATCTAAACTGTGAATAAAACAGATTGATATATACAAAACAGTGATAGTATAACTAATAGTAATTATGAAACAGTCCTTAGTGGTGATAAAAGTCAGTGAATAAGTATAACTAATAGTAATTATGAAACAGTCCTTAGTGGTGATAAAAGTCAGTGAATAGGCAGATCTTCTTGGAACTGAGGATGATCCAGTGCATCTAAAATTCAAAAACAGAAAGAAAGCGCCTCATGGTATGGTATTTCCAAACAGTGTGAAACGATGGAGAAAACAGATGAACAGGTACTTACAAGTGTAATGGCACCCTTATCGAAAAAGGTGCAAACAGGCAAACAGGCAGGCTGACCTTTATACAGCAGTTAGTACGCTGAGACCACAATATCCTTATTGTGGCTGGTAAGCTGGTCAGATATCCACAGTAAACAAAACACTTTGGGCCGAAGGGAGGTACGTTAAATCCAATGTAATGTCTGGTCTGAGTCCCACTGTCTTGTGGGAGGCTTGTGTTAAAATGGCAGTTGTAACAGGTGAAATGCTGCAATAGCGTTTAGCGTCCCTGTTAATGTTGCCAAATGTAACAGATCGCTGTTTTAAAAAAGAACGAAGTACATCAATGTATAAAAAAGATAAAACAATTATCTCTTGTTAAGTGTATCCAGTCCACGGATCATCCATTACTTGTGGGATATTCTCCTTCCCAACAGGAAGCTGCAAGAGGATCACCCACAGCAGAGCTGCTACATAGCTCCTCCCCTAACTGCCATATCCAGTCATTCTCTTGCAACCCTCAACATAGATGGAGGTCGTGAGAGGACTGTGGTGTTTTATACTTAGTTTATTTCTTCAATCAAAAGTTTGTTATTTTTAAATGGTACCGGAGTGTACTGTTTATCTCAGGCAGTATTTAGAAGAAGAATCTGCCTGCGTTTCCTATGAACTTAGCAGAAGTAACTAAGATCCTTTGCTGTTCTCACACATTATGAGGAGTGAGGTACTTCAGAGGGGGAATGGCGTGCAGGTATTCCTGCAATAAGGTATGTGCAGTTAATATTTTTCTAGGGATGGAATTTGCTAGAAAATGCTGCTGATACCGAAGTAATGTAAGTAAAGCCTAAAAACCTCCCTCCCCAGCCGGAGTGTGCTTTCCAGGGAGAGGAGACAACCGGTCTCTCTCCCCAGCCGCAGCATGTTCCACAGGAAGCGGAGAGCATCGACCTCCCTTCCCAACGGCCGCCGGAGTATCAGGAGGAGGAGGTAAGCCAATCTCCCCCTCCCCAGCTAACTCCTAACTTGGGCCCAGGGTTAACAGTGGAGATGTTAACCCCCACTGACCCCCACGTTCCCTTTGCCACCGGGCAGGACTATGCCCCAATTCCCCAAGCAGAAGAGCTGGCATCAGGACAGAGCGCTGCTGGCCTCTGCCCTACAGACCTTGTCCTTGTTACAGGACTGGCCTGCAAACCCCTCACCCCAGCAGAAGCGCTGGCACCAGGGCAGAGTGCCGCTGGCCTCTGCCCCCCAAGTACCATCAGCTATTTGCCCAGCTGCGCCAGGAAGGCCGAGGATGCTACACTTTCATCCTACAACCTGGAACTTACAGGCCAGTACTACGTATTGTGGGGGGGCTACTTTTCTGCTAACGATTATTTGTGGGTGGGTTGCGAAACTAACTTAGGCACTGACCGGCAGAAGGTCAGGTGCCTGGTTAGTCTCCCTCCAAAAGGGGAGATATGTTACAAACTGCTGTTTGTAACTGGCCCTTTAAATGGAAAATTGCCCTGCTTCCCTGGATTTTGGAGAAGCCTATTTGCCAGCCTCCTTCCACATGACTATGGCCCCTGGAAGATTGTGCCCCTGAAAACCTATTAACTTGTATTGGGTGTGTATGGCCCTTTAAGAACCGTCTGGGGACATATTGTGACTTTGGTGAACAATGCCCCCTTTAAGACTATGTCCCCAGACCTGTGAAATGACTTGTCCCTGGCTTTCTCCCACTTGGTTCAGTTTCATTGTGTGCCATTAAGAGTTAAATTTTGTTCAGCTTCAAGAAACCTATTCTAAATACAAGTCTGCTGGGATTAGCTCTAATTAGGTTTAGTGATCAACTTTCCCATTGTCTAATCAGACTAGTATTGATAAGGTGGACTGCATTGTTTTATTGTGTGTAATGTTATCTGCTGAAGTAAATGTTGTGGCCTGTCAAAGGGAGTGTCTCTCTATCTAATATCAAATGTGTGATGGGGGATTTTATGCCTCCCCCTGAGAGTGTCCTGTTTGCATGTAACCTCAATAAAAAGGAGGCTGTGTGCTCCAGCACATCAGACCTATTTTTGACCCTCTAACTTGCAGCTTTGACTCATGTTTGTAGGATACAGCTTATATCACTACAGGGATTGCTATGTTTTTCATACTCCCTTAGCTACAGGGATTTCTACAGAAGGAAGAGGTTCACCTACTGGAGCCTGGTCGTAGGTCCAGGGCGCAGAGCAGACGGCGAGATACCAGCCCAGCAGCGGTGGTTCATAGAGTCTGCATTACTTATGGTGGCTATGCAGTAGTTAGAGTGTCTACGGTGCTGCTGCTCCTTTGGTGAGCGCTAGGAGCATCCTTTTCTACGGTCCAACTTCCAGCCAGCCTGGAGGCAACCGTAACAAAAGTGTTTTCCAAGCTTGCTAGTCTCATTGCTAGTCTGTTTAAACATGTCTGACACAGATGAATCTACTTGTTCATTATGTTTGAAAGCCATGGTGGAGCCCCATAGGAGAATGTGTACTAAATGTATTGATTTCACTTTAAATAATAAAGATCAGTCTTTATCTATAAAAGAATTATCACCTGAGGGTTCTGTCGAGGGGGAAGTTATGCTGACTAACTCTCCCCACGTGTCAGACCCTTCGCCTCCCGCTCAGGGGACGCACGCTAGTATGGCGCCAATTACATCAGGGACACCCATAGCGATTACCTTGCAGGACATGGCTGCAATCATGAATAATACCCTGTCAGAGGTATTATCTAGATTGCCTGAATTAAGAGGCAAGCATGATAGCTCTGGGGTTAGGAGAGATACAGAGCACGCAGATGCTGTAAGAGCCATGTCTGATACTGCGTCACAGTATGCAGAACATGAGGACGGAGAGCTTCATTCTGTGGGTGACATCTCTGACTCGGGGAAACCTGATTCAGAGATTTCTAATTTTAAATTTAAGCTTGAGAACCTCCGTGTATTGCTTGGGGAGGTTTTAGCTGCTCTGAATGACTGTAACACAGTTGCAGTTCCAGAGAAATTGTGTAGGCTGGATAGATACTATGCAGTGCCGGTGTGTACTGATGTTTTTCCTATACCTAAAAGGCTTACGGAAATTATTAGCAAGGAGTGGGATAGACCCGGTGTGCCCTTTTCCCCACCTCCTATATTTAGAAAAATGTTTCCAATAGACGCCACTACAAGGGACTTATGGCAGACGGTCCCTAAGGTGGAGGGAGCAGTTTCTACTTTAGCAAAGCGTACCACTATCCCGGTTGAGGACAGTTGTGCTTTTTCAGATCCAATGGATAAAAAATTGGAGGGTTACCTTAAGAAAATGTTTATTCAACAAGGTTTTATTTTACAGCCCCTTGCATGCATTGCGCCTGTCACTGCTGCGGCGGCATTCTGGTTTGAGGCCCTGGAAGAGGCCATCCATACAGCTCCATTGAATGAAATTATTGACAAGCTTAGAACGCTTAAGCTAGCTAACTCATTTGTTTCTGATGCCATTGTTCATTTGACTAAACTAACGGCTAAGAATTCCGGATTCGCCATCCAGGCGCGTAGGGCGCTATGGCTTAAATCCTGGTCAGCTGACGTGACTTCTAAGTCTAAATTACTCAACATTCCTTTCAAGGGGCAGACCTTATTCGGGCCTGGCTTGAAGGAAATTATTGCTGACATTACTGGAGGCAAGGGTCATACCCTTCCTCAGGACAGGGCCAAATCAAAGGCTAAACAGTCTAAATTTCGTGTCTTTCAAAATTTCAAGGCAGGAGCAGCATCAACTTCCTCCGCTTCAAAACAAGAGGGAACTGTTGCTCATTCCAGACAGGCCTGGAAACCTAACCAGTCCTGGAACAAGGGCAAGCAGGCCAGAAAGCCTGCTGCTGCCCCCAAGACAGCATGAAGGAATGGCCCCCAATCCGGAAACGGATCTAGTGGGGAGCAGACTTTCTCTCTTCGCCCAGGCGTGGGCAAGAGATGTTCAGGATCCCTGGGCGTTGGAGATCATATCTCAGGGATATCTTCTGGACTTCAAAGCTTATCCTCCAGAAGGGAGATTTCATCTTTCAAGGTTATCAGCAAACCATATAAAGAAAGAGGCATTCCTAAGCTGTGTGCAAAACCTCCTAGTAATGGGAGTGATCCATCCAGTTCCCCGGACGGAACAAGGACAGGGATTTTATTCAAATCTGTTTGTGGTTCCCAAGAAGGAGGGAACCTTCAGACCAATCTTGGATCTAAAGATCTTAAACAAATACCTCAGAGTTCCATCATTCAAAATGGAAACTATTCAGACCATCCTACCCATGATCCAAGAGAGTCAGTACATGACCACAGTGGACTTAAAGGATGCCTACCTTCACATACCGATTCACAAAGATCATCATCGGTTCCTAAGGTTTGCCTTTCTAGACAGGCATTACCAATTTGTAGATCTTCCCTTCGGGTTGGCCACAGCCCCAAGAATTTTTACAAAGGTTCTGGGCTCACTTCTGGCAGTTCTAAGACCACGAGGCATAGCGGTGTCTCCTTATCTAGACGACATCCTGATACAGGCGTCAAGCTTTCAAATTGCCAAGTCTCATACAGAGATAGTTCTGGCATTTCTGAGGTCGCATGGGTGGAAAGTCAACGTGGAAAAGAGTTCTCTATCCCCACTCACAAGAGTCTCCTTCCTAGGGACTCTTATAGATTCTTTAGAGATGAAAATTTACCTGACGGAGTCCAGGTTATCAAAACTTCTAAATGCTTGCCGTGTCCTTCATTCCATTCAACGCCCGTCAGTGGCTCAGTGCATGGAAGTAATCGGCTTAATGGTAGCGGCAATGGACATAGTGCCATTTGCGCGCCTGCATCTCAGACCACTGCAATTATGCATGCTAAGTCAGTGGAACGGGGATTACTCAGATTTGTCCCCTCTACTAAATCTGGATCAAGAGACCAGAGATTCTCTTCTCTGGTGGCTATCTCGGGTCCATCTGTCCAAGGGTATGTCCTTTCGCAGGCCAGATTGGACGATTGTAACAACAGATGCCAGCCTTCTAGGTTGGGGTGCAGTCTGGAACTCCCTGAAGGCTCAGGGATCATGGACTCAGGAGGAGAAACTCCTCACAATAAGAGCAATAAGAGCAATATTCAATGCTCTTCTGGCTTGGCCTCAGTTAGCAACACTGAGGTTCATCAGATTTCAGACGGACAACATCACGACTGTGGCTTACATCAACCATCAAGGGGGAACCAGGAGTTCCCTAGTGATGTTAGAAGACTCAAAGATAATTCACTGGGCAGAGTCTCACTCTTGCCACCTGTCAGCGATCCATATCCCAGGCGTAGAGAACTGGGAGGCAAATTTTCTAAGTCATCAGACTTTTCATCCGGGGGAGTGGGAACTCTATCCGGAGGTGTTTGCTCAATTGATTCATCATTGGGGCAAACCAGAGTTGGATCTCATGGCGTCTCGCCAGAATGCCAAGCTTCCTTGTAACGGATCCAGGTCCAGGGACCCAGAAGCGACACTGGTAGATGCTCTAGCAATGCCTTGGTTCTTCAACCTGTCTTATGTGTTTCCACTGTTTGCTCTGCTCCCTCGACTAATTGCCAAGATCAAACAGGAGAGAGCATTGGTGATTCTGATAGAGCCTGCGTGGCCAAGCAGGACCTGGTATGCAGACCTAGTGGACATGTCATCCTTTCCACCATGGACTCTACCTCTGAGACAAGACATTCTAATACAAGGTCCTTTCAATCATCCAAATCTAATTTCTCTGAGACTGACTGCATGGAGATTGAACGCTTGATTCTATCAAAGCGTGGCTTCTCCGAGTCAGTCATTGATACCTTAATACAGGCACGAAAGCCTGTCACCAGGAAAATCTACCACAAGATATGGCGTAAATATCTTTATTGGTGTGAATCCAAGAATTAGTCATGGCGTAAGGTTAGGATTCCTAGGATATTGTCCTTTCTCCAAGAGGGTTTGGACAAAGGATTATCAGCTAGTTCCTTAAAGGGACAGATTTCTGCTCTGTCTATTCTTTTGCACAAGCGTCTGGCAGAGGTTCCAGACGTTCAGGCATTTTGTCAGGCTTTGGTTAGAAGTAAGCCTGTGTTTAAACCTGTTGCTCCCCCGTGGAGCTTAAACTTGGTTCTTAAAGTTCTTCAAGGAGTTCCGTTTGAACCCCTTCATTCCATTGATATTAAGCTTTTATCCTGGAAAGTTCTTTTTTTGATGGCTATTTCCTCGGCTCGGAGAGTCTCTGAGTTATCTGCCTTACAATGTGATTCTCCTTATCTGATTTTTCATGCAGATAAGGTAGTTCTGCGGACCGAACCTGGGTTTTTACCTAAGGTGGTTTCTAACAAGAATATCAATCAAGAGATTGTTGTTCCATCATTGTGTCCTAATCCTTCTTCAAAGAAGGAACGTCTTTTACATAATCTGGACGTAGTCCGTGCCTTGAAGTTTTACTTACAAGCTACTAAAGATTTTCGTCAAACATCTACTCTGTTTGTCGTTTACTCTGGACAGAGGGGAGGTCAAAAAGCTTCAGCAACCTCTCTTTCCTTTTGGCTTCGGAGCATAATACGCCTAGCCTATGAGACTGCTGGACAGCAGCCCCCTGAAAGGATTACAGCTCATTCTACTAGAGCTGTGGCTTCCACCTGGGCCTTTAAAAATGAGGCCTCTGTTGAACAGATTTGCAAGGCCGCGACTTGGTCTTCGCTTCACACTTTTTCCAAATTTTACAAATTTGATACTTTTGCTTCTTCGGAGGCTGTTTTTGGGAGAAAGGTTCTTCAGGCAGTGGTTCCTTCCACTTAATCCCTGCCTTGCCCCTCCCATCATCCGTGTACTTTAGCTTTGGTATTGGTATCCCACAAGTAATGGATGATCCGTGGACTGGATACACTTAACAAGAGAAAACATAATTTATGCTTACCTGATGTTACGGTTACCCTTAGTCTCGCTGAGAGATGGACCGCTTAGTAGCCTGGATCCCTATTGCTAAAGAGGGGAGAAGCTGCTTTCCATAGTATTCTATATGAGTCTCGCAAATATAGAATAATCTCCCTTAGCTGCAGTACAGCTAGGATACCCTTCTGCCCACAAAAACGAGTCAACGCTGCGATTGAGGGTCAAACAAGAACTCAGGACTGGGATGCCCAGCCTGCTTTTTATTAAGGTTACATGCACACAGGACACTCCCAGGGGGAGAGGGGGGGAAGCACAAAATCCCCCATCACACATTTAGATAGAGAGCACTGTCCTTTGACAGGCCACAATAGGATTACAGTACTTAAGATAACAAGTTTACAAGTTCATCTTATCAATTAGCAGTCTGGCTCCAGAGGTGATTAGACAATGGGATTGGTTATCCCTAAACTTAGAGCTGAGGCCAGCAAATGTGTATTTAGGCAATAGTTTCTAAAAGCTGAAAAAAAAGAGTTAACTCTTTATGAAATTATACTTGTTACGGTTTTCTTGGAGCCCTTCTTAGGCGCTGGCTTGCTGGTTCAGGCATTGCTGCTGGGAAATAAGCTCTTCACAACAAAATAACTAATGCTTCTGTAACAGTGCTCCCTTTCTGTGGAACACTCTGGCAGACACGGTCTGACCCCTTTTCGGGGCAGACTAAGGCTGTCCAGACCGCTGGTTATGCGGGGCTGAGGTCGGTTTGTCTGGACAACCCGTCGGCGTTGCCATTCTGTTTCCCAGGTCTGTAAGTAATGGTGAAATTGAAGGGTTGCAACGATAAGCTCCAACGTAATAGCCTGCCGTTATCTCCAGAGACCCAGTTCAGCCACACCAACGGGTTATGGTCGGTGACCAGAGTGAACTCCTGACCATATAAATAGGGAGTCAATTTCTTTAATGCCCACACCAAAGCCAAACACTCCTTTTCGACCGCTGCATAGCTGACTTCGCGGGGCAGGAGCTTCCGGCTGATGTAGGCAACTGGATGCTCCCCTCCATCTTCGCCTACTTGGCTGAGGACAGCTCCCAGCCCGAACATGGAAGCATCTGTATGGACGATAAAACGTTTGTTAAGGGCTGGGGCCGCCAAGACAGGAGCGTTAATTAGAGCATTTTTGAGAGCCTGGAAAGCCGTTTCACAGTGGGGAGACCACAGGACCTGTCGAGGTAAGTTCTTCTTGGTCAAGTCAGTCAGGGGTTTGGCAAGTGTGCTGTAGTCTGGTACGAACCGTCTATAGTACCCTGCCGTGCCCAGGAAGGCTAGGACCTGAGTCTTAGTGATGGGGGTGGGCCAATTGGCGACAGCTTCTATTTTGGCCGGCTCTGGTCGCTGCTTTCCACACCCCACCCGGTGACCCAGGTACTGTACCTCGGCCATCCCAAAGTGGCATTTTTCTGGCTTCAGAGTCAGGCCAGCAGCCCGGATCTGATCCAGAACCATTCCCACATGAGCTAAGTGGTCCTCCCAGGACTCACTGTGGATCGCTATGTTGTCCAGGTAGGCGCAAGCAAAACTCTGGAAGCCATCCAGGAGCCTATCCACCAAGCGCTGGAATGTAGCTGGGGCATTCTTCATCCCAAACGGCATTACCCTAAACTGATATAAGCCGAATAGGGTGACGAATGCCGACTTGGGGATAGCCTCCGGGGCCAGGGGAATCTGCCAGTAACCTTTGCAGAGGTCAATAGTGGTCAGGTAATTTCCCCTGGCTATACGATCGAGTAGCTCGTCTACCCTGGGCATAGGGTAAGCGTCCGTCACGGTATTTTCATTGAGCCTCTGATAGTCTACGCAGAACCGGGCGGTCCCATCTTTCTTGGGCACCAAGACAACTGGGGAGGCCCATGGACTATCGGAGGGCTCAATTACCCTGAGCTGGAGCATCTCATCGATCTCCTTCTTCATTCCTGTCCTAACTGCTTCGGGGATTCGGTACGGAGCCTGGCACAAGGGAGCTTGTCCCGGAGTATCTACCTGGTGGGTGGTTAAAGTAGTGTACCCTGGCTTCGGGGAGAAGGTGAGGTGTTTGGACTGGAGGAGTTGGTTGAGCTGCTCCCTTTCAGTGGGGCTAAGTCGGTCCCCTATCTGAACCTGCGCCACTATACCTGTGGGGAGACTCTTTTCTAATAGGTCTGGAATGGGTAAACTGTCGGGGTCTTCCTGAGGGGAACAACATACGGCCGTCACGTTCTCTGGTCGCTCAAAATATTCCTTGAGCATGTTTACATGGAATGTCTTTCTAAGATTGTTGTCATGGCAGCTAGCTATCACATAAGTGGTGTCTCCCCTTTTCTCTACGATCTGGTAGGGACCCTGCCAGGACGCCTGCAATTTGTCTGTCTTCACCGGCTTAAGTACTAACACCTTTTGTCCTATGGTGAAGATTCTCTTTCGGGCCCCCCGATCGTACCATACTTTCTGTCTTCTCTGGGCCAACTGGAGATTAGCCCGCACGGATTTGGCTAATTGCTCCATTCGGTCCCTGAGTTCCAGCACGTATGGCACAATGGGGACACCGTCAGCCTCCATCTCTCCCTCCCAGTGCTCCCGGATCAGGTTTAGGGGTCCCCGTACCTTTCTTCCGTAGAGCAACTCGAAGGGAGAGAACCCTGTCGTTTCCTGGGGCACCTCCCGATAAGCAAATAGGAGGTGCGGCAGGAAGCGTTCCCAGTCTCGGTATTCCTGAGTGAACGTCTTGAGCATTTGCTTGAGGGTCCCATTGAACCTCTCACACAGCCCGTTCATCTGGGGGTGGTATGGGGAGCTCAGGAGGGACTTAATTTTGCAAACCTGCCAGAGTTGTTGGGTTAATTCAGCCGTAAATTGGGTGCCTCGGTCAGATAGGATTTCTTTTGGAAATCCTACCCGGGAGAACACCTGTACTAGTGCATTCGCTACCATATCCGCTTGTATGTTGGATAGGGCGACAGCCTCTGGGTACCTGGTAGCGTAGTCCACTACGGTAAGAATGTAGCGCTTACCGGAGGGACTAGGGGTAGCCAGTGGTCCCACTAGGTCAATAGCAACCCGGCTGAAAGGTTCCTCTACAATGGGCATATTTACTAGCTGGGCTTTAGGGTGATCGCCTCGCCTTCCTACTCGTTGGCACACATCGCAGGTGTTACAGTAAGTTCTAACGTCAGCGTGCACCCCTGGTCAAAAGAACGTGTGAGTAATGCGGTGTAGGGTACGGGTTACGGCTAGGTGGCCTGCTAAGGGGATGTCGTGGCCTATTTTGAGGATTTCTTGACGGTATTTGTGGGGCACTACCAGCTGTCGCCTACGCTGTCCCCTTTTCTCTGTCCAGCGGTATAGTTTCCCTTTTTCCCATAAGAATGTTTCGTTATCTGCCCCGCCCCCTCCGGTCTCTGCTCGTTCCCGGTACTTTTGTAAGGTCGGGTCAGTCTTAGACTCTGCCTCGAAAGCATCTGGGGTGTCCCAGGGTATGGGGCCTAACCTGTCAGGCAAGGTCGGGGTAGGTCTTACCTGTGTCTCCCGCACTGGTGAGAGCTCTCGCTCCGTCCGGGCTTGGGCCCGTGTAGTCACTGGGTCCGCCTCGTTGTTGCATACTGGAGCATAGGCAGAAGTCATGGGGCCCAAATCGTTGCCCAGTAGTACTTCGGCAGGTAAATTATCCATTAGGCCCACGTTCACAGCCCCCTTTCCCGCTCCCCAATCAAGATGCACTTTAGCTGTTGGAATTTTGTACACATCCCCCCCCGCCACTCTAACGGCCACAGTCTGTCCGGATCGCTTGTGCTCTGGCACCAAATGACTCTGTACCAGCGTGATAGTAGCCCCTGTGTCTCGCAATCCCTCTGTAGATCGCCCCTCGAGCCATACCCTCTGCCGATGGTGCTGGCGGTTATCTGAGGCAGCATATACAGGGTCTGCCTCGTGAAGCGGCCCCACATATCCCTCCATAGGGGCCTCTTGGTTAACACAGAGGGCCCGGGCCGGACGATAGGACCCAGAGGGGTAATTGTAAATCCTGGGTGTCTGGTGCGTATTAAGGGGGCAGCTAGCCATGAAATGCCCTGGTTGCTTGCATCGGTGGCAAGTCGGTCTGGGACGCTCAGAGCTGTTATTGGGTGGTCCTGAGTGTCGGACGGGCCCTGTGGGCACCGGGGCTCGGAATTCAGCACGAGGGGGTGCACGGTAAACCTCTCTGGGTTCGACCCGTGCTGGAGCTCGGTAGTTCATGGGTTCGTGAAGACGGGAGTCATAATGTTCATCGGCCAATTTGGCTGCTTCTTCTAAGGTAGAAGGCCGCCTGTCTCGCAGCCATTCCTTCCCTTGCTGTTCCATGCCATTATAAAAATGTTCTAAGAGAAACAATTGTAAAATTTCCTCCCCAGTCACCGCTTTACTTCCGCTCAGCCAGTGATTTGCCGCTCTCCGCATTCGGTGCGCCCATTTTATATGGGTATCGTTAGGCTTCTTTTCCGTGCCCCGAAACTGTCGGCGATACGTGTCCGGAGTTACAGCGTACCGTAACAACAGTGTCTCCTTAACTAGCTCATACTGTGTCACTTCCTTAGCACCCAGAGTACGAAAGGCTTCCAGGGCTCGCCCGGATAGTTTCCCAGACAATATCGTGGGCCACTCTCTGTTGGGAATCTGGTGCAGGGCACATTGCCTTTCGAAGTCCGCCAAATATTCATCAATCCCTGTCTCGCTCTCTAGAAAGGGTCGAAATGCCGCATAGGGTATCTTGGGCCTCCCAGCATTTCCGACAGGGATGATTACCTGCGGGGCTTCAGCATTGCGGTGTGCGTTCGCTAGGTTGAGTTCGTGGGCTCGAGTCTCTCGTATATCCTCGTCCGCCTCCGCCATCAACTGCTGTAGCAATTCCATGGAGGGGTTCGGCCCGTATAATGAGAGCCTTTCCCGAACAATCCTGGTTTTTTCGTCACTAATCGTGGTCGGTGTTTCCGCCATTGTGAAGCTCTGATCCAGTTCGGTCAATTCTGCGATCAGCTCTCTCCTCGGCCGGTTGCTGGCGTACCCCCCTCTGCTTTCAAGTAAATCCTTTAGGGTTGTACGCTTCAATTTTTCGTAAGCGCTCTCCATCCGTTCTGTACCTCTCCTAGGAAATCCAGGAAAATCCCGCCGCTGCCGCCAAATGTTACGGTTACCCTTAGTCTCGCTGAGAGATGGACCGCTTAGTAGCCTGGATCCCTATTGCTAAAGAGGGGAGAAGCTGCTTTCCATAGTATTCTATATGAGTCTCGCAAATATAGAATAATCTCCCTTAGCTGCAGTACAGCTAGGATACCCTTCTGCCCACAAAAACGAGTCAACGCTGCGATTGAGGGTCAAACAAGAACTCAGGACTGGGATGCCCAGCCTGCTTTTTATTAAGGTTACATGCACACAGGACACTCCCAGGGGGAGAGGGGGGGAAGCACAAAATCCCCCATCACACATTTAGATAGAGAGCACTGTCCTTTGACAGGCCACAATAGGATTACAGTACTTAAGATAACAAGTTTACAAGTTCATCTTATCAATTAGCAGTCTGGCTCCAGAGGTGATTAGACAATGGGATTGGTTATCCCTAAACTTAGAGCTGAGGCCAGCAAATGTGTATTTAGGCAATAGTTTCTAAAAGCTGAAAAAAAAGAGTTAACTCTTTATGAAATGATACTTGTTACGGTTTTCTTGGAGCCCTTCTTAGGCGCTGGCTTGCTGGTTCAGGCATTGCTGCTGGGAAATAAGCTCTTCACAACAAAATAACTAATGCTTCTGTAACACCTGATAAATTTATTTCTCTTGTAGTGTATCCAGTCCACGGCCCGCCCTGTCATTTTAAGGCAGGTCTAAATTTTAGTTAAACTACAGTCACCACTGCACCCTATGGTTTCTACTTTCTCTGTTTGTTTCGGTTGAATGACTGGATATGGCAGTTAGGGGAGGAGCTATGTAGCAGCTCTGCTGTGGGTGATCCTCTTGCAGCTTCCTGTTGGGAAGGAGAATATCCCACAAGTAATGGATGATCCGTGGACTGGATACACTACAAGAGAAATACATTTATCAGGTAAGCATAAATTATGTTTTAATGAGCTTAGCAATGCATTTCTCGGCCGCAATGCTCTGCCTGTTTCCTTAGGCTAAATACAATATGATCATACAATTTTAATGAGCTTAGCAACGCGTTTCTGGGCCGCAATGCTCTGGTCGTTTCCTCAGGCTAAATACAATATGATCATATTGTATTTAGCTTGAGGAAATGGCCAGAGCATTGCAGCCGAGAAACCCGTTGCTAAGCTCATTAAAATTGTATGATCATATTGTATTTAGCCTGTATTACAGCTAACCTAAAATTCACACATGAACACAGTTTTAACGAGATCAATTTCCTCGACCTGAAGATAGAAGTTAAAGATGGGAAAGTAGAAAAATCAACATTCTTCAAGGAAGTCGACTGCAATAATTATTTACACAGGTTAATCTGTTAAGAAACAGATGTCAGGAAAATTGGAAAGGTTCTCTTCCTGTCCGAGCTGCAAGGCATGTAAAACATAATTTATGTAAGAACTTACCTGATAAATTCATTTCTTTCATATTAGCAAGAGTCCATGAGCTAGTGACGTATGGGATATACATTCCTACCAGGAGGGGTAAAGTTTCCCAAACCTCAAAATGCCTATAAATACACCCCTCACCACACCCACAAATCAGTTTAACACATAGCCAAGAAGTGGGGTGATAAGAAAAAAGTGCGAAAGCATAAAAAATAAGGAATTGGAATAATTGTGCTTAATACAAAAAAATCATAACCACCACAAAAAAGGGTGGGCCTCATGGACTCTTGCTAATATGAAAGAAATTAATTTATCAGGTAAGTTCTTACATAAATTATGTTTTCTTTCATGTAATTAGCAAGAGTCCATGAGCTAGTGACGTATGGGATCTTCCACGCAAGAGTCACTAGAGAGGGAGGGGTAAAATAAAGACAGCCAATTCCGCTGAAAATAATCCACACCCAAAACAAAGTTTAAATCTCATAATGAAAAAAAAACTGAAATTATAAGCAGAAGAATCAAACTGAAACAGCTGCCTGAAGTACTTTTCTACCAAAAACACATCAAAATGGTAGAATTTAGTAAAAGTATGCAAAGAAGAGCAAGTTGCTCCTTTGCAAATCTGATCAACCGAAGCTTCATTCCTAAACGCCCAGGAAGTAGAAACTGACCTAGTAGAATGAGCTGTAATCCTTTGAGGCAGAGTTTTACCCGACTCGACATAAGCATGATGAATCAAAGACTTTAACCAAGACGCCAAAGAAATGGCAGAGGCCTTCTGACCTTTCCTAGAACCGGAAAAGATAACAAATAGACTAGAAGTCTTTCTGAATTTTTTAGTAGCTTCAACATAATATTTCAAAGCACTAACTACATCCAAAGAATGCAACGATCTTTCCTTAGAATTCTTAGGATTAGGACACAATGAAGGAACCACAATTTCTCTACTAATGTTGTTAGGATTCACAACCTTAGGTAAAAATTTAAATTAAGTTCGCAACACCGCCTTATCCTGATGAAAAATCAGAAAAGTAGACTCACAAGAAAGAGCAGATAATTCAGAAACTCTTCTAGCAGAAGAGATGGCCAAAAGAAACAAAACTTTCCAAGAAAGTAATTTAATGTCCAGCGAATGCATAGGTTCAAACGGAGGAGCTTGAAGAGCCCCCAGAACCAAATTCAAACTCCAAGGAGGATAAATTGATTTAATAACAGGTTTTATACGAACTAAAGCTTGTACAAAACAATGAATATCAGGAAGACTAGCAATCTTTCTGTGAAAAAGAACAGAAAGAGCAGAGATTTGTCATTTCAAGGAACTTGCAGACAAACCTTTATCCAAACCATCCTGAAGAAACTGTACAATTCTAGGAATTCTAAAAGAATGCCAAGAAAAATGATGAGAAAAACACCAAGAAATGTAAATCTTCCAGACTCGATAATATATCTTCCTAGATACAGATTTACGAGCCTGTAACATAGTATTAAGAGTCAGAGAAACCTCTATGACTGAGAATCAAGCGTTCAATCTCCATACCTTCAAATTTAAGGATTTGAGATCCTGATGGAAAAAAGGACCTTGCGATAGAAGGTCTGGTCTTAACGGCAAGTGGCCATCCGGACAAGATCCGCATACCAAAACCTGTGAGGCCATGCTGGAGCCACCAGCAGAACAAACGAGCACTCCTTTAGAATCTTGGAAATCACTCTTGGAAGAAGAACTAGAGGCGGAAAGATATAAGCAGGATGATACTTCCAAGGAAGTGACAATGCATCCACTGCCTCCGCCTGAGGATCCCTGGATCTGGACAGATACCTGGGAAGCTTCTTGTTTAGATGAGAAGCCATCAGATCTATTTCTGGAAGTCCCCACATTCGAACAATCTGAAGAAATACCTCTGGGTGAAGAGACCATTCGCCCGGAAGTAACGTTAGGCGACTGAGATAATCCGCTTCCCAATTGTCTATACCTGGGATATGAACCGCAGAAATTAGACAGGAGCTGGATTCCACCCATACCAGTATTCGAGATACTTCTTTCATAGCCAGAGGACTGTGAGTCCCTCCTTGAAGTTTGACATATGCCATGTCTGAAAACAAATGAACGACTCTCTCTTTAGAAGAGGCCATGACTGAAGAGCTCTGAAAATTGCACGGAGTTCCAAAATGTTGATCGGTAATCTCACCTCCTGAGATTCCCAAACCCCTTGTGCTGTCAGAGACCCCCAAACAGCTCCCCAACCTGTCAGACTTGCATCTGTTGAAATCACAGTCCAGGTCGGAAGAACAAAAGAAGCCCCCTGAACTAAACGATGGTGGTCTGTCCACCACGTCAGAGAGTGTCGTACAATTGGTTTTAAAGATATTAATTGAGATATCTTTGTATAATCCCTGCACCACTGGTTCAGCATACAGAGCTGAAGAGGTCACATGTGAAAACGAGCAAAGGGGATCGCGTCCGATGCAGCAGTCATAAGACCTAGAATTTCCATGCATAAGGCTACCGAAGGGAATGATTGAGACTGAAGGTTTTGACAAGCTGAAACCAATTTTAGACGTCTCTTGTCTATCAGAGACAGAGTCATGGACACTGAATCTATCTGGAAACCTAAAAAGGTTACCCTCGTCTGAGGAATCAATGAAATTTTTGGTAAATTGATCCTCCAACCATGTTCTCGAAGAAACAATGCAAGTCAATTCGTATGAGATTCTGCTAAATGTGAAGACTGAGCAAGTACCAAGATATCGTCCAAATAAGGAAATACCACAATACCCTGTTCTCTGATTACAGACAGAAGGGCACCAAGAACCTTTGTAAAAATCCTTGGAGCTGTTACTAGGCTAAACGGCAGAGCCACAAACTGGTAATGCTTGTCTAGGAAAGAGAATCTCAGAAACTGATAGTGATCTGGATGAATCGGAATATGCAGATATGCATCCTGTAAATCTATTGTGGACATATAATGCCCTTGCTGAACAAAAGGCAGAATAGTCCTTATAGTTACCATTTTGAATGTTGGTATCCTTACATAATGATTCAATATTTTTAAATCCAGAACTGGTCTGAAGGAATTCTCCTTCTTTGGTACAATGAAAATATTTGAGTAAAACCCCAGCCCCTGTTCCAGAACTGGAACTGGCATAATTACTCCAGCCAACTCTAGATCTGAAACACATTTCAGAAATGCTTGAGCCTTCACTGGATTTACTGGGACACGGGAAAGAAAAAATCTTCTTGCAGGAGGCCTTATCTTGAAGCCTATTCTGTACCCTTGTGAAACAATGTTCTGAATCCAAAGATTGTGAATCGAATTGATCCAAATTTCTTTGAAAATCGTAATCTGCCCCCTACCAGCTGAGCTGGAATGAGGGCCGCACCTTCATGTTGACTTGGGAGCTGGCTTTGGCTTTCTAAAAGGCTTGGATTTATTCCAGACTGGAGATGGTTTCCAAACTGATACTGCTCCTGTAGGGGAAGGATCAGGCTTTTGTTCCTTATTGTGACGAAAGGAACGAAAACGATTAGTAGACCTAAATTTACCTTTAGATTTTTTATCCTGTGGTAAAAAAGTTCCTTTCCCCCCAGTAACAGTTGAAATAATAGAATCCAACTGTGAACCAAATAATTTATTACCCTGGAAAGAAAGGGAAAGCAAAGTTGACTTAGAAGACATATCAGCATTGCAAGTTTTAAGCCATAAAGCTCTTCTAGCTAAAATAGCTAGAGACATATACCTGACATCAACCCTAATGATATCAAAGATGGCATCACAAATAAAATTATTAACATGTTGAAGAAGATTAACAATGCTATGAGAATTATGATCTTAAAAAAGTTGAAGCTGCAGCAACATCCGCTAAAGATATAGCAGGTCTAAGAAGATTACCTGAACATAAGTAAGCTTTTCTTAGAAAGGATTCAATTTTCCTATCTAAAGGATCCTTAAAGGAAGTACTATCTGCCGTAGGAATAGTAGTACGTTTAGCAAGAGTAGAGATAGCCCCATCAACCTTAGGGATTTTGTCCCAAAACTCTAATCTGTCAGATGGCACAGGATATAATTGCTTAAAACGTTTAGAAGGAGTAAATGAATTACCCAAATTATTCCATTCCCTGGAAATTACTTCAGAAATAGCATCAGGGACAGGAAAAACTTCTGGAATAACTACAGGAGATTTAAAAACCGTATTTAAACGTTTAGATTTAGTATCAAGAGGACCAGAGGAAACATTATCAGAATCAGAATGATGATATTCATTTAAAAATTCATCTGAAAAATGAGAAGTTTTAAAAGACCTTTTATGCTTACTAGAAGGAGGAATAACAGACATAGCCTTCTTAATGGATTTAGAAACAAAGGCCTAGATTTGGAGTTTTGTCGGTAAGGACCCGCGTAGCTAACGCCGGCTTTTTTCTGGCCGCACCATAAAAATAACTCTGGTATTGAGAGTCCACATAAAGGCTGCGTTAGGCTCCAAAAAAGGAGCGTAGAGCATTTTTAACGCAACTTCAACTCTCGATACCAGAGTTGCTTACGGACGCGGCCAGCCTCAAAAACGTGCTCGTGCACGATTCCCCCATAGGAAACAATAGGGCTGCTTGAGCTGAAAAAAAACCTAACACCTGCAAAAAAGCCGCGTTCAGCTCTTAACGCAGCCCCATTGTTTGCTATGCGTAAACACTTCCTACGTCTGCACCTAACACTCTAACATGTACCCCGAGTCTAAACACCCCTAACCTTACACTTATTAACCCCTAATCTGCCGCCCCCGCTATCGCTGACCCCTGCATATTATTATTAACCCCTAATCTGCCGCTCCGTAAACCGCCGCTACTTACATTATCCCTATGTACCCCTAATCTGCTGCCCCTAACACCGCCGACCCCTATATTATATTTATTAACCCCTAATCTGCTCCCCACAATGTCGCCTCCACCTGCCTACACTTATTAACTCCTAATCTGCCGACCGCACCGCACCGCTACTATAATAAAGTTATTAACCCCTAATCCTCCTCACTAACCCTATAATAAATAGTATTAACCCCTAATCTGCCCTCCCTAACATCGCCAAAACCTAACTTCAATGATTAACCCCTAATCTGCCGACCGGAGCTCACCGCTATTCTAATAAATGTATTAACCCCTAAAGCTAAGTCTAACCCTAACACTAACACCCCCCTAAATTAAATATAATTTTAATCTAACGAAATTAATTAACTCTTATTAAATAAATTATTCCTATTTAAAGCTCCAAAATTCTTCATCCTATCCGGGAAGAAGAGGCGATCCGGACCGGCAACCATCTTGATCCAAGCGGCATCTTCTATCTTCATCCGATGACGACAGCCAATAGAATGCAAGCTCAATCTGATTGGCTGATTGGATCAGCCAATCGGATTGAACTTGATTCTGATTGGCTGATTCCATCAGCCAATCAGAATATTCCTACCTTAATTCCGATTGGCTGATAGAATCCTATCAGCCAATCGGAATTCGAGGGACGCCATCTTGGATGACGTCCCTTAAAGGAACCGTCATTCTTCAGTTGGACGTCGCCGGATGAAGATGGGTCCGCGGTGGAGGTCTTCAGGATGGAGCCGGTCGTCATCGGATGAAGATAGAAGATGCCGCTTGGATCAAGATGGTTGCCGGTCCGGATCGCCTCTTCTTCCCGGATAGGATGAAGACTTTGGAGCCTCTTCTGGACCTCTTCAGCCACCGGATGATGGATTGCCAGCCCCCGCTTGGGTTGGATGAAGATTTTGGAGCCAGGACGGATCGGTGATACCTGATGAGGTGAAGACAAGGTAGGGTGATCTTCAGGGGCTTAGTGTTAGGTTTATTTAAGGGGGGTTTGGGTTAGATTAGGGGTATGTGGGTGGTGGGTTGTAATGTTGGGGGGGGGGTATTGTATGTTTTTTTTTTACAGGCAAAAGAGCTGAACTTCTTGGGGCATGCCCCGCAAAGGGTCCTGTTCAGGGCTGGTAAGGTAAAAGAGCTTTGAACTTTATTAATTTAGAATAGGGTAGGGCATTTTTTATTTTGGGGGTCTTTGTTATTTTCTTAGGGGGCTTAGAGTAGGTGTAATTAGTTTAAAATTGTTGTAATATTTTTCTTATGTTTGTAAATATTTTTTTATTTTTTGTAACTTAGTTCTTTTTTATTTTTTGTACTTTAGTTAGTTTATTTCATTGTAGTTATTTGTAGATATTGTATTTAATTAATGTATTGATAGTGTAGTGTTAGGTTTAATTGTAGGTAATTATAGGTATTTTATTTAATTAATTTAATGATAGTATAGTGTTAGGTTTAATTGTAACTTAGGTTAGGATTTATTTTACAGGTAATTTTGTAATTATTTTAACTAGGTAGCTATTAAATAGTTCTTAACTATTTAATAGCTATTGTACCTGGTTAAAATAATTACAAAGTTGCCTGTAAAATAAATATTAATCCTAAAATAGCTACAATGTAATTATAATTTATATTGTAGCTATATTAGGATTTATTTTACAGGTAAGTATTTATCTTTAAATAGGAATAATTTATTTAATAAGAGTTAATTAATTTCGTTAGATTAAAATTATATTTAATTTAGGGGGGTGTTAGTGTTAGGGCTAGACTTAGCTTTAGGGGTTAATACATTTATTAGAATAGCGGTGAGCTCCGGTCGGCAGATTAGGGGTTAATAATTGAAGTTAGGTGTCGGCGATGTTAGGGAGGGCAGGTTAGGGGTTAATACTATTTATTATAGGGTTATTGAGGCGGATTAGGGGTTAATAACTTTATTATAGTAGCGGTGAGATCCGCTCGGCAGATTAGGGGTTAATAATTGTAGGTAGGTGGAGGCGACGTTGAGGGGGGCAGATTAGGGGTTAATAAATATAATATAGGGGTCGGCGGTGTTAGGGGCAGCAGATTAGGGGTACATAGCTATAATGTAGGTGGCGGCGCTTTGCGGTCGGCAGATTAGGGGTTAATTATTGTAGGTAGCTGGCGGCGACGTTGTGGGGGGCAGATTAGGGGTTAATAAATATAATACAGGGGTCGGCGGTGTTAGGGGCAGCAGATTAGGGGTACATAAGTATAACGTAGGTGGCGATCGGCAGCTGGAGGAACAGATACCACAAGTTTACAACAAATACACTTAACTTTGGTAGATCCAACATCAGGCAGCGATTTTCCAGAAATATCTTCTGATTCAGGGTCAATCTGAGACATCTTGCAATATGTTATAGAAAAAACAACATATAAAGCAAAATTGATCAAATTCCTTAAATGACAGTGAACAAGCTTCTAGCAACCAGAAGCAAATAAACAATGAGACTTAAATAATGTGGAGACAATAATGACGCCCATATTTTTTAGCGCCAAAAAAAGACGCCCACATTATTTGGCGCCTAAATGCTTTTAGCGCCAAAAATGACGCCACATCCAGTAACGCCGACACTTTTGGCGCAAAAATGTCAAAAATGACGCAACTTCCGGTGACAAGTACGACGCTGTTAGGCTGGCGGGAGCTGAAAATGCTTCATTTTATTGCGTCATTCTTGGCGCCAAAAAAGTCAGCGCCAAGAATGACGCAATAAAATGAAGCATTTTCAGCCCCCGCGAGCCTAACAGCCCACAGGGAAAAAAGTCAAATTTTAAGGTAAAAAAAAAATTGATTATTTAAATGCATTATCCCAAATAATGAAACTGACTGTCTGAAATAAGGAATATTGAACATCCTGAATCAAGGCAAATAAATGTTTAAACACAAATATTTAGAACTTTATATAAAAGTGCCCAACCATAGCTTAGAGTGTCACAAAAATAAGACTTACTTACCCCAGGACACTCATCTACATGTAGTAGAAAGCCAAACCAGTACTGAAACGAGAATCAGTAGAGGTAATGGTATATATAAGAGTATATCGTCGATCTGAAAAGGGAGGTAAGAGATGAATCTCTACGACCGATAACAGAGAACCTATGAAATAGACCCCGTAGAAGGAGATCATTGAATTCAAATAGGCAATACTCTCTTCACATCCCTCTGACATTCACTGCACGCTGAGAGGAAAACCGGGCTCCAACCTGCTGCGGAGCGCATATCAACATAGAATCTAGCACAAACTTACTTCACCACCTCCACGGGAGGCAAAGTTTGTAAAACTGATTTGTGGGTGTGGTGAGGGGTGTATTTATAGACATTTTGAGGTTTGGGAAACTTTGCCCCTCCTGGTAGGAATGTATATCCCATACGTCACTAGCTCATGGACTCTTGCTAATTACATGAAAGAAATATGGCCTTACAACTAATCATTTATTTTCACACTAGTCCTAAAACCCGTGTACATGGGCCATTTTTTGCAGTACAGCGGTCCCACCCCTTGCTCTCTCTATCCCCCTCTCTTTTGCTCTCTCTTTCTCCCCTCTCTTTTGCTCTATATCCCACCTCTCTTTTGCACTCTCTCTCCCCTCTCTTTTGTGCTCTCTCCCCCTCTCTTTTGCGCTCTATCCCCCCTCCCTTTTGTGCTCTCTCCCCCTCTCTTTTGCGCTCTCTCCCCCTCTCTTTTGCTCTCTCTCCCCCTCTCTTTTGCGCACTCTCCCCCATCTCTTTTGCGCAGTCTCCCCACTCTCTTTTGCGCTCTCTCCCCCTCTCTTTTGTGCTCTTCCCCCCCTCTCTTTTGCGCTCTCTCTCCCCCCTCTTTTGCTCTCTCTCTTCCCCCCTCTTTTTTGCACTCTCTCTCCCCCTCTTTCTTTTGCTGTCTCTCTCCCCCCTCTCTTTTGCTGTCTCTCTCCCCCCTCTCTTTTGATGTCACTCTCCCCCCTCTCTTTTAATGTCTCTCTCCCCCTCTCTTTTGATTTCTCTCTCCCCACTCTCTTTTGCTGTCTCTCCCCCTCACCTTTGCTGTCTCTCTTCCTCCTCTCTTTTGCTGTCTCTCTCCCCCCTCTCTTTTGCTGTCTCTCTCGCCCCTCTCTTTTGCTGTCTCTCTCCTACCTCTCTTTTGCTGTCTCTCCCCCCTCTCTTTTGCTGTCTCTCTCCCCCCTCTCTTTTGCTGTCTCTCTCCCCTCTCTCTTTTGCTGTCTCTCTCTGGCCCCCCCCGGCCCCACCCACATCATGTCCGACCCCGCCCACATCACGCCCAGCCACTCCCTCATCACACCCATCCAGTCACGCCCACTCCGCACCCGCCCGACCACGCCCACTCCACCACACAACGCCAGGTCAATTGGAAGGCCAGGTGTGTTTGTCCTCGTGCGCAGTCTCTACTGCGCATGACAGCTTCGGACAAACACATTTGACCTTTTATTACACAGGATAATACAAAAGTGAAGCATGAAATACGCAACCTTATCAGGTGTCAAGATAAAGGAGTAGTATATCTAATCCAATGCCCATTGGGATTACAATATCTAGGGCAGACATCAAGAATATTAAAAGATAGGATTAAGGAACATCTACTGCTCATTGAAAAGAAAAACATAGAAACACCGTTGTATAGACATTTCATACACAAACATGATGGCAACATTAAAGGGACACTGAACCCAAATTTTTTCTTTCATGATTGAGATATACAGGATGTTGCTGAACTAATTTATCCTTCATTATACACAGGTATTAATGAACAACTATCAAATAGCTACTATTAAGAAGTGGTCAAGGTGTTGGCCCACCTGGACAGATATGTATGTGTGCATTAGCATTTGTTATGCGCACAAACATTCTTGTAAAGTAATTTGTCAACAATTACTCAGTATAGACAAGTTTATTTATTTATTTAATTTTTTTTTAAAGATTTTTATCGAGGTTTTGAGAAATAACTAACAGTAAATATTGAACATTGAACATTGAAAATATTGAATATTGAACATCCTGAATCAAGGCAAATAAATGTTTAACCCCTTAATGACAAGTGACGTACCAGGTACGTCCTGCAAAAACTTGCAGTTAGTGACAATGGACGTACCTGGTACGTCACTTGTCTAAGAGAGTGCTGGAAGCGATCGCAATCGCTTCCAGCAGCTCTCAGGGTATTGCAGTGATGCCTCGATATTGAGGCATCCTGCAATACCCTTAGAAAGCATCCGATGCAGAGAGAGCCACTCTGTGGCCCTCTCTGCACCGGTAGCGATGCGGCCGGTTTGTTGGTGGGTGGGAGCGCAACTGGGAGGCGGGTGGGCGGCCCATCGCTACCCGGCATCCGGCTCCTGTTAGTGCAATGTGCACGCCGGGTGCCGGGAGCGCGCGGGTGCGCGCGCACGCCCGCGATCACCTACCCACACTGACACCAATGAGTGGGAAGAGGGGGGGAAATATATATATATGAGGATCTGGGAGGGGGAGGGGGTTGGGGTATTGTGGGGGGCTGCTACACTACAGAAAAAAATAAATTAGTAATAAAAAATAATTAAAAACACTTTTTTGTGGGGCAAATTGGGTACTGGCAGACAGCTGCCAGTACCCAAGATGGCGGCAATTAGGTAGGGGAGAGGGTTAGATTGCTGGGGGGGGGGATCATGGAGGTTGGGGCTAAGGCAGGAGTCCATCACAGCTAAAACATTTTATTTTTTTTTATTAAAAAAAATAAAAACTCCTTTTATTTAGTACTGGCAGACTTTCTGCCAGTACTTAAGATGGCGGGGACAATTGTGGGGTGGGGGAGGGAAGAGAACTGTTTGGGAGGGATCAGGGGGTGGGATGTGTCAGGTGGGAGGCTGATCTCTACCCTAAAGCTAAAATTAACCCTGCAAGCTCCCTACAAGCTACCTAATTTAACCCCTTAACTGCTGGGCATAATTTACGTGTGGTGCGCAGCAGCATTTAGCGGCCTTCTACTTACCAAAAAGCAACCACAAAGCCATATAAGTCTGCTATTTCTGAACAAAGGGGATCCCAAAGAAGCATTTACAACCATTTGTGCCTTAATTGCAGAAGCTGTTTGTAAATAATTTCAGTGGGAAACCTAAAGTTTGTGACAAAATTTGTGAAAAAGTGAACTTTTTTTTAATTTGATGACATTTGGCGGTGAAATGGTGGCATGAAATATACCAAAATGGGCCTAGATCAATACTTTGGGATGTCTTCTAAAAAAAAATATATACATGTCAAGGGATATTCAGGTATTCCTGACAGATATCAGGGTTCCAATGTAACTAGCGCTAATTTTGAAAAAAAGTTGTTTGGAAATAGCAAAGTGCTACTTGTATTTATGGCCCTATAACTTGCAAAAAAAGTAAAGAACATGTAAACATTGGGTATTTCTAAACTCAGGACAAAATTTAGAAACTATTTAGCATAGGTGTTTTTTGGTGATTGTAGATGTGTAACAGATTTTGGGGGTCAAAGTTAGAAAAAGTGTGTTTTTTTCAATTTTTTCCTCATATTTTATATTTTTTTTTATAGGAAATTATAAGATATGATGAAAATAATGGTATCCTTAGAAAGTCCATTTAATGGCGAGAAAAACGGTATATAATATGTATGGGTACAGTAAATGAGTAAGAGGAAAATTACAGCTAAACACAAACACTGCAGAAATGTAAAAATAGCCATTGTCATTAAGGGTAAGAAAATTGAAAAATGGTCCGGTCATTAAGGGGTTAAACACAAATATTTAGAACTTTATATAAAAGTGCCCAACCATAGCTTAGAGTGTCAAAAAAATAAGACTTACTTACCCCAGGACACTCATCTACATGTAGTAGAAAGCCAAACCAGTACTGAAACGAGAATCAGTAGAGGTAATGGTATATATAAGAGTATATCGTCGATCTGAAAAGGGAGGTAAGAGATGAATCTCTACGACCGATAACAGAAAACCTATGAAATAGACCCCGTAGAAGGAGATCATTGAATTCAAATAGGCAATACTCTCTTCACATCCCTCTGACATTCACTGCACGCTGAGAGGAAAACCGGGCTCCAACCTGCTGCGGAGCACATATCAACGTAGAATCTAGCACAAACTTACTTCACCACCTCCACGGGAGGCAAAGTTTGTAAAACTGATTTGTGGGTGTGGTGTGGGGTGTATTTATAGGCATTTTGAGGTTTGGGAAACTTTGCCCCTCCTGGTAGGAATGTATATCCCATACGTCACTAGCTCATGGACTCTTGCTAATTACATGAAAGAAATATGGCCTTACAACTAATCATTTATTTTCACACTAGTCCTAAAACCCGTGTACATGGGCCATTTTTTGCAGTACAGCGGTCCCACCCCTTGCTCTCTCTATCCCCCCTCTCTTTTGCTCTCTCTTTCTCCCCTCTCTTTTGCTCTATATCCCACCTCTCTTTTGCGCTCTCTCTCCCCTCTCATTTGTGCTCTCTCCCCCTCTCTTTTGCACTCTCTCCCCCTCTCTTTTGCGCTCTATCCCCCCTCTCTTTTGTGCTCTCTCCCCCTCTCTTTTGCGCTCTCTCCCCCTCTCTTTTGCGCTCTCTCCCCCATCTCTTTTGCGCACTCTCCCCCCTTTCTTTTGCACTCTCTCCCCCCCCTCTCTTTTGTGCTCTTCCCCCCTCTCTTTTGTGCTCTCTCTCCCCCCTCTTTTGCTCTCTCTCTTCCCCCCTCTTTTTTGCAGTCTCTCTCCCCCTCTCTTTTGCTATCTCTCTCCCCCTCTTTCTTTTGCTGTCTCTCTCCCCCCTCTCTTTTGCTGTCTCTCTCCCCCCTCTCTTTTGATGTCTCTCTCCCCCTCTCGTTTGCTTTCTCTCTCCCCACTCTCTTTTGCTGTCTCTCCCCCTCACCTTTGCTGTCTCTCTTCCTCCTCTCTTTTGCTTTCTCTCTCCCCCCTCTCTTTTGCTGTCTCTCTCGCCCTCTCTTTTGCTGTCTCTCTCCCCCCTCTCTTTTGCTGTCTCTCCCCCCTCTCTTTTGCTGTCTCTCTCCCCCTCTCTTTTGCTGTCTCTCTCCCCTCTCTCTTTTGCTGTCTCTCTCTGGCCCGCCCGGCCCCACCCACATCATGCCCGACCTCGCCCACATCACGCCCAGCCACTCCCTCATCACACCCATCCAGTCACGCCCACTCCGCACCCGCCCGACCACGCCCACTCCACCACACAACGCCAGGTTAATTGGAAGGCCAGGTGTGTTTGTCCTCGTGCGAAGTCTCTACTGTGCATGACAGCTTCTGACAAACACATTTGACCTTTTATTATATAGGATAATACAAAAGTGAAGCATGAAATACGCAACCTTATCAGGTGTCAAGATAAAGGAGTAGTATATCTAATCCAATGCCCATTGGGATTACAATATCTAGGGCAGACATCAAGAATATTAAAAGATAGGATTAAGGAACATCTACTGCTCATTGAAAAGAAAAACATAGAAACACCGTTGTATAGACATTTCATACACAAACATGATGGCAACATTAAAGGGACACTGAACCCAAATTTTTTCTTTCATGATTGAGATATACAGGATGTTGCTGAACTAATTTATCCTTCATTATACACAGGTATTAATGAACAACTATCAAATAGCTACTATTAAGAAGTGGTCAAGGTGATATGTATGTGTGCATTAGCATTTGTTATGCGCACAAACATTCTTGTAAAGTAATGTGTCAACAATTACTCAGTATAGACAAGTTTATTTATTAATTTATTTATTTTTTAAAGATTTTTATCGAGGTTTTGAGAAATAACTAACAGTAAAATGTGTCTGTAAGACAGTTCCAACACAATAATATTATTCATATACATATCCATTAAGATGCCGTCATAAGGAATAGCATCCAAATACAAATATGGCAGTCATATCCACCCAATCCCAACCATTATGATGCTACATCTATGAATAGTGACAAGCAATGTACAATAAGATAGCATTTTCTAAAATAAGAGGGTAACTGTTATCAAACGCCATGGTACCACATCACATATTCTTTATGTATATGAAGAGAAGAGACATCTCAACTGATGTATTTAGCCTGTATTACAGTTAACCTAAAATTCACACATGAACACAGTTTTAACAAGATCAATTTCCTCGACCTGAAGATAGAAGTTAAAGATGGGAAAGTAGAAACATCAACATTCTTCAAGGAAGTCGACTGCAATAATTATTTACACAGGTTAATCTGTTATCAGGAAAATTGGAAAGCTAACATCCATAAAGGACAACTACTTAGGATAAAAAATAACTGCTCCAATCCTGAAAAATGGGAACCCTAAAGAAACGATTTATTGAAAGAGGGTATGAAGAAGACATATTGAATATGCAGATCGACAAAGTAAGGCAAATAGATCATAAAGATCTTTTAAGATATAGTCCCTAGATGGTCCGAGGGATTGATAATTGATGCCCCAATCATCACAGAATACAGTGCCAACAAACACATTATTGAAAAGATATTCAGAAAACACTGGTCACTACTCAAAGTTGATGATATAATTGGGGAGAGAGTGACAATTCAACTGAAGTTTATTTATAGAAAAACAAACAACCTGAGGAATATGATAGCACCAAGCATACCTAAACAAAAAAAACAAGGTGTTAATAACTTCCAATGAAAATAAATCAAAGGGTTCTCTTCCTGTCCGAGCTGCAAGGCATGTAAACAACTAATCATTTATTTTCACACTAGTCCTAAAACCCGTGTACACGGGCCATTTTTTTGCAGTACAGCGGTCCCACCCCTTGCTCTCTCTCTCTATCCCCCCTCTCTTTTGCTCTCTCTTTCTCCCCTCTATTTTGCTCTCTCTCTCTCTCCCACTCTCTTTTACTCTCTCTCCCCCCTCTCTTTTGCTCTCTCTCCCCCCTCTCTTTTGCTCTCTCTCTCCCCCCTCTCTTTTGCTCTCTCTCTCTTTTGCTCTCTCTCCTCCCTCTCTTTTGCTTTCTCTCTCCTCCCTCTCTTTTGCTCTCTCTCCCCCTCTTTTGCTCTCTCTCCCCCTCTTTTGCTATCTCTCTCACCCCTCTAGTTTGCTCTCTCTCCTCTCGTTTGCTCTCTCTCTCCTCACTTTTGCTCTCTCTCTCACTCTCTTTTACTCTCACTCCCCCTCTATTTTGTGCTCTCTCCCCCTGTCTTTTGCGCTCTCTCCCCCTCTCTTTTGCTCTATATCCCCCCTCTCTTTTGCGCTCTCTCCCCCCTCTTGTTTGTGCTCTCTCCCCCTCTCTTTTGCGCTCTCTCCCCCTCTCTTTTGTGCTCTATCCCCCCTCTCTTTTGCGCTCTCTCCCCCCTCTCTTTTGCGCTCTCTCCCCCTCTCTTTTGCACTCTCTCCCCCTCTCTTTTGCGCACTCTCCCCCCTCTCTTTTGCGTTCTCTCTCCCCCTCTCTTTTGCGCTCTTCCCCCCTCTCTTTTGCGCTCTCTCTCTCCCCCCTCTTTTGTGCTCTCTCTTCCTCCCTCTTTTTTGCACTCTCTCTCCCCCCCTCTCTTTTGCGCTCTCTCCCCCTCTCTTTTGCTATCTCTCTCCTCCTCTTTCTTTTGCTGTCTCTCTCCCCCCTCTCTTTTGCTGTCTCTCTCCCCCCTCTCTTTTGCTGTCTCTCTCCCCCCTCTCTTTTGCTGTCTCTCTCCCCTCTCTCTTTTGCTGTCTCTCTCTGGCCCCGCCCGGCCCCACCCACGTCATGCCCGACCCCGCCCATGTCACGCCCAGTCACTCCCTCGTTGCACCCATCCAGTCATGCCCACTCCGCCCGGCCACGCCCACTCCACCACACAACGCCAGGTCAATTGGAAGGCCAGGTGTGTTTGTCCTTGTGCCCAGTCTCTACTGCACATGACAGCTTCGGACAAACACATTTGGCCTTTCATTATACAGGGAGTGCAGAATTATTAGGCAAATGAGTATTTTGACCACATCATCCTCTTTATGCATGTTGTCTTACTCCAAGCTGTATAGGCTCGAAAGCCTACTACCAATTAAGCATATTAGGTGATGTGCATCTCTGTAATGAGAAGGGGTGTGGTCTAATGACATCAACACCCTATATCAGGTGTGCATAATTATTAGGCAACTTCCTTTCCTTTGGCAAAATGGGTCAAAAGAAGGACTTGACAGGCTCAGAAAAGTCAAAAATAGTGAGATATCTTGCAGAGGGATGCAGCACTCTTAAAATTGCAAAGCTTCTGAAGCGTGATCATCGAACAATCAAGCGTTTCATTCAAAATAGTCAACAGGTTCGCAAGAAGCGTGTGGAAAAACCAAGGCGCAAAATAACTGCCCTTGAACTGAGAAAAGTCAAGCGTGCAGCTGCCAAGATGCCACTTGCCACCAGTTTGGCCATATTTCAGAGCTGCAACATCACTGGAGTGCCCAAAAGCACAAGGTGTGCAATACTCAGAGACATGGCCAAGGTAAGAAAGGCTGAAAGACGACCACCACTGAACAAGACACACAAGCTGAAACGTCAAGACTGGGCCAAGAAATATCTCAAGACTGATTTTTCTAAGGTTTTATGGACTGATGAAATGAGAGTGAGTCTTGATGGGCAAGATGGATGGGCCCGTGGCTGGATTGGTAAAGGGCAGAGAGCTCCAGTCCGACTCAGACACCAGCAAGGTGGAGGTGGAGTACTGGTTTGGGCTGGTATCATCAAAGATGAGCTTGTGGGGCCTTTTCGGGTTGAGGATGGAGTCAAGCTCAACTCCCAGTCCTACTGCCAGTTTCTGGAAGACACCTTCTTCAAGCAGTGGTACAGGAAGAAGTCTGCATCCTTCAAGAAAAACATGATTTTCATGCAGGACAATGCTCCATCACACACGTCCAAGTACTCCACAGTGTGGCTGGCAAGAAAGGGTATAAAAGAAGAAAATGTAATGACATGGCCTCCTTGTTCACCTGATCTGAACCCCATTGAGAACCTGTGGTCCATCATCAAATGTGAGATTTACAAGGAGGGAAAACAGTACACCTCTCTGAACAGTGTCTGGGAGGCTGTGGTTGCTGCTGCACGCAATATTGATGGTGAACAGATCAAAACACTGACAGAATCTATGGATGGCAGGCTTTTGAGTGTCCTTGCAAAGAAAGGTGGCTATATTGGTCACTGATTTGTTTTTGTTTTGTTTTTGAATGTCAGAAATGTATTTGTGAATGTTGAGATGTTATATTGGTTTCACTGGTAAAAATAAATAATTGAAATGGGTATATATTTGTTTTTTGTTAAGTTGCCTAATAATTATGCACAGTAATAGTCACCTGCACACACAGATATCCCCCTAAAATAGCTATAACTAAAAACAAACTAAAAACTACTTCCAAAACTATTCAGCTTTGATATTAATGAGTTTTTTGGGTTCATTGAGAACATGGTTGTTGTTCAATAATAAAATTAATCCTCAAAAATACAACTTGCCAAATAATTCTGCACTGCCTGTATAGGATAATACAAAAGTGAAGCATGAAATACGCAACCTTATCAGGTGTCAAGATAAAGGAGAAGTATATCTAATCCAATGCCCATTGGGATTACAATATGTAGGGCAGACATCAAGAATATTAAAAGATAGGATTAAGGAACATCTACTGCTCATTGAAAAGAAAAACATAGAAACACCGTTGTATAGACATTTCATACACAAACATGATGGCAACATTAAAGGGACACTGAACCCAAATTTTTTCTTTCATGATTGAGATATACAGGATGTTGCTGAACTAATTTATCCTTCATTATACACAGGTATTAATGAACAACTATCAAATAGCTACTATTAAGAAGTGGTCAAGGTGTTGGCCCATCTGGACAGATATGTATGTGTGCATTAGCATTTGTTATGCGCACAAACATTCTTGTAAAGTAATTTCTCCTACATTGGTGTATCCGGTCCATGGCTTCATCCTTACTTGTGGGATATTCTCAATCCCTACAGGAAGTGGCAAAGAGAGCACACAGCAAAGCTGTCCATATAGCTCCCCTCAGGCTCCGCCCCCCCCCCAGTCATTCTCTTTGCCGCTCTAACTAGTAGCATCTCCCCGGGGGTGGTAAAGAGTATGTGGTGTTAGTTGTAGTTTTTTATTTCTTCTATCAAGAGTTTGTTATTTTAAAATAGTGCCTGCTTGTACTATTTACTCTGCAGTGAAGAAGATTTCTGCTAAGAGGACTATGATTTTAGCACCAGTAACTAAAATCCATTGCTGTTCCCACGCAGGACTGTTGAAACCAGATAACATCAGTTGGGGGGAACAGTTTGCAGGCTTAACTGCTTCAGGTATGATCAGTAATTTTTCTAACAAGACCCAGTAATGCTAGAAGACTGTCAGATATTCCCTCTGGGATAAGTAAGCCATTGTTATTAGATTCAGCAATAAAAGGATGGTTTATTTTAATGGCTTATGCTGGTTGACACTATTGTGGGCTAATCGATTGCTTTTTAGCAAGTTTTCAACTTAAATAGGTGTTTTTTTTATCAACTTAAAACACTTTTGGGGATTAATTTGTGCCTGGCACTTAGTTGGACACCTAATCTAGTCAGAAAGGCCCCTCCATTCTGGTATGCAGAGGAAGGAAGCCTCATTTTCGCGCCTCAATTGTGCACTTGTTTTGACTAGCCAGTTCATGCAGCTTCACGTGGGGAGTCCGGAGGCATCAGGAAGAGCTCCAGGGAGGCTTATATTCTTACCAAAATAACCCTAAGGAAGGTAAAAGCCACAGGGCAAGCTGTGGCAGAGTACTGCAGTGTGTTAACCGGTTAACTGCTGTTATTAGCTCCGGTTTGGGCATTAAGGGGTTAATTGGTCTGAAAATTTGTGTGCAACCTTTTCAAAGCATTATGACATGTGGTGAAAATTTCATAAAAATCGGATGTGTTTTTGATGTTTTTTTGATGTTTCAGTAATAAAGTGTGCACTTTTATTATTTAAAGAGACAGTAAAGTTTTTGTCAAAAATAAATTTTATTGCATTGAAGTCACTTTTAAGTCTGTTAAACATGTCTGAACCTTCAGATAGCCTATGTTCTCTATGTTCAAAGGCCAAGGTGGTTCCCCCATTAAATTTATGTGTGAAATATGCTATAGCGTCCAAACAGCTTAAGGACCGTACAATTACACTTAAAGATATAGCCCAAGATGATTCTTTAGCTGAAGGGTGTGAAGATAGCTCGCTATCCTCCCCTTCTGTGTCAACACCAGTTATGCCCGCGCAAGCGATGCCCAGTACATCTAACACACCAATTGCGATTACTATGCAACAGTTAGCGGCAGTAATGGATAATTCTCTCTCAGCATTTTTATCCAAACTGACAGCTTTTTCTAGGAAGCGTGATTGCTCAGTTTTAAACACAGAAAATCAGCAAGCTGACGCAGAGGATAATTTATCTGTAGTGCCCTCACATCAATCTGACTTGGCGGTGAGGGAGGGCCTGTCTGAGGGAGAAATTTCTGACACAGGGAAAGTTTCTCAGCAGGCAGAGCCTGATGCCATAGCATTTAAATTTAAGCTAGGACACCTCCGCGCCCTACTTAAGGAGGTCCTAGCTACACTTGATGATTGTGATCCATTGGTGATCCCTGAAAAATTGTGTAAAATGGACAAATTCTTAGAGGTCCCAGTACACACTGATGCATTTCCGATATCTAAGAGGGTGGCGGATATCGTGACTAAGGAGTGGGAGAAGCCAGGTGTACCCTTTGTTCCCCCTCCTATATTTAAGAAAATGTTCCCAATTGTTGACCCTAGAAGGGACGCATGGCAGACGGTGCCTAAGGTAGAGAGGGCAGTTTCAACGCTAGCTAAGCGCACGACTATACCAATAGAAGACAGTTGCGCTTTCAAAGATCCTATGGATAAAAAATTAGAAGGTTTACTTAAGAAAATCTTTGTTCAACAGGGTTTTCTTCTTCAACCAATTTCTTGCATTATTCCTGTAACCACTGCAGCGGCTTTTTGGTTTGAGGAACTAGAAAACTCGCTCCAAAAGGAGACTTCTTATGATGAAGTCATGGACAGAATTCACGCCCTGAAGTTTGCTAATTCTTTCATTACAGACGCCGCTTTCCAGTTAGCTAAATTAGCGGTGAAAAATTCTGGTTTTGCAATTGTGGCGCGCAGAGCGTTTTGGTTAAAGTCTTGGTCGACGGATGTGTTGTCCAAAACAAAATTACTTAATATTCCTTTCAAGGGTAAGACCCTATTTGGGCCAGAGTTGAAGGAAATTATTTCAGATATCACTGGGGGAAAGGGCCATGCCCTCCCACAAGATAGACCTTTCAAAGCTAAAAATAAGTCTAATTTTCGTTCCTTTCGCAATTTCAGGAACGGACCGACTTCCACCTCTACAGCCACTAGGCAAGAGGGTAACGCATCCGAGCCCAAACCAGCATGGAAGCCATTGCAAGGCTGGAACAAGGGCAAACAGGCCAAGAAGCTTGCTGGTGCTACCAAGACAGCATGAAGGGGTAGCCCCCGATCAGGGACCGGATCTATAGGGGGCAGACTTTCTCTCTTTGCTCAGGCTTGGGCAAGAGATGTTCCGGACCCCTGGGCACTAGAAATTGTTTCTCAGGGGTATCTTCTAGAGTTCAAGGACCTTCCTCCAAGGGGAAGGTTCCACATGTCTCGCTTATCTTTAGACCAGATAAAGAGACAGGCATTCTTACGTTGCGTAGAAGACCTATTAAAGATGGGAGTGATACACCCAGTTCCAACAGCGGAACAAGGACTGGGTTTTTACTCAAACCTGTTTGTAGTTCCCAAAAAAGAAGGAACTTTCAGGCCAATTCTGGACTTAAAAATTCTTAACAAATTCAAAATGGAAACCATTCGGACAATTTTACCAACGATCCAGGAGGGTCAATATATGACTACCGTGGACTTAAAGGATGCGTACCTGCATATTCCTATCCACAAAGATCACCATCAGTTCCTGAGGTTCGCCTTTCTGGACAAACATTACCAGTTCGTGGCTCTTCCGTTCGGTTTAGCCACTGCTCCCAGAATTTTCACAAAGGTGCTAGGGTCCCTTCTAGCGGTGCTAAGGCCGAGGGGCATTGCAGTAGCACCTTACCTAGACGACATTCTAATACAAGCGTCGTCCCTTCCCAAAGCAAGGGCTCATACAGACATTGTTTTAGCCTTTCTCAGATCTCACGGGTGGAAGGTGAACATAGAAAAAAGTTCCCTGTCCCCGTCCACAAGGGTTCCCTTAAAGCTTCTGAACGCTTGTCGAGTTCTTCAATCCATTCCTCAGCCCTCCATAGCTCAGTGCATGGAGGTAATAGGACTAATGGTTGCGGCAATGGACGTGGTTCCTTTTGCTCAAATTCATTTAAGACCATTGCAACTGTGCATGCTCAAACATTGGAATGGGTATTATGCAGACTTGTCTCCCCAGATTCAAATTGACCAGAAAACCAGAGACTCACTCCTCTGGTGGCTGTCTCTAGATCACCTGTCTCAGGGAATGAGTTTCCGCAGACCGGAGTGGATCATCGTCACGACCGACGCCAGTCTTTTGGGCTGGGGCGCGGTCTGGGAGTCCCTGAAGGCTTAGGGTCTATGGTCTTGGGAAGAATCTCTTCTCCCGATAAACATATTGGAATTGAGAGCAATATTCAATGCGCTCCAGGCATGGCCTCAACTAGCGGAGGCCAGATTCATCAGATTTCAGTTGGACAACATGACGACTGTAGCGTACATCAATCATCAGGGGGGAACGAAGAGTTCCCTGGCGATGAGAGAGGTATCCAAGATCATCAAATGGGCAGAGGATTGCTGCTGCCATCTATCAGCAATTCACATCCCAGGAGTGGACAACTGGGAAGCGAATTATCGGAGTCGTCAGACTTTCCATCCGGGGGAGTGGGAACTTCACCCAGAGGTTTTTGCCCAGTCAATTCAACTATGGGGCATTCCGGATCTGGATCTGATGGCGTCACGTCAGAACTCAAAAGTTCCATGTTACGGGTCCAGGTCCAGGGATCCCAAGGCGACACTGGTAGATGCCTTAGCAGCGCCTTGGTCGTTCAATTTAGCTTATGTCTTTCCACCGTTTCCTCTTCTCCCACGGCTAGTAGCCAGGATCAAACAGGAGAAGGCTTAGGTAATTCTGATAGCTCCTGCGTGGCCACGCAGGACCTGGTATGCAGACCTGGTGAATATGTCATCGGTTCCACCATGGAAGCTACCTTTGAGGCAGGACCTTCTAATTCAAGGTCCATTCGTACATCCAAACCTAGTCTATCTGCAACTGACTGCTTGGAGATTGAACGCTTGATTCTAGCTAAGCGTGGGTTTTCGGATTCAGTTATAGATACCCTGATTCAGGCTAGAAAGCCTGTCACTAGGAAAATTTACCATAAGATATGGCGGAAATATCTTTGTTGGTGCGAATCCAAGGGTTACTCATGGAGTAAGATTAGGATCCCAAGGATTTTAGCTTTTCTCCAAGAAGGATTGGAGAAAGGTTTGTCAGCTAGTTCCTTAAAAGGACAGATATCAGCTCTGTCTGTTTTGTTACACAAACGTCTGGCAGCAATGCCAGATGTTCAGGAGTTTGTGCAGGCTTTGGTCAGAATCAAGCCTGTCTACAGACCTGTGGCTCCTCCATGGAGTCTAAATCTAGTTCTTTCAGTTCTTCAGGGGGTTCCGTTTGAACCTATACATTCCATAGATATTAAGTTACTATCTTGGAAAGTTTTGTTTTTGGTTGCTATCTCTTCCGCTAGAAGAGTTTCTGAATTGTCTGCTTTGCAGTGTAATTCACCCTATATGGTGTTTCATACAGATAAGGTCGTTTTACGTACCAAACCTGGTTTTCTTCCAAAAGTGGTTTCCAATAAGAATATTAACCAGGAAATAGTTGTTCCTTCTCTGTGTCCTAACCCAGCTTCTAACAAGGAACGTCTGTTACACAATCTCGATGTGGTTCGTGCTTTGAAGTTTTACCTAAAAGCAACTAAAGATTTCAGACAAACTTTGTCCTTGTTTGTCGTCTATTCTGGTAAGAGGAGAGGTCAAAAGGTGACTGCGACCTCTCTGTCTTTCTGGCTGAAAAGCATCATCCGGTTGGCTTATGAGACTGCTGGAAGGCAGCCTCCTGAAGGAATTACAGCTCACTCTACTAGAGCTGTGGCTTCCACTTGGGCTTTCAAGAATGAGGCTTCTGTTGAACAGATCTGTAAGGCAGCGACTTGGTCTTCACTGCATACATTTGCCAAATTTTACAAATTCGATACTTTTGCTTCTTCGGAGGCTATTTTTGGGAGAAAGGTTTTGCAAGCAGTGGTGCCTTCCGTTTAGGTTACCTGACTTGTTCCCTCCCTTCATCCGTGTCCTAAAGCTTTGGTATTGGTTCCCACAAGTAAGGATGAAGCCGTGGACCGGATACACCAATGTAGGAGAAAACAGAATTTATGTTTACCTGATAAATTTCTTTCTCCTACGGTGTATCCGGTCCACGGCCCACCCTGGCATTTTAGTCAGGTTTAAATTTATTTTTATAAACCACAGTCACCACTGCACCCTATGGTTCTCCTTTTTCTCCTAACCGTCGGTTGAATGACTGGGGGGCGGAGCCTGAGGGGAGCTATATGGACAGCTTTGCTGTGTGCTCTCTTTGCCACTTCCAGTAGGGATTGAGAATATCCCACAAGTAAGGATGAAGCCATGGACCGGATACACCGTAGGAGAAAGAAATTTATCAGGTAAACATAAATTCTGTTTATTCAACAATTACTCAGTATAGACAAGTTTATTTATTTATTTAATTTTTTTTAAAGATTTTTATCGAGGTTTTAAGAAATAACTAACAGTAAAATGTGTCTGTAAGACAATTCCAACACAATAATATTATACATATACATATACAGTAAGATGCCGTCATAAGGAATAGCATCCAAATACAAATATGGCAGTCATATCCACCCAATCCCAACCATTATGATGCTACATCTATAAATAGTGACAAGCAATGTACAATAACATAGCATTTTCTAAAATAAGAGGGTAACTGTTATCAAACCCCATGGTACCACATCACATATTCTTTATGTATATGAAGAGAAGAGACATCTCAACTGATGTATGCTTCAGGGAATCATCTGGGACATATAACTATGAAACCTCGTTTTTGTTTTTATAGCAATATGAGTTCATCAGATGGTGATAGGAAATGATAAGTCACTCGAACATGTTTGGGCTTATGGTACTGACTATTTAAGAGTAGGTATAATTGATTACATCTTTAAGAATGAGTTGTACTCCTAAAGTTAATGAGAGAGAAGTACCTACATTCCAGTTGTAGAGGATGAGGGAAGGGGTAATCTAAAGTTGCGTGAAGGTAAGTTTAATTTTTGATGTAGTTATAAATGGGCCAAAGTATGTACTCAATAATGTAATGCAATATAGTATATGTAACATTGCAGTATCTTTAGTTAAGACCACGTCACATGACGGCAATTTATTGCTATTTTGTATTACATTAGAAATAAAGGGTATGAATCTGCGCCTTTTAACTTTTAACTCTTATCAATCTGCAAGTTTGTTACATTGCCACATTCCCTCTATTTCGTAGTTCTAAAAAAGTCTGTGGTAGGGCATTGTATAAAAAGCTCTGAAATTGTATTATATGTTCTGAGAAAATATACATGTATATGTGTCCTTCTCCTTATATTTGGTTCATAAATCAAATTTGTGCCATAAAAAATGTGTGTTACAACACTATGTATGTTAAGCCATTATAATCATATATCGCATTCTACAATATGTGTAAACAATTACAGCTGTTATGCATATAATTGTAATTAAGAGTATCCAATAGAATTTTAGTTTTGTTTTTAAATACTGGCGGTATTCCTAACAAGCTCAAGTCTAAGATTAAGGCCATTGGCCGAAACATGTCAGACGCTTGCTACTAAATTCTGTTATACTTTTTAACTCGACCATTAAAGTTGTACTTTTTATCTCAAGACATTGGAGGCTTTTTTCTACATTCAAGTATTGAGATATACAGGGAGTGCAGAATTATTAGGCAAGTTGTATTTTTGAGGATTAATTTTATTATTGAACAACAACCATGTTCTCAATGAACCCAAAAAACTCATTAATATCAAAGCTGAATAGTTTTGGAAGTAGTTTTTAGTTTGTTTTTAGTTATAGCTATTTTAGGGGGATATCTGTGTGTGCAGGTGACTATTACTGTGCTTAATTATTAGGCAACTTAACAAAAAACAAATATATACCCATTTCAATTATTTATTTTTACCAGTGAAACCAATATAACATCTCAACATTCACAAATATACATTTCTGACATTCAAAAACAAAACAAAAACAAATCAGTGACCAATATAGCCACCTTTCTTTGCAAGGACACTCAAAAGCCTCCCATCCATGGATTCTGTCAGTGTTTTGATCTGTTCACCATCAACATTGCGTGCAGCAGCAACCACAGCCTCCCAGACACTGTTCAGAGAGGTGTACTGTTTTCCCTCCTTGTAAATCTCACATTTGATGATGGACCACAGGTTCTCAATGGGGTTCAGATCAGGTGAACAAGGAGGCCATGTCATTAGATTTTCTTCTTTTATACCCTTTCTTGCCAGCCACACTGTGGAGTACTTGGACGCATGTGATGGAGCATTGTCCTGCATGAAAATCATGTTTTTCTTGAAGGATGCAGACTTCTTCCTGTACCACTGCTTGTAGAAGGTATCTTCCAGAAACTGGCAGTAGGACTGGGAGTTGAGCTTGACTCCATCCTCAACCCGAAAAGGCCCCACAAGCTCATCTTTGATGATACCAGCCCAAACCAGTACTCCACCTCCACCTTGCTGGCGTCTGAGTCGGACTGGAGCTCTCTGCCCTTTACCAATCCAGCCACGGGCCCATCCATCTGGCCCATCAAGACTCACTCTCATTTCATCAGTCCATAAAACCTTAGAAAAATCAGTCTTGAGATATTTCTTGGCCCAGTCTTGACGTTTCAGCTTGTGTGTCTTGTTCAGTGGTGGTCGTCTTTCAGCCTTTCTTACCTTGGCCATGTCTCTGAGTATTGCACACCTTGTGCTTTTGGGCACTCCAGTGATGTTGCAGCTCTGAAATATGGCCAAACTGGTGGCAAGTGGCATCTTGGCAGCTGCACGCTTGACTTTTCTCAGTTCATGGGCAGTTATTTTGCGCCTTGGTTTTTCCACCCTGTTGACTATTTTGAATGAAACGCTTGATTGTTCGATGATCACGCTTCAGAAGCTTTGCAATTTTAAGAGTGCTGCATCCCTCTGCAAGATATCTCACTATTTTTGACTTTTCTGAGCCTGTCAAGTCCTTCTTTTGACCCATTTTGCCAAAGGAAAGGAAGTTGCCTAATAATTATTCAAACCTGATATAGGGTGTTGATGTCATTAGACCACACCCCTTCTCATTACAGAGATGCACATCACCTAATATGCTTAATTGATAGTAGGCTTTCGAGCCTATACAGCTTGGAGTAAGACAACATGCATAAAGAGGATGATGTGGTCAAAATACTAATTTGCCTAATAATTCTGCACTCCCTGTATATATATATATATATATATGTCAGTATATGGTCGGGTTATAACACAATGGGGCATATGTATCAAGCTCCGAATGGAGCTTGATGCCCCATGTTTCTGGCGAGCCTGCAGGCTCACCAGAAACAGCAGTTATAAAGCAGCGGTCACAAAGACCGCTGCTCCATAACCAGTCCGCCTGCTCTCAGCAGGCAGACAGACATCGCCGGAAATCAACCCGATCGAGTATGATCGGGTTGATTGACACCCCCCTGCTGGCGGCCTATTGGCCGCAAGTCTGCAGGGGGCGGCGTTGCACCAGCAGCTCTTGTGAGCTGCTGGTGCAATGCTGAATACGGCGAGCGTATTGCTTGCCGTATTCAGCGAGGTCTGTCAGACCTGATCCGCACTGTCGGATCAGGTCCAATAGACCTTGATAACTTGGGGCCAATATATTTAATAATTATCCTTTAAAAATAAACCCTCAATCAATATGCATATGTTAGACCATAAAATTAATATAAATTCCTGAATTCCTTCTATTAGTTTATATATAGACACATTGAAATATATTTGTAGGAACAAGAATATGAATCAATACTATACACGTTTAAAAACTATTAAAAGTAAATTTATGCTTACCTGATAAATTAATTTCTTCTATGGTACGACGAATCCACGGATTCATTCCTTTACTTGTGGGATATTATCCTCCTGCTAAAAGGAAGTGGCAAAGAGCACCACAGCAGAGCTGTCTATATAGCTCCTCCCTTAGCTCCACCCCCTAGTCATTCGACCGAAGATACAGGAAGAAAAAAGAGAAACTAAAAGGTGCAGAGGTGACTGAAGTTTAAAATAAAAAAATATAATCTGTCTTAAAATGACAGGGCGGGCCGTGGACTCGTCGTACCATAGAAGAAATTATTTTATCAGGTAATTTACTTTTCTTCTATAAAGTATGACGAGTCCACGGATTCATCCTTTACTTGTGGGATACAATACCAAAGCTACAGGACATGGATGAACGGGAGGGACAAGACAGATGGTTAAACAGAAGGCACCACTGCTTGCAGAACTTTTCTCCCAAAAATAGCCTCCGAAGAAGCAAAAGTATCAAATTTGTAAAATTTGGAAAAGGTATGAAGCGAAGACCAAATCGCAGCCTTACAAACCTGTTCAACAGAAGCATCATTTTTAAAAGCCCATGTGGAAGCCAACGCTCTAGTAGAGTGAGCTGTAATCCTTTCCGGAGGCTGCTGTCCAGCAGTCTCATATGCCAAACGGATGATGCTTTTCAGCCAAAAAGAGAGGTTGCCGCAGCTTTTTGACCTCTACGTTTTCCAGAATAGACAACAAACAAAGAAGATGTTTGACGGAAATCTTTGGTTGCTTGCAAGTAAAACTTCAAAGCACGAACCACGTCCATGTTGTGCAACAGACGCTTCTTCTTAGAGGAAGGATTAGGACACAGAGAAGGAACAACAATTTCCTGATTGATATTCCTATTAGTAACAACCTTAGGAAGGAATCCAGGTTTGGTACGCAAAACCACCTTATCAGGATGGAAAACCAGATAAGGCGAGTCGCATTGCAATGCAGATAGTTCAGAAACTATTCGAGCCGAAGAAATAGCAACTAAAAACAGAACTTTCCAAGATAGAAGCTTAATATCTATGGGATGCATAGGTTCAAACGGAACCCCTTGAAGAACTTTAAGAACTAAACTCAAACTCCATGGCGGAGCAACAGGTTTAAACACATGCTTGATTCTAACTAAAGCCTGACAGAACGACTGAATGTCTGGAACATCTGCCAGACACTTGTGCAGTAGAATTGATAAAGCAGATATCTGTCCCTTTAAGGAACTCACTGATAGCCCCTTCTCCAATCCCTCTTGGAGAAAGGACAAAATCCGAGGAATCCTGATCTTACTCCATGAGTAGCCTTTGGATTTGCACCAATAAAGATATTTTCGCCATATCTTATGATAAATTTTCCTAGTGACAGTCTTTTGAGCCTGAATCAAGGTATCTATGACCGACTCAGAGAACCCCCACTTGGATATAATCAAGCGTTCAATCTCCAAGCAGTCAGCCGCAAAGAAACTAGATTTGGATGCTGGAACGGACCTTGAATCAGATGGTCCTGTCTCAGTGGCAGAGTCCATGGTGGAAGAGATGACATGTCCACCAGGTCTGCATACCAAGTCCTGCGTGGCCACGCTGGTGCTATCAAAATCACTGAGGCTCTCTCCTGTTTGATTCTGGCAATCAAACGAGGAAGGAGAGGAAATGGTAGAAACACATAAGCCAGGTTGAACGACAAGGGTACTGCTAGAGCATCTATCAGTACTGCCTGAGGATCCCTTGACCTGGACCCGTAACAAGGAAGTTTGGCGTTCTGACGAGACGCCATCAGATCCAATTCTGGTGTGCCCCATTGCTGAATCAATTGTGCAAACACCTCCGGATGGAGTTCCCACTCCCCCGGATGAAAAGTCTGACGACTTAGAAAATCCGCTTCCCAGTTCTCCACTCCTGGGATATAGATTGCTGATAGATGGCAAGAGTGAGTCTCTGCCCATCGAATTATTTTGGTAACCTCTATCATCGCTAGAGAACTCTTTGTTCCCCCTGATGATTGATATATGCTACAGTCGTGATATTGTCTGACTGGAATCTTATGAATCTGTCCGAAGCCAGCTGAGGCCACGCCTGAAGCGCATTGAAGATCGCTCTTAGTTCTAGAATATTTATCGGGAGGAGAGCCTCCTCCTGAGTCCACAAACCCTGTGCTTTCAGGGAATTCCAGACTGCACCCCAGCCCAATAGGCTGGCATCCGTTGTCACTATGACCCACGCTGGCATGCGGAAACACATTCCCTGGGACAGATGATCCTGTGACAACCACCAAAGAAGAGAGTCTCTGGTCTCTTGATCCAGATTTATCTGAGGTGATAAATCTGCATAATCCCCATTCCACTGATTGAGCATGCATAGTTGCAGTGGTCTGAGATGCAAGCGAGCAAACGGAACTATGTCCATTGCCGCTACCATTAGACCGATTACCTCCATACACTGACGGCAGAGGAATGGAATGAAGAGCTCGGCAGGTGGTTAAAATCCTCCATCAGAAAAATTTTCATGTCCACCGAATCTATCAGAGTTCCCAGGAATGGAACTCTTGTGAGAGGGATAAGTGAACTCTTTTTTACGTTAACCTTCCACCCGTGAGTTCTTAGAAAAGCCAACACGATGTCCGTGTGAGATTTGGCTAGTTGGTAAGTCGACGCCTGAATTAAGATATCGTTCAGATAAGGCGCCACTGCTATGCCACGTGGCCTTAGAACCGCCAGAAGGGACCCTAGCACCTTTGTGAAAATTCTGGGAGCTGTGGCCAACCCAAAGGGAAGAGCCACAAACTGGTAATGCTTGTCCAGAAAGGCGAACCTGAGGAACTGGTGATGATCTTTGTGGATAGGGATGTGTAGATACACATCCTTTAAGTCCACGGTGGTCATATATTGACCCTCCTGGATCATTGGTAAAATAGTCTGAATGGTCTCCATCTTGAAGGATGGGACACTGAGGAATTTGTTTAGGATCTTGAGATCTAAAATTGGTCTGAAGGTTCCCTCTTTTTTGGGAACCACAAACAGATTGGAGTAGAACCCCTGCCCCTGTTCTGTTTTCAGAACTGGGCAGATCACTCCCTCTCTTTTTGTCTGGTTTAAAGACAATTGAGAAAGATGGAATCTCCCCCTTTGAGGAGAATCTTTGAAATCTAGAATATACCACTGGGTTACGATTTCTAAAGCCCAGGAGTCCTGAATGTCTCTTGACCAAGCCTGAGCAAAGAGAGAAAGTCTGCCCCCTACTAGATCCGGTCCCGGATCGGGGGCTACCCCTTCATGCTGTCTTGGTGGCAGCAGCGGGCTTCTTGGCCTGTTTACCTTTGTTCCAAGTCTGGTTAGGTCTCCAGACTGACTTGGATTGGGCAAAATTCCCCTCTTGCTTTGCAGCAGGGGAAGAGGTAGAGGGACCACTTTTGAAGTTTCGAAAGGAATGAAAATTATTTTGTTTGGTCCTCATCTTATTTGTCTTATCCTGAGGAAGGGCAAGGCCTTTCCCTCCAGTGATGTCTGAAATGATCTCTTTCAGTTCAGGCCCGAATAGGGTCTTTCCCTTGAAAGGGATTGCTAAAAGCTTAGATTTTGATGACACATCAGCAGACCAGGACTTAAGCCATAACACTCTACGCGCTAAAATGGCAAAACCTGAAATCTTTGCCACTAATTTAGCCAGTTGAAAAGCGGCATCTGTAATGAAAGAATTAGCTAGCTTGAGAGCCCTAATTCTATCCAGAATATCATCTAATGGGGTCTCAACCTGAAGAGCCTCCTCCAGAGCCTCGAACCAAAAAGCAGCTGCAGTAGTTACAGGAACAATGCATGCTATAGGCTGGAGAAGAAAACCCTGATGAACAAATATTTTCTTTAGGAGACCCTCTAATTTCTATCCATAGGATCTTTGAAAGCACAACTGTCCTCAATAGGTATAGTTGTACGCTTAGCCAGGGTAGAAATAGCTCCCTCCACCTTAGGGACCATCTGCCATGAGTCCCGCATGGTGTCTGATATGGGAAACATTTTCTTAAAAGTAGGAGGGGGAGCGAACGGAATACCTGGTCTATCCCACTCCTTAGTAACAATGTCCGAAATCCTCTTAGGGACTGGAGAAACATCAGTGTAGGCAGGAACCTCTAGAAATCTGTCCATTTTACACAATTTCTCTGGAACTACAATAGGGTCACAATCATCCAGAGTAGCTAAAACCTCCCTGAGCAATAAGCGGAGGTGTTCTAGTTTAAATTTAAAAGCCGTCATATCTGAGTCTGTCTGAGGGAACATCTTTCCTGAATCAGAAATCTCTCCCTCAGACAGCAAATCCCTCACCCCCAACTCAGAAGATTGTGAGGGTACATCGGATATGGCTAATAAAGCGTCAGAGGGCTCAGCATTTGTTCTCACACCAGACCTACTGCGCTTCCCCTGCAACCCAGGCAGCTTAGATAAAACCTCTGTGAGGGTAGTATTCATAACTGCGGCCATATCTTGCAGGGTGAAAGAATTAGATGCACTAGAAGTACTTGGCGTCGCTTGTGCTGGCGTTAATGGTTGTGACACTTGGGGAGAATTAGATGGCATAACCTGATTCCCTTCTGACTGAGAATCATCCTGCAACATACTTTTAGTAGCTAAAATATGTTCTTTGCAATTTATTGACCTTTCAGTGCATGAGGGACACATTCTAAGTGGGGGTTCCACAATGGCTTCTAAACATATTGAACAATGACTTTCCTCAATGTCAGACATGTTGAACAGGCTAGTAATGACTACAAACAAGCATAAAAAAACACTTTATTTAGTGAAAAAAATAACAATCTTATAAAACGGTACTGCGCCTTTGCCTGAGCAAAGAGAGAAAGTCTGCCCCCTACTAGATCCGGTCCCGGATCGGGGGCTACCCCTTCATGCTGTCTTGGTGGCAGCAGCGGGCTTCTTGGCCTGTTTACCTTTGTTCCAAGTCTGGTTAGGTCTCCAGACTGACTTGGATTGGGCAAAATTCCCCTCTTGCTTTGCAGCAGGGGAAGAGGTAGAGGGACCACTTTTGAAGTTTCGAAAGGAATGAAAATTATTTTGTTTGGTCCTCATCTTATTTGTCTTATCCTGAGGAAGGGCAAGGCCTTTCCCTCCAGTGATGTCTGAAATGATCTCTTTCAGTTCAGGCCCGAATAGGGTCTTTCCCTTGAAAGGGATTGCTAAAAGCTTAGATTTTGATGACACATCAGCAGACCAGGACTTAAGCCATAACACTCTACGCGCTAAAATGGCAAAACCTGAAATCTTTGCCACTAATTTAGCCAGTTGAAAAGCGGCATCTGTAATGAAAGAATTAGCTAGCTTGAGAGCCCTAATTCTATCCAGAATATCATCTAATGGGGTCTCAACCTGAAGAGCCTCCTCCAGAGCCTCGAACCAAAAAGCAGCTGCAGTAGTTACAGGAACAATGCATGCTATAGGCTGGAGAAGAAAACCCTGATGAACAAATATTTTCTTTAGGAGACCCTCTAATTTCTATCCATAGGATCTTTGAAAGCACAACTGTCCTCAATAGGTATAGTTGTACGCTTAGCCAGGGTAGAAATAGCTCCCTCCACCTTAGGGACCATCTGCCATGAGTCCCGCATGGTGTCTGATATGGGAAACATTTTCTTAAAAGTAGGAGGGGGAGCGAACGGAATACCTGGTCTATCCCACTCCTTAGTAACAATGTCCGAAATCCTCTTAGGGACTGGAGAAACATCAGTGTAGGCAGGAACCTCTAGAAATCTGTCCATTTTACACAATTTCTCTGGAACTACAATAGGGTCACAATCATCCAGAGTAGCTAAAACCTCCCTGAGCAATAAGCGGAGGTGTTCTAGTTTAAATTTAAAAGCCGTCATATCTGAGTCTGTCTGAGGGAACATCTTTCCTGAATCAGAAATCTCTCCCTCAGACAGCAAATCCCTCACCCCCAACTCAGAAGATTGTGAGGGTACATCGGATATGGCTAATAAAGCGTCAGAGGGCTCAGCATTTGTTCTCACACCAGACCTACTGCGCTTCCCCTGCAACCCAGGCAGCTTAGATAAAACCTCTGTGAGGGTGGTATTCATAACTGCGGCCATATCTTGCAGGGTGAAAGAATTAGACGCACTAGAAGTACTTGGCGTCGCTTGTGCTGGCGTTAATGGTTGTGACACTTGGGGAGAATTAGATGGCATAACCTGATTCCCTTCTGACTGAGAATCATCCTGCAACATACTTTTAGTAGCTAAAATATGTTCTTTGCAATTTATTGACCTTTCAGTGCATGAGGGACACATTCTAAGTGGGGGTTCCACAATGGCTTCTAAACATATTGAACAATGACTTTCCTCAATGTCAGACATGTTGAACAGGCTAGTAATGACTACAAACAAGCATAAAAAAACACTTTATTTAGTGAAAAAAATAACAATCTTATAAAACGGTACTGCGCCTTTAAGAGTGAAAAAGCATACACGTTCTGCAAAACTGCTTTAAAATGCACCAAATTTATAAAATTTTTGATAGCAGACTCAATATGTGTAGTTAAGTTTGCCCCACAAGAAAATTTAACATTTAACCCTTTATTGTGCAAACCGGATTGAAATAAGGCCTAAATCCGGAAAAAAAACACCCCCAGCACCTTGGCACAGCCCTGCTGTGGTGCCTACCTGCCCTCAGGGATTGCAAATATGGGGTTAAAGAATTTGGCCCAAAACATCCACAAGGGCCCTCAGGAGTTGGAGCTTGCTACTTGCAGAGTGAAAACAACTGCGTATCTGAGGCGCGAAAATAGGCCCCACCCATCTCACTCTATGTCTCTACAGCCTCAAAGAACCGCACCAGAGCAGTTTTAAACTAGCCATGTGGGTCTGAGACCCAAAAAATAAGCCAAGTGTACCCTCAATAAAGTTGCCCAAAAAACGTTATTGCCCACAAAACGTTAGCAGCACTCCCAGTTCATTAAACGTTTGCCCACAAACATTCAAAACTCAGTCAACCATTTTAATTAGCCCCTTATGCAAGCTTAGTAATGCCTTTCTATAGCTCTTAGGATTACTGCTTACCCTTACCCTCATGGGAATACTGTCAGCCTTTCTGAAATACACAGTCTCTCCAGAAAAAATGACTGAACATACCTCACTGCTATATAGCATGAAAACGTTCCTCACACTGAAGTTTCTTGTATTCCTCAGCCTCTGTGGGAACAGCACTGGATCTTAATTACAAATGCTAAGATCATCATCCTCCAGGCAGAAGTCTTCATCCATTTGCTGCCTGAGAGTAAATAGTACACACCGGTACCATTAAAAACAAAAAACTCTTTCTTGAAGAAATTAAAAACTAATATTTTAACACCTCTTTCACTTTACCCTTCCTAGTACTTAGAGTAGGCAAAGAGAATGACTGGGGGTGGAGCTAAGGGAGGAGCTATATAGACAGCTTTGCTGTGGTGCTCTTTGCCACATCCTGTTAGCAGGAGGATAATATCCCACAAGTAAAGGATGAATCTGTGGACTCGTCGTACCTTATAGAAGAAATATGCTATGCAGAGTTCATAAAAGTTGTTTTAGTCACAATAGCCTCCCAAATCAGAGTTGCATTTAAAATATCACAATGAGACTAAAATATAAGCCACTAAACATTCAGCAATACAATCTGCTATTTAGCCACAATTAATCCTATATAATTCCAATTTAAAATATCAGAAATTGTATATATTATTTGTGCCAATAACCAAACTCTATGCCAATTTATCTGAGCTGAATAAAATTCTTAGTTGCTTATATACATATATATATATATTTGCCAGGTTAAATTACTTAGCATCAAGGATTAGTTTAAAATACACAGGCTATGAAATAATGTTAAAATAGAATTTTTCTTTTAGAGCTGCTAACTGCAGTTTAATTATAATTACTAAATACCTTTTATTTAAATATAAAAAAATTAGAACAATCATACATCACCAAAAATAACCAAATCGATAATTCAGCTCCCAAATTTGTTCCACCTCATATGAAAATAAGTGTATTTGCAATGGATCAGAAAAAGTATTGCTTATAGTTTGACTGTGTCCCATGCAACAGTTTTCAATCAGTTTAGCAAAATCATCAGCCACCTCCTTTTCTATCTTGCATACAGCTTATATATTCTAATCATAGGTGAGAAAAATGGGATGACCTTGTCCCTTCTTATTGGTTCATTTTGGGAAATGTATCTTTTAACAGTCAAATCGTTTGACTGTTATACTGGATTTTGGCCATCGGGGGGCAACATGACAAACAAACAGCAATACATTTAATAATTTCTAACATTTATCCCACACTGCCAGTTCAAATATCTTCCCATACAATGATTATATTAAACATACTATAATTTATTGCATTAATAAATCACAATATTAATTATAGAGTGGGTAGTATCATATAATTTTTCTGATTACCCCAATACCAAACGCATTATGTTTTTAACATTTTATTATATCAAAGTAATTTATACTGCTAACTGATTAGCTTAAACTCCATTTAAAATGTCACCAGGTCATTTCCCCACATTTATATACAAACACAGCATATTTTGCATTCTGTGTACTTCTTTATGGGACAACTACGTGTGTATTTGTTAACCATGCCTGAAAAATAAAAGGTTAGGTTATTTATATTTTTCATTTCGCAGACATTCATATTTAATATTATACGAACAGACAATTTTATATCAATTAATGTTCTTCCTTTCATTTTCCATTAGCTTCCTGGAAAACAGAAAAAATGTATTTATTGTGGAATAATTTAAACATTTTATATCTACTAATGCAGTTATTCATTTAATTTATTTCAATCTGAATTGCATTATAGACATGTAAAACAGTCTAAGGTATATATTAAATATTTTGTCTGAATATATGTACATGTATATATATATATATATATATATATATATATATATATATATATATATATATATATATATTCATTTCTATGCTGTCTTTTAACAATTGTTTTAAGAGTATAATTTAAAACATGTGTTTTTGCTGGTCAAACTTGTATTGCTTCAATACACAGGCATTAACAAGCCTATGCTAATCACTATGTAGTCAAAATTGTATTTGCTTTTCTAGCTTTATGCTCAGAATGTAATCTCCATATATTCCCTGTTTGCTACCCCCTGCAAGGCTGTGAGCTTCAAAAGCTATGTTATCTTTTAATTAGGATAAAGTGTCTTCATTCAGCTAAAACCATTTGGCAGAGGGCTGTGATTTACAGTGAAATAGAACTGTTGTAAATAGCCTCATTTTTAATTAATCCTGTGGTCTCACCAACTATATATATATATATATATATATATATATATATATATATATTTTTTTTTTTTTATCTATAATATTCATATGCACTGACATAAATCCCCCTTCCAACTTCAAATAGATGTAGGACACATGTATTTGAATTGGCTTAAAGTCAGTGGTACTTGGTGAGGGTATTGACCGTATGCATCATAGAAAGTCTTCTATGGAGTGATTCCATTATTTTTGAGCCCTTATCCTCATCAGTTAGGAATCTTTAAACTACAGTATGTCTTTGGTGTATTTGGAGATATGACTTCATTCTCCCTCTATGGCTTGTAGTTGGGACCCATTTATCTATGAAACTTTCATTTTTGGGATCCATATTTTATAGGCCACTGGAGATCTCTTCCAAAGTTATAAAGATAAACTTTATCATTTATTTCATATTCCTTTTCGGACGTTTTGAGATCATAATAGGTTTTAGTTTTCTCTAAGTTCCTTTGAGCAAATGCGAAGGCATATTGCAGGTGCTTTCTTAGGTTCTCCACATATTGATGCGTATTGGCAGCGTTTATCACGTTTTGGTCTGATGTACGGTAAAGTAGATGTTGAGGTAGGACCATTCTTCTACCAGTCATCAGTTCAAAAGGTGACATCTTGGTAGCACTACTCAGAGTTGCTCTTAATGCCATCAGGAATAGAGGTAGTTTTACATCCCAGTGTTTACCCGTTTCACTCACAAACTTTTTGAGGATTTTAACAATGGACTGGTTGTAACGCTCTACACCACCACTTGAGGCAGCTCTATATGCAATATGGAGCTTTCTTTTAACCCCTAGTATTTTCCACATTTTGGTCATCACTTCACTAGTGAAGTGGGTTCCCCAATCTGATTCGATTCTTTGGGGAAAACCAAATCTGGAAAACACGTGGTTGATGAGCAATGCGGCACATGTTTCAGCACTATTGTTAGGTGCACTGATGCACTCTACCCATTTAGTGAACAGGCATGTCACTGTTAACATGTATTTGTTACCTCTTGATGACCTTGTTACTAGATCAATAAAATTGATTTGTATATCTGACCATGGCATTACCATCCCCCTTTTTTGCAATGGCGCTCTATGCGTTGGCGCAGTGGGTTGGAACTGTGGACAGATTAAACACCCTTGACAGTAGGTTTTAACATCTTTTAACATGTGTGGCCAAAAGGCATATTAACGCAATATTTTATACGTGAGTTTGGCACCATGATGACCAGATGTGGGAGCATCATGGGCATGTTGAAACATTAGACCTCTGAATTTGGTTGGTGCTACCCATTGCTGGATGCCAGTTTTGGAGGGTCAAATTGACAAACCATCCTGTAACTTGAATTGTGATCTGGACTTCATTAAGATTCTAAGATCTTCTTTGCAAATACAATCATCTTTTGAGATGGGGTTGCTTTCAGGATCTTCTATGTTTTTATAGAAGATGCCTACAATGGGGTCTTCTTTTTGACTAGTGATCAGGCCTTCACTAGGAGAATCCTGACTCCATTGTACCAGGTTAGGCTCACTCTGTTGTTATGCCTGGTTTCTGGTAATGGCTTCTACCTGAATCGCACCCATTAAGTGGTCAATATTAAGGAGTTCTCCAGTTATGGCTCCTTGTTTGGCTAATGAATCCGCAAGATCATTGCTTTCCTTATCAGGACCTTGAATTCTGGAATGACCCTTGGTCTTTTTCCAGTGTATGGTTAAATCATTGGATATCACCAGATTATCAATCTCGCAGAACAACTTGCCCTGCTTGACTGGCTTGTTGTTACTTTTCTGCATGCCATTTCTTTTCCAAGTTGGCAGGTATTCAACAAAACTGTCACTCACATAATTTGAGTCAGTTATGATCACAAATTCATGAATACCATGTTCAATAGCCATTTCAATGTTTTTTAGAACAGCAGTGAGTTCTGCAACTTGACTGGATCTTGGTCCAATGTTGAAACCTACAGAAATATTTGGGAATCCATTTGTCCAAGTTATACCAATGCCAGTGACTAATCTGTGCTCATTATCAATAGTGGCATGGTAAGAACAACCATCAACATACAGGGAGTGCAGAATTATTAGGCAAATGAGTATTTTGACCACATCATCCTCTTTATGCATGTTGTCCTACTCCAAGCTGTATAGGCTCGAAAGCCTACTACCAATTAAGCATATTAGGTGATGTGCATCTCTGTAATGAGAAGGGGTGTGGTCTAATGACATCAACACCCTATATCAGGTGTGCATAATTATTAGGCAACTTCCTTTCCTTTGGCAAAATGGGTCAAAAGAAGGACTTGACAGGCTCAGAAAAGTAAAAAATAGTGAGATATCTTGCAGAGGGATGCAGCACTCTTAAAATTGCAAAGCTTCTGAAGCGTGATCATCGAACAATCAAGCGTTTCATTCAAAATAGTCAACAGGGTCGCAAGAAGCGTGTGGAAAAACCAAGGCACAAAATAACTGCCCATGAACTGAGAAAAGTCAAGCGTGCAGCTGCCAAGATGCCACTTGCCACCAGTTTGGCCATATTTCAGAGCTGCAACATCACTGGAGTGCCCAAAAGCACAAGGTGTGCAATACTCAGAGACATGGCCAAGGTAAGAAAGGCTGAAAGACGACCACCACTGAACAAGACACACAAGCTGAAACGTCAAGACTGGGCCAAGAAATATCTCAAGACTGATTTTTCTAAGGTTTTATGGACTGATGAAATGAGAGTGAGTCTTGATGGGCCAGATGGATGGGCCCGTGGCTGGATTGGTAAAGGGCAGAGAGCTCCAGTCCGACTCAGATGCCAGCAAGGTGGAGGTGGAGTACTGGTTTGGGCTGGTATCATCAAAGATGAGCTTGTGGGGCCTTTTCGGGTTGAGGATGGAGTCAAGCTCAACTCCCAGTCCTACTGCCAGTTTCTGGAAGACACCTTCTTCAAGCAGTGGTACAGGAAGAAGTCTGCATCCTTCAAGAAAAACATGATTTTCATGCAGGACAATGCTCCATCACACGCGTCCAAGTACTCCACAGCGTGGCTGGCAAGAAAGGGTATAAAAGAAGAAAATCTAATGACATGGCCTCCTTGTTCATCTGATCTGAACCCCATTGAGAACCTGTGGTCCATCATCAAATGTGAGATTTACAAGGAGGGAAAACAGTACACCTCTCTGAACAGTGTCTGGGAGGCTGTGGTTGCTGCTGCACGCAATGTTGATGGTGAACAGATAAAAACACTAACAGAATCCATGGATGGCAGGCTTTTGAGTGTCCTTGCAAAGAAAGGTGGCTATATTGGTCACTGATTTGTTTTTGTTTTGTGTTTGAATGTCAGAAATGTATATTTGTGAATGTTGAGATGTTATATTGGTTTCACTGGTAAAAATAAATAATTGAAATGGGTATATATTTGTTTTTTGTTAAGTTGCCTAATAATTATGCACAGTAATAGTCACCTGCACACACAGATATCCCCCTAAAATAGCTATAACTAAAATCAAAACTAAAAACTACTTCCAAAACTATTCAGCTTTGATATTAATGAGTTTTTTGGGTTCATTGAGAACATGGTTGTTGTTCAATAATAAAATTAATTCTCAAAAATACAAGTTGCCTAATAATTCTGCACTCCCTGTATACCCAAGGTAACGTTTGACAATGGTCCTCATTGTACATTTTATATGGGGAAAGCAATTGTTCCTCCAGGAAATCATCTTCTGATAATTCTTCCCCAGGATCTTTAGCAGTACAGTCGTGGAGCTCAGCAAGCCCCTGTGTGACTGGATTCTTTTTATTCTGCTTGTAGCGAATTTCTAAAGGCCAGTCTTGTAAGGAAAGAGTCCACGCTGTTATGCGGCTATTAGACAAATTCCCATCACTTATTCTCTCACTTTGCAAATATAGTAAAGGCTGTTGGGCCATTTCTACAATAATTTTCTTGCCCTGTATATAGCTTCCGAAATTTTTGTAGAGCCCATACAGTAGATAAGAGGGCTTTTTCGCAATCGCTAAACTTTATTTCTACTGGGGATAGAGTTTTGCTCGCATAGGCAATGACTTTGCTTAAATTATCATGCTTTTGGTATAAAACAGCACTCATGCTTATATCTGTGTAACCTGTCTCTAAGAAGAAAAGTTTACCACCTTCAGGGTACACTAAGCAAGGTGCTTGAGTGAGTTTTCTCTTCAGCTCCTTAATGGCTGTCTCTTGAGACTCACTCCAGTGCCATGTCACATCCTTCTTTAGAAGAAGTTGTAGTGGTTTAGCTAATTGTGCATAATTATCAATGAATTTGCGAGAATAATTTGACATACCCAGGAATGATCTCAATTCCTTTAAGTTAGTTGGGTTTTTAGAATTTACTTTAGCTTCCACCTTTTTTGATCTGTGGATTTAGCCCTTCAGAAGTAACTTCATGTCCCAAGAAGTTTACACGAGTGCGGCACCATTGAGCTTTTTGTAGGGATAATTTGACACCTGCCCTTTTAAGTTGGCTGAGGACGTGTTTGAGGTTCTGCAATGTGTTTTTCAAAGTCTGTGCTTTTGATTAAAACATCATCAACATAAGATAAGGCACCCCTTTCCAGTGCATCAGGCATAGCCTTATGCATGAATACAGCAAATTCATGTCCAGAATTTATGTATCCAAAAGGAAGTCTCTGAAATGCATACTGGACCTTTTGGAATGAGAATGCCAGCTTATACTGGTCTTCCTCATGAACCTTTATGGTCCAATATCCCTGTGCACAATCAATGGCAGTGAATATTTTGGATCCCTGCATTTGTGCTAGGCATTGGTCAATATATGGAACAGTCCAGCCAGACATGTATACTCGTTTGTTTAGCTGTCTTAAGTCAGCACACAAACGCCATTGTCCATTGGGCTTAAGAACACCTAGAATAGAATTGTTATAAGAGCTGAGCACCTGTCGGATGAAACCCCTTTCCTCCAAGTTCCTTATGATTTCTGCAAGAGAATCATATGGGGCTAAAGGAAGTCTGTATTGTTTAACAAAGACAGGTGGTGCATTGGGATCTGTTTGTATTCTTGCAATGAGAAAGTGTGGGGGAGGGATAGCGCTAACGAATAGCTGAGAGCCAAATATCTAAAAAACTCTAATGAGATAGTACATTACTTGTATAAATAAACATATAAAATCGAATTAAAATTAGCGTATCTAAGTAGCCAAAAAAAGAGGATTGGATATATATGTACAAATAGATCAATATTTATTATAACAATATAAGATAAATTCTAACATAAATTCTAACAGATAACTCCTATAAAAGATGCCGGCATCAGGTAAAAAATGAGTGTATCTAAAAGACTGCAATGAGAGTGACTATCTGAGATTCTCAAATAAACATAGTTATTAGCAGCATATATGACTAAACAGAATTATTAGCAGCATGTATGACTAACCAGAATTATTGGCAGCCTATATGACAAAAACAGATAAAATGACTACAAAGTCTATTAAAAAGCGTTTGATATCAGTATTCCCAAAATGGAGCTGATCCGTGTGTGATAATGTTTACCAGTGTGATCTCCTTAGGGGGTAATGTTACCAGTGTGTCAATTCAAAGACCGGGTAAAAACGGAGTGATGTGAGAAGTAACTTTATCTTCTTTCTGTATGGCTTTCCTCCATTTTTTTAGCCTGTTCTTAGCCAGTGTCTGTCCGTCCTCCGCAGCAGGTATCCAGCGTGTGGAAATGGTCCCAGAGGGATCAAGTTCCGGGTTAAAGTTCAGTTCAGATTTCCGAATAGTAAAGCGCTGTTGTGCAATATTTCAGCCTATGAATGATAGACCTTTAAAAAACACTCTGGGTTCGTTTTCTGTGGGTCCTGGGGCAGGAATTACACATGCAGAGACGGCTCACCTGTGATCAGTGACCGCTCAATGTACCTGTCCTATCCACCAACGATACCTCAGCTAGTAAAGAGATATAAAATGTATCAAGGTTTAGTATGCAAATTCTACGCGTTTCAGCCTCCAGGGGCCTTTATCAAGATGCTTACTAAATGTTTAGGCCATTTTAAATAGCCCTCTCTCTTTTCTCATTGGATAATATCCAGCCAATAGTGAATAAGCTATTGGAGATATGTGAATCATTGTGTTACAAACACTTTAGTCAAAAATGTTACATTGTTTTGTTAAATCATATGTTTACACTTGATTTTAAGTATCTATTATTTGATTCATTTGATACAATAAATCCAATCTTGGCAACCTCTTATTGAATAAATATACGAAGGATAAAATATAAAAAAGTTATTAAAATATATACGGAAAAAATATATAAAAATATAAAAAATATATGTGTGTATATCAACAACAGATATTTGAGAGGATTCTGTCTATACTAAGTTTCTAAATGGTTTTGGTAGTTGTATTTGTGTGTTAATGTGGCGGTGTTAGAGATAGCGAACATTTGTAAAAAGTAATAACAATTTCATGAAGTTTGTGCAAAATTTAGGAATTAGTTTAAAATAAAAATATATACATATGTATTATAAAATATAAAATCATACATGTGTATAGAAAGATTATTTAAAATTCTTTTTTTAAAAAATGAAAAATTGGATTTTCATATTAGCCTACTAAGATCCATTTCGGAGTTCAGGCCATGAGGGTGGAGGGTTTTAAAATTAAATATAAATTCAGCTTCCTTTTTTAGTAACACATTGTTGATATTCCCTCCCCTACTCCCAAGATTAATTTGTGTTACACCCCAATATTTAAAATCTTTTAGACTCCCTTCATGTTTTTCTTTAAAATGGTTATATAATTTTGTTTCTGAAGAGCCATGCTCTATTTTTAAAATATGTTCCCGGATGCGATCTCTTAAAATCCTACTCGTCTGTCCAAAATAGAACAGATTACATGAACATTTGATGCAATAGATTATATTCTTATCAGAACATCTTATTAATTGCTTTATTTTAAAACTGAAGTTTGTGTTATGTGATTTTAATTCTTTTATCTTATGACTGTGTTTGCATGACTTACAGGTGTTACACGGAAAAAAACCAATTAGTTTATCTCCTTTCATATCTTTATATGTAGAATGTTGTTTTTTTTCCTTATATTCACTGGGAGATAATAAACTCTTTAAATTTCTAGCTTTTTTAAAAATTATATCAGGTTGATTTTTTACTTGATTCCCTAGTATATGGTCCTGTTTAATTAAATGCCAATGTTTTCTCAGAATCTTTTTGACTTCATAGTGTTCTGAGCTAAACCCAGTGATGAAAGGTACAAACAGTTCATTGGATTTTTTTTGCAATGGATTTCTTTTTTGGTAGTAATAGGGTGTTTCTATCAATTTTAGCAACCTCTTGTTGTATTTTGCCTATTCTATTGCTGTCATAACCTTTCTCTATAAATCTGGTAGTTAATATCTGGGATTGTGTCTGATAGCTTTCTAGAGATGAACAATTTTTCTTTACTCTCATATACTGGCTTTTTGGGATATTGTGTTTCCATTGATTTAAATGGCAACTGGATGAATGTATATAATTATTAGCGTCAATAGCTTTGAAGTAGGTTTCAGTGTGTATTTGATTATCATTGATTTCTATTGCAATATCTAAAAAAATGAGTTTCCTACAACTGTATTCATGAGAGAAGGATATTCCTAAGTTGTTACTGTTAAGATCTGTTAAAAATATGTTTAATAATTCAACGTCCCCACGCCACACAATAAAAATGTCATCTATGAATCTGCAATAGAGCACAAGGTTCGCCTCCCAATGGCCATTGTAGATGTAATTATCTTCAAAATGGCCCATAAACAAATTAGCATAACTGGGGGCGAACCTTGTGCCCATTGCAGTTCCCTTAGTCTGGAGAAATACCTCATTATTGAATAAAAAACTGTTATTTTGTAGGATAAAACCAATACAATCCAAAATAAATTTATTTTGAGTCTCAGATAGATCTATATCTCTGTCTAAAAATGATTTAATAGCCTCTTTTCCCATATGGTGTGATATATTAGTATACAAAGAATTGACATCACATGTTGCCATAATGTAATTTTCTTTCCATTCTAGGTTTTGGATTTTATTTAGAAAGTGTGTCGAGTCTCTTAAATATGCTGGTAGCGTTATCACATATTTCTGTAGAAAAAAATCTACATACTGGGATAGGCCTGATGTGAGGGAACCTATCCCAGAGATTATGGGACGGCCAGGGGGATTTTTAAGATCTTTGTGGATCTTTGGTAGAAAGTAAAAGGTGGGGGTCTTAGGATATGTTGTATTTAAAAATTTAAATTCTGATTCATTAATTATACCTTCTTTCTTAGCCTCTTTGAGTAATGTTCCTAATTTTAATTCCTGTTGCTTTAATGGATTCTGTTTAAGTTTAGTGTAAGTGGTCTTATCTTGTAAGATCCTATTTGCTTCTTGGATATAATAGTTTGTGTCCATTAGGACAATCCCCCCACACTTATCTGCCGGTTTCACTACTATATCAGTGTTATTTTGTAATTCCTTAAGCGTTTCACTCTCTTTTTTACTCATATTATTTTTAAAAGGTTTGCTTTGATCGAGTGTTTCTAAATCTTTCTTTATATTTTCCTCAAATAGTTTTATGTGTTCGCTTTTCTCCTGTATAGGAAAGAAATCGGATTTTGCCTTCAGGTTTGTATGGATGTAACTGTTTTGTGTGTCTCTGTGTTGTATGGGATTTTTGAGAAAGTATCTTTTTAATGTGAGTTTTCTAATGTACTGATTGACATTAATTAAGGTCTCAAATTTATTGAGTCTGCATGATGGTGCAAACGTGAGGCCTTTTCCTAATACTTTCTCTTGTTCTTCGGTTAGAATCACTTTACTTAAATATTCCAACTTTCTTTTTGCTTTCTATCTCCTTTGTGATTTGTTTAGAGGTTCCTCTCCCTCTTCTACCTCTAATCTTCTTTTTCCTTGTGTGTTTCTTTCTGATATTATAGCTCCTGGATAATCTCTTGATGGCCCCGCCTTTGCGGGGACACCCTCTAAAAAATGTTTTGTCTGTGTGTTGTCTTCTTGTATGTTTGAATTTAGTTGTTTCCTGAATTGATGAGTTCTCGCGGGGCTCTGTTGTGCTTGCAGTGGTGTATATCTGTTTTGTAGGGGTATTCTCCAGTTTTGTTGTTCATTATAGGAGTGTTTGGGGTATTCTCTATACATATTATATGAATGGTTTGATTGATTTCTAAATCCATTGTCATTTTGTCTATTATTATGTCTGTTGTCATTGTATTTGTTATTATAATAATTGTATTGATGACTGTAAAAATCTCTATCTCAGTTTTCATGGTTCTGATATCTATTTTGGTATCTGTGTTGATACCAATTTTGATGACTATTGGGGTACCAATTTTGGTGGTATCTTTGGTTGTATGTATTACCATAACCTCTCTCATTGTTGTATTGATTATATCCTCTCCTTTGTGGTATATACTCTTCTCTTTTTGTGTGCCAACCATTATTTGTGTTTCTACTTGGTGTTTTTGACCAATTTTCAGAATCTATGTTCTGATATTCATTCTCATTATTGTGATGATTTTCATTTCTCTTGTTAGGCTGTTTATTCACTTCTTCAATTCTTTTGTGATTCTGATAATTAGTTTTATGTTTGTTATTTGTAAAATTCATGTTTTTCTTTTTGCTAAATAAATGTGCTATTTCTCTTCTAGAGTTATCTGTGGTGGGGTTATCAATAATAATTTCCTCTATATTCCTTTCTATAGTAATTTGTTTGGAATTACTCTCATCTTCATTTGTCTTATAATCTGTTGTATCTCTTTGAAATTTTGAATTTTTCTGCAAGGTGATGTTATTTTTAAGTTCAGAGGTTCTCCTTATTATTTCAATTTGTGTGTTCTTGTGTTCCTCATTTTGTTCTATGCTATTCATTTTATTTTTTATAATTTCAATGTCTTTTTTTACATCTGAAAGTTGTATATTTCTCGCTTTAACTACAATTTTCATAAGGTTTAAAGAGGCATTTTCTAGTACTTCAAACCATTCTGTTTTTAATTTTTCTGGTAGTGTAAATGTACAATCTTTTTTTAATCTGAGACCTCTTGGCACCATATTTGAATCTAAATAATTTTGCATGTATTTAATTTCCAAAGTATGTTTTATTTCTTTGGAGAGAGTGTTTTCCAAATCTATATGGATGTTTTCTATATCGTTCCCTTCATTATAAAATTCAATGTTTGTATTATCATTCCTAGCAATCTCATTGAGGATTTTATCTCTATGAGAGAATATGTCCATTTTAATATAGAATCAAGGAAAATGGATCAATAGGAATGAATAAATCTTCTTATTACTAAAAAAATGAGTGAAGTGAAATTTCTAGTGTGACAAAAATAGGTGTTGAAAAAGTATACAAAAATTATATAAAAAAAGTGTATAATATTAAAATACGATGTGTATATACAAATAAATAAGTGTATATAATAAGTGTATATAATAATACTGTGATTAGTGTTGTGATAACGTGAGGAAAAAATAGGAAATATAGAAATGTGATTTAAATATTTAAATAAAATATAAGGAATAAGTGGATCTCCTAGTCTGAGGTTAAATACAAACTAAAAATGTAGAGTGTGATTAGGGATACTACACTTCTGCTCTCCTAGCTAATCCCAATATGGAGTGTGCTAACCTCATAAGGTACACCCTTAGTTCAAAAAGAAAGTGTGGGGGAGGGATAGCGCTAACGAATAGCTGAGAGCCAAATATCTAAAAAACTCTAATGAGATAGTACATTACTTGTATAAATAAACATATAAAATCGAATTAAAATTAGCGTATCTAAGTAGCCAAAAAAAGAGGATTGGATATATATGTACAAATAGATCAATATTTATTATAACAATATAAGATAAATTCTAACATAAATTCTAACAGATAACTCCTATAAAAGATGCCGGCATCAGGTAAAAAATGAGTGTATCTAAAAGACTGCAATGAGAGTGACTATCTGAGATTCTCAAATAAACATAGTTATTAGCAGCATATATGACTAAACAGAATTATTAGCAGCATGTATGACTAACCAGAATTATTGGCAGCCTATATGACAAAAACAGATAAAATGACTACAAAGTCTATTAAAAAGTGTTTGATATCAGTATTCCCAAAATGGAGCTGATCCGTGTGTGATAATGTTTACCAGTGTGATCTCCTTAGGGGGTAATGTTACCAGTGTGTCAATTCAAAGACCGGGTAAAAACGGAGTGATGTGAGAAGTAACTTTATCTTCTTTCTGTATGGCTTTCCTCCGTTTTTTTAGCCTGTTCTTAGCCAGTGTCTGTCCGTCCTCCGCAGCAGGTATCCAGCGTGTGGAAATGGTCTCAGAGGGATCAAGTTCCGGGTTAAAGTTCAGTTCAGATTTCCAAATAGTAAAGCGCCGTTGTGCAATATTTCAGCCTATGAATGATAGACCTTTAAAAAACACTCTGGGTTCGTTTTCTGTGGGTCCTGGGGCAGGAATTACACATGCAGATGATGATCAGTGACCGCTCAATGTACCTGTCCTATCCACCAACGATACCTCAGCTAGTAAAGAGATATAAAATGTATCAAGGTTTAGTAAGCAAATTCTACGCGTTTCAGCCTCCAGGGGCCTTTATTAAGATGCTTACTAAATGTTTAGGCCATTTTAAATAGCCCTCTCTCTTTTCTCATTGGATAATATCCAGCCAATAGTGAATAAGCTATTGGAGATATGTGAATCATTGTTTTACAAACACTTTAGTCAAAAATGTTACATTGTTTTGTTAAATCATATGTTTACACTTGATTTTAAGTATCTATTATTTGATTCATTTGATACAATAAATCCAATCTTGGCAACCTCTTATTGAATAAATATACGAAGGATAAAATATAAAAAAGGTATTAAAATATATACGGAAAAAATATATAAAAATATAAAAAATATATGTGTGTATATCAACAACAGATATTTGAGAGGATTCTGTCTATACTAAGTTTCTAAATGGTTTTGGTAGTTGTATTTGTGTGTTAATGTGGCGGTGTTAGAGATAGCGAACATTTGTAAAAAGTAATAACAATTTCATGAAGTTTGTGCAAAATTTAGGAATTAGTTTAAAATAAAAATATATACATATGTATTATAAAATATAAAATCATACATGTGTATAGAAAGATTATTTAAAATTCTTTTTTTAAAAAATGAAAAATTGGATTTTCATATTAGCCTACTAAGATCCATTGGGGTGTAACACAAATTAACCTTGGGAGTAGGGGAGGGAATATCAACAATGTGTTACTAAAAAAGGAAGCTGAATTTATATTTAATTTTAAAACCCTCCACCCTCATGGCCTGAACTCCGAAATGGATCTTAGTAGGCTAATATGAAAATCCAATTTTTCATTTTTTAAAAAAAGAATTTTAAATAATCTTTCTATACACATGTATGATTTTATATTTTATAATACATATGTATATATTTTTATTTTAAACTAATTCCTAAATTTTGCACAAACTTCATGAAATTGTTATTACTTTTTACAAATGTTCGCTATCTCTAACACCGCCACATTAACACACAAATACAACTACCAAAACCATTTAGAAACTTAGTATAGACAGAATCCTCTCAAATATCTGTTGTTGATATACACACATATATTTTTTATATTTTTATATATTTTTTCCGTATATATTTTAATAACTTTTTTATATTTTATCCTTCGTATATTTATTCAATAAGAGGTTGCCAAGATTGGATTTATTGTATCAAATGAATCAAATAATAGATACTTAAAATCAAGTGTAAACATATGATTTAACAAAACAATGTAACATTTTTGACTAAAGTGTTTGTAACACAATGATTCACATATCTCCAATAGCTTATTCACTATTGGCTGGATATTATCCAATGAGAAAAGAGAGAGGGCTATTTAAAATGGCCTAAACATTTAGTAAGCATCTTGATAAAGGCCCCTGGAGGCTGAAACGCGTAGAATTTGCTTACTAAACCTTGATACATTTTATATCTCTTTACTAGCTGAGGTATCGTTGGTGGATAGGACAGGTACATTGAGCGGTCACTGATCACAGGTGAGCCGTCTCTGCATGTGTAATTCCTGCCCCAGGACCCACAGAAAACGAACCCAGAGTGTTTTTTAAAGGTCTATCATTCATAGGCTGAAATATTGCACAACGGCGCTTTACTATTTGGAAATCTGAACTGAACTTTAACCCGGAACTTGATCCCTCTGGGACCATTTCCCCACGCTGGATACCTGCTGCGGAGGACGGACAGACACTGGCTAAGAACAGGCTAAAAAAAACGGAGGAAAGCCATACAGAAAGAAGATAAAGTTACTTCTCACATCACTCCGTTTTTACCCGGTCTTTGAATTGACACACTGGTAACATTACCCCCTAAGGAGATCACACTGGTAAACATTATCACACACGGATCAGCTCCATTTTGGGAATACTGATATCAAACACTTTTTAATAGACTTTGTAGTCATTTTATCTGTTTTTGTCATATAGGCTGCCAATAATTCTGGTTAGTCATACATGCTGCTAATAATTCTGTTTAGTCATATATGCTGCTAATAACTATGTTTATTTGAGAATCTCAGATAGTCACTCTCATTGCAGTCTTTTAGATACACTCATTTTTTACCTGATGCCGGCATCTTTTATAGGAGTTATCTGTTAGAATTTATGTTAGAATTTATCTTATATTGTTATAATAAATATTGATCTATTTGTACATATATATCCAATCCTCTTTTTTTGGCTACTTAGATACGCTAATTTTAATTCGATTTTATATGTTTATTTATACAAGTAATGTACTATCTCATTAGAGTTTTTTAGATATTTGGCTCTCAGCTATTCGTTAGCGCTATCCCTCCCCCACACTTTCTTTTTGAACTAAGGGTGTACCTTATGAGGTTAGCACACTCCATATTGGGATTAGCTAGGAGAGCAGAAGTGTAGTATCCCTAATCACACTCTACATTTTTAGTTTGTATTCTTGCAATGTGCAAGTCTGTAGTACCACAGTCATAAGATCCCTAGCAAAAATATCCTTGTACTCCATCAGAAGTTCTCGCAGCTGTTGGCGTTCGTCATCACTGGAACAGCCATTAGCTAAGGATATTTGCTCTTCGACTATTTGCTGAAATCCTGGAAAGATTTCAGGCTGTCCTATTTCATAGGCTTCTTCCAATCTAGAGGTGAGATCCCCTTGATTATAATTTACATTGCCCCCATGAGTCTGGGTATTGGGGTAATCTTGCTGTTTGATCGGATGATCAAATACTAGAGAGGCTTCTTCAATTTGACAGATGCCTTCCTCTGAGCTGAAGGGATAAATAGACTGAATAGTAAATAGACCCTCTGGAATAGATGCAAAGGATTGTTCTATTAATTGTTCTTCAGTTAAGTATCCTTCAGGTATTACCCCAATTATATTATTCTGGAATCCAAAAGTGTAATAACTTGATTCCAGCGCATATCCTATGGTAGTTCCCTTGGATAATGTTATATCCTGTAGGGTCAGGAATTATAACATCGTTAGACACCTGCATATTTACAGCATATGGCAATTGCTGGTTTGATTTCAGGTCTGCACTTTTATCCTGAAATACTTCAGGGTCCCTCTTTAACCTGCTCCAGAGGCAAGAGTTAATCAAATCTATTTGTATGGCATATCTATGTAAGATATCATTGCCAATGTATATTTGATCATGAGGAGTATTTAAAACTAAAAACAGGTGTTTCACTGACTTATTACCTATAGAGACAGATAATAAGAACTTAGCTGTGATGTTATAGCTTTCAAACCTGTCATCCAGGCCGTGGACACAGTGGTCTTGGGGAGAAAGATATTTAATCACTTTAGGTTCAGCTATCTGCGCTAATAAGCCTTCGCTTATACACCTAGCTTCCTGTTTTAAGTTCAATTTAGCATACTTGGTTTTACCAAGGTCATGCACTTGTATAGGGAAAAATAGATCAACTTCAACTCTCTCGATTCCGGCGAGGTATTGAGCGTGCCCCCCCCTTAGGGATTTTATGATTCCCCTTGTGGAGAGATATGGTTAATACATTGCCGTCTAAGGAAATATTCGCTATCTTTCCACGTGAAATTTTAAAAGTATTACCATCAGAGTCACTTAAAGGAGTCTGATTATCTATCTGTGGGATAGTGATTTCAGGTACAGAGTTATTCCTGACATGAATCTCCACAGCATCTGGTTTCTCTTCCACCACATGACAGTTATGACGGGGCGAGATTTATCAGATTTCTCATAATTAATAGGCCTTTTAACTTGTGACCAAATTACATTATGCAATCAATTATGGTGCTTAATCGCTTAAGGAGATCACTACCAATAATTAAACAATCAGTTGGCAGATCCACTATAATGACAGGGTGTTTTATGACCCTGTTCCCCATTTTAAATTTTAACCATGCAGTACCGTAAACTTTTAGAGAGTCACCCCCAACTCCTATTAGAGAACCATCAAATTCTTTCATTTTAGGTGTGTGGGGTGTTAGCTAATTTAGCTGTGTGTAGTACCTGTAGGATAAAATAGTTGCCTGAAACCCAGTATCAATTAATCCCATGATAGGGTTGGAAACTGAATCCTGCAGCTCAGCTGATACATAATATCTCCCTGCAGTTTCTACCATTTCACACATAAAATTGGCATGATTGCTTTGCCACATGTTACCTGAATCCGCCACGTTACCTGATGCAGAGGAAACTTCATACCTACCAGTCTCCTCTATGACAGGGTCGACTGGGTTCTTGTGTACTGCATTTGTGGAAATTAGGTTTAGAGAAAGCTGTAAAGGAAGAGCTTTGTTAATTTTTCCCGGCTGAGGTTGCTTGTCATCACGGCTAAATCGTCCGTTTACGGCCTGTGGGGAGAATATGATTAGTACCATTATTGACATTTATCATTACATTTTGTATATCTCTCCCCTCCCTTTCAGGTGATACTGCAGTATTTATGACTGTGCCTGTGGCCCACTGCTGACCACTGGTTGTACCCCTAAAAAAGTATTGTTCGGTTGCTGAGCCGTAAAAGGTTGACTCATATTAGCAAATTGTTCGCTCAACCAATTTAACTGGGTATAAAGCTGATCTACTTGATCGTACAAGTTACCTCTACCCCAGGGCCTATCTCTTGATGCCCCATAATAATGATCCCTGGACCATGGGGTCCCCTCAGAATCAGGGCCGCTGTTTCTATCCTGGCGTGGCTGCCCCTGGGGTTCAATTTGTTCAGCATTAGTATTCTGGGGAGCACTATTTACTTGGGGTGTCTGGTTACCCTGAGAATATCTTCACCATTTATTGTATCTACAATTGCGGGTGTACCAATTATTTTGTGGGAATTCTCTTTGGGAGTAATTATTTACCTGAGTATGTCCCCCACTTTGGGTATAGTCTCTCTGCGGCTCAGCCCATGTTGGGGAAGGGGCAGTGTTAAACCTCTGTGGAGATGGCCTGTTTCCTCTGGCCACCTCCGCATAGGTTTTCTTTTTAGACTCCAAATTGAGGGGGCTAGGTGACACCCTAGTTTCTGCCACAATTTTGGGTTTTGATTCCTTTTTAACTCCCTGTTCACCGGACTGCTGAATAGAGTATAACTTCATACTCTCTTTGATCAGCCATTCCAATGAGCAGTTCTCATCAAAATCTCTAGCTAAATTAATTTTGATGGGTGCGGGCAGTGCTTCAAAAAATAAATTCACAAATTCTGAGCATTCAAATATGGGATTATCTTCAGCCATACTTTACGCATTCTTCAGTACAGAAAGGACTTCTATTGGGCTTTGATTTGCACTACATTTTAAATCATATACAGCTATTTTCGCTGCAGTTTTAGTGCGATGTTGCCCGAATTCCTTTCTACACTGTCATTTTGTTTCATTCCAGGAATGAATATTCATATCCTTAAGTGAAGCAAAGAATTTGTGATATTTACCTTCAAATACCAAGTACAGAAATTTAATTTTTGACTGCTCACTTGTAACATTGATTATAGCTAATGCATTTTCAAAGGCCTCTAAGTGATCAATTACAGAGTTTGTTCCCTTGTGGGAGAATCTAGGTACTGCATCCTTTAGGAAAGTAATTATTTTATGGGAGTCATATACCTTATTAGACTTATTTTGGGATTTCATAGGAGCCTTATTTTTGGGGTTGGAGTGTTCCCTACTTTCCCTATGGGGAGACCCCCTATGTACATTAGTACTACGTGGGCTATTTAGGTAGTTAGCTCCACCCTCTGACTCTCTATTAGAGTTTCCCTCCCCCTCATCAGCTGAGTTACAGCAGCTCCCTAAATGTACATCATGAGGTGACTGCCTATTTGGGAAATCTATTTCTGACAAAGAAAAAAGCAGATAATGTGAAGCGCCAAAATGCTAGTTATAATGGCTTAAAATTTAAAGTTGAAAAAAGAATTATATATAATTATTGATTAGTCTCTAATCCATATATTTTGATAATTTGATACAAAAAGTGGCTACAGCAATATAGAACAACTGTGATATAAGGTGCAAAAATCGTGAGTTTATAAAAACAATTAATAGGTAATATAAAAAAGTATAAAAAATGTGTTGAATCAATAAATAACAGACATTAAAATCACATATGGTTTATTTATAATGAATTTAAAAAACACACAAAACAAGAAATTCATGCATGAATATATAAAAATTCTATGTGTATTTTTATATACAGATATTGTATTATATACAATCACCTAACCCTACTATTTCCCTTGTAGGGAGACGTAAATGATTTTTAAATTGCTTCTTAAAAGACGTATTAACTAAAAGCTTGTGTGGCAAGCTAGTGAGGAAAAAACAGTCCCAAAGACTCCTTATAGCCTTTAATTAGACATAAACCGTCCTTGTAATCCGTTTTGCTATTATGTCCACAGTAGTGATTGACAATAATGTACCTGTTTTCCAAAGTTTCCAATGTGGTGTTGTCCGGATATAAAATCTGGTCCAAAGCACGAAACCGGCTATTTAAACCGGGAAGTTTACACTCCTTGAGAGAGCCGTGTTCAGCTCCTTACAATGTGCGTCCTCAAAAGCCGTGCAGTCCTATTTGCACGCCCATCAATGCGGGGCTGGTTTGTTTTGGTGACGTCATCCCGCATTGGTGGGCGTGCAAATAGGACTGCACGGCTTTTTGGAAAACAGAAAAAAATTATTTATTTTGGAATAATTTAAACATTTTATATCTACTAATGCAGTTATTCATTTAATTTATTTCAATCTGAATTGCATTATAGACATGTAATACAGTCTAAGGTATATATATATATATATATATATATATATATATATATATATGTATTCATTTCTATGCTGTCTTTTAACAATGGTTTTAACACTGTTAATGTAAAATACATATCTATACCTATATATCTACTATATACAGATATATATAGGAATATATATTTACAATAAAAAAATGTATGTAAAGAACTTTGAAATGCGAAATATTCATAACTCCTGTTGAGTTAACACACAAGCGATAAGTGGTAGGTTTTTTCTTCTGTGCGCTCTATTGAAGTCTATGGGGTAGATCTTTGGTTAGTGTGCATCTCGTTTCGATCGTGTGCAATCTTTTACTTTCAACTTGCAATATATGTGCTACCCAATGCATGTAAAAAGCTTACTTCAAGCAAAGTTTTCGCTCGAGCAAAAGTGCTAAATAGAGCGCCACTTGTAATATAGCCCTCAGTGTTTAGTGTCCCTTTAATATGTCAATTGGGCTAAACTTGCAGAGAGAGCAGATCTAATTATCTTATCTATCTCTATATATGCATACACACAAAGTAATCTTTATCTTATCTCTCACTATATACTCAAAGACCAATAATTAGATAGAACAACTGAAAATTAATATTTTAGTACCTCTTTCCCCAGCCCCACTAGAAGTGTGTCTTTTCAGAAGTCGTTTGCATAGCATTTCTATAACCAATACTTATGTATTGAAATTTACAGTATAGGTGGAGATATAACAGGCAAAAGCAGCTATTTCAAAATGACAGAGGCAAATGAACTATATGTAAACAATTTAATACACTCCAGCAGGTAAAATAGTTCATTTAGAAAACATTAAAGGAGAGAAAAAAAAATCATTGCACATCATATTTATTTTATCTTTTGTATTGCCTTAGACAAAAATAAGACAATGGCTATTTCGTATTATCTGAGAGCAGTATTATCAACAAGCCTGCAACACACATACTGATGGATGTCAGTGTCTTGCTCCCTTCAGTAGATGCAACCATTCTTCTAATACTAGCTTAACCCCTTATTGACCACAGCACTTTCAATTTTCTTACCGTTTGGGACAAGGGCTATTTTTACATTTCTGCGGTGTTTTCTGCGGTGTTTGTGTTTAGCTGTAATTTTCCTCTTACTCATTTACTGTACCCACACATATTATATACCGTTTTCTCGCCATTAAATAGACTTTCTAAAGATACTATTATTTTCCTCATATCTTATAATTTACTATAAAAAAAATTATAAAATCTGAAAAAAAAAATAGAAAAAAACCACACTTTTCCAACTTTGACCCCCAAAATCTGTTACACATCGACAACCACCAAAAAACACCCATGCTAAATAGTTTCTAAATTTTGTCCTGAGTTTAGAAATACCCAATGTTTACATGTTCTTTGCTTTTTTTGTAAGTTATAGGGTAATAAATACAAGTATCACTTTGCAATTTCTAAACTTTTTTTTTTCTCCAAAATTAGCGATAGTTACATTGTAACACTGATATCTGTCAGGAATCCCTGAATATCCCTTGACATGCATATATTTATTTTTAGTAGACAACCCAAAGTATTGATCTAGGCCCATTTAGGTATATTTCATGCCTCCATTTCACCACCAAATGCGATCAAATAAAAAAATAGCTAACATTTTCACTAACTTTAGGTTTCTTACTGAAATGATTTACAAAAACGTGTGCAATTATGGCACAAATGGTTGTAAATGCTTCTCTGGGATACCCTTTGTTCAGAAATAGCAGACATATATGGCTTTGGCGTTGCTTTTTGGTAATTAGAATGCCGCTGCTCACCACACTTGTATTATGCCCAGCAGTTAAGGGGTTAATTAGGTAGCTTGTAGGGTTAATTTAGCTTTAGTATAGAGATCAGCCTCCCACCTTACATATCCCACCCCGATCCCTCCTTGACCCCCCTCAAACAGCTCTCTTCCCTCCCCCACCTCATTAAGTACTGGCAGAAAGTCTGCCAGTACAAAAAAAAAAAACTTTTTTATATATAATTTTTTTTATTTATTCTGCAGTGTTGGATCCCCCCTTAGCCCCCAACCTCCCTGATCCCCTCCAAACATCTCTCTAACCCTTCCCCTCTACCTATTTGCCACGATCTTGGGTACCCGCAGCTGTGCTCGCAACCAGTTGCGCTCACTGGATCAGGAAGTGATCCAGCGATAGGCCGCCCACCAGCCTCCCTGCTATGGCTCCCACAGAGTGTCTCTCTCTGCATCGGTGGGTACAAAAAATGTATTGCAGTGGTGCCTCAATATCGAGGCATCACTGCAATACCTTGAAAGCGGCTGGAAGCGATCATTGCTTCCACCGCTTGAAACCCCTGAGGACGTACAGGGTACTTCCTTGGTCATTAACTGACAGTTTTTGTAGGGCGTACCCTGTACGTCCTTGGTCATTAAGGGGTTAAAAGGGACAGTCTACACTAAAATTGTTATTGTTTAAAAAGATAGATAACGCCTTTACTACCCATTCCCCAGCTTTGCACAACCACCATTGATATATTAATATACTTTATAACATTTAAACCTCTAAATTTCTGCCTGTTTCTAAGCAACTATAGACAGCCTCTTAATCACATGCTTTTTTATTTGCTTTTCACAACAGGAGACTGCTAATTCATGTGAGCCATATAGATAACATTGTGTGCACGCCCAAGAATTTATTTAAGAGTTAGCATAACACAGTACTAAAAGCAAATCAATAGATAATAAATAAAAAGTCATGTGATCAGGGGGCTTTCGTGTTGGTTATGCAAAACTGGGGAATGGGTAATAAAATAAATATCTATCTTTAAAAACAATAAAAATTATATTGTAGACTATCCCTATAACTGGCAGAAGCTCACAGACCCTGGCATCATAATTGACTGCAGAAACAAAATAATAAAACTTTACCCACAAAATCTTAGGGAAACAAATTGATGCCTTATTTACAAACGATCCACTTATGAAAGATATAGTTTAGCTTATAAGACTAACTGACAATGCAATCTAGTACACCACATACCACCATCACAGATACATGGGTCAGTCCCTCTTTTATCTATAGAAGGTTCAACCAGACTTTAGGTAAACAACACAAGATTACAAGACCTAACAGATGCAAAGGATATATCTTTTTTTAAAACAATATAGGAGTTTGCAAAAATGCTTCTTTGAAAAGTTATCACTGCTTTTTATCTTAACTTTTATAGTGCACATGATAGAGTGACAATATATGGCAGTAGGTTATATGCATAAAAATTACTACCTGCATGGGATATCACTAAAACCTGGTAAATGTGCATTTAGTGGCTTATGACTGTATCGCCAGTGGGTTATATACCCGACACTGGCTGCCCAGAAAATGGGCCAAGGCATCTGGTAAAAAAAAAGTATTCTGGCCCTGCTCTTTATAGTTCGGGCAAGATGTGGGACACAAAACTCACCTTTCCCTACTCATTGTTTACATACAGCTGTACCCTTTACCTTACACAATAAAAAAATAAAAAATTGGGTAGGGACTCATCACCATGAAAGAAATCAATTTATCAGGTAAGCATAAATTATATTTTCTTTCATAAAAGGTGGTCCACAACCCATTACTCCTGAGAACTAAAAACCAAGCTACGAAGTCCATGAGTAATCTGGGCGGGACTAGGCACACTTTTCCAAAAACATTGGATGATTAGGTTTTTTTTTTCTCTCTTTTCCAATGCCGAAAAAATATAAATACAAAATATTTAATGTCCAGAAACAGCCACCTGAAGGACTTCCCTACCAAATGCTGCTTGAGAAGAAGCAAAAATGTCAAATTGGTAGAATTTAGAAAAAGTATGTAAGGAAGACCAAGTTGCTGCCTTGCAAATTTGATCAACAGATGCATAATTCTTAAAAGCCCAGGAAGTAGTAACTGGTCTGGTAGAATGGGCAGTAATCAATTTAGGACTGACCCACCTCCAAGTAAGCTTTGTGAATCAAAAGCTTCCACCAAGAGGCTAATAAAACAGCAATAGCCTTCTGACCCTTTATAGTACCAGAAAAATTAACAAATATGCTAGAAGAATGTCTAAAATCCTTAGTAGCCTGTAAATAGTACTTCAAAGCTCTGACCAAATCCAAATTATGGAGAAGCATATTATTGGAATTCTTTGAATTAGGACAAAAAGAGGGCACAACAATCTCACAATTGATGTTATCAGAAGAAACCACCTAGACAAAAAGTAATTCTCAAAACTGCCTTATCCTGATGACACATAACATAATGGGATTTCAATTCAGAAACTCTTCTTGCAGAAGAAATAGCCAAATGAAACAAAACATTCCAAGACAAAAGCTGGATATCCAAATCATGCATAGATTAAAAAAGGAGGAATCGGCAAAATTCTTAAAACCAAATTAAGATTCCATGGAGGTGAAACTGGTGTAATTACAGTCTTAATTCAAAATAAAGCCTGGACAAAATTCTGGATATCTGAAAATTTAGAAATCTTCTTGTAAAACAATAGATGAAAAAAGAAAACAGGAGTCACCACATGGCCTAGTATCACCAGGTAATCAGAATGGTATAATAGTATCAATGTCACTCACATTTGGTGTTGTACCAGAGGGTATAAGTGCAAATGAGCAGGTCTCCAGGTCATCCAGAAGACCAAACTCCTGTAATCAGCCAGAACAATCAAGAGGTGTCTTCAGGTGGGCTCTCTCCAAAGAGGTGGGAAGATGTCATAAAAATATATACCAAGTAGTAAGATTAAACTAACATGTATTAAAATAATAATAAAACAAGCAACACATGTTTGTGCTATACAAGCTGTTTCATCAGGCTTATACAAATAAAACCTTGCTATATATAACCAAACATATCATCAATCTTAATTGTTAAGCAAATGCACCTGGGTGAGCAATATGATTTGAATCGATCAGAAAGGATCCCACCCCACAGCATGATCAATTAAAAAAATAAACATTTGAGCATATGAATGTTTAAGAGCCACTCATTCATAATGTTAATCATGATTACATAAACTCATTGATAGTATGGGGCCGATTTATGATGCTGCAAATGCCGCAGTTTCCACACTAGCCTTCTGGCGGACAGCAATCATCCCAATCGGATACAATCCAGATGATTGACACCCCCTGTTGGAGTCCGATTGGCCGTGAATGTGCAAGGGGCGGTATTGCACAAGCATTTCACATTAAATGCTTGTGCAATGATAAATGGCAACAGCATATGCTGTCGGCATTTATCGATGTCGAGCGAACATGATCCGCTACAGCGGATCATGCCTGTCCGAACATGATAAATTGGCCCCTATAAATCATATCAAAGTAACAATAAAACCTAACATTAAAAAGTGTACAACATAAATATGAAAGACACAAAGAAAGATTGCAGTTATTCTATATACATACGTATACACCCTCAAATATGTGTGCGTATATGTATGCACATATGTATATCACAACTTTAGTATTGTCGACAGGGTACATTAAACATGTCGATATACATATCAACAAGATTCAGCTAAGTTTACAAAAGAGCCTAACGATAATCGTAACTTTATAACCACAATGTACATTGAACAATGAGACTTATTACTTCCCAAGGCATCCTGTGTATAACAAAGTTTCCAACGCTAGCAAAAAATATGCATATATTCATATATAAGTATATATAAACATACAAAACATAGAGAACTCAGGCACTTCTAGGATAAAAAACACAGAATTTTATTGTACAAAAAATATACTTTAAAACCAGGCAAATAACGTGGCATGCAATACCCACGCTGACACAGCTATTACACAGTGAAAAAAGGACTGCTGGGATCCTATACAGCAGACATGTTTCGTGCTAGGACAGCACTTGTTCACTGCTTACAGGATACCCAGACTCCTCAGTCCTTAAATAGACAATTTCTTAAAGGTATATTTACTCAATTTCATTTGTCCTTATTGCTGAATCAGTTTGGCAATTCAATACGGACACAGTTACTAGTATAACACATGTGTGTAATGTATATGCATATTCTCTCATGTTACTGTACACTATTTAAGTCACAATGAAATAAATAAGCAAACAAACAACTAATAATAACAACAGGATATAAAACACCTTAAATGAGTATCTCTCCTAATGTAATCAATTCATTTAGTTTTATCCTATTATTACTTAATTATTTAATCATATTTCATTGCGCTCACCAACAACTGTCACATTTCATTTAATTCATACCCATTTGAATAATAGAGGTGGTCAGACACAAAGGTCAATATCTCTCCTAAAGTTTAAACCATGGGGGTTAGAGGTGTTCATAGTAAAGATCCAGAAAACTTCTCGTAGATCTAGTTTTTCCTCTCTATCCCCTCCCCTCCTCCACTGTGGGACATGATCAATTGCTTGAACAGATAGTAAGCTAAAATTAGAATTGTGATTATTCCTAAAATGTCTTGCTATGGGGGTGTCAGAGTCAAGATCTTCAACGGACCTCACATGAGCTAGAAACCTGTCCTTTAGGGATCTTTTAGTTTTTCCTATATACTGCTTATAGCACCCCCTACAGGTTAACAGGTAAACTACATGTGTTGTAGTGCAGTTAATGAAGAAGTTTATTTTATGTATTTTAGTTGTGCTTGTTGAAACAAAGGTATCACCCTCAATTACATGGTCGCAGGTCTTGCAGATCTTTTTCCTGCACTTAAAGAAACCTTTCTGTTGTTTTAACCAACAAGTGTTACTTGACCTTTTCGAACAATCTGAGGGTGATACATAGTTTCCTATGGTCTTCCCTTTCCTTGAGACAAAGTCACAACCTTCCCTCACAATTTCCTTTAATCCTGGGTCTGTATGTAGTATTGGAATATTTTGTTTTATGATATCACATATCTCTCTATATTCCAAACTGTACGTAGTGATAAATTTAGGCTTCTGTTTTGTGGCTTTGTTCTCATGTCTCTTATGTTTATCCTTGTATATCAACAATTCCTCTCTAGGTAGTGCATCCACCTCTGTACGTGCTTTCCTGAGAATATTTACATCATAGCCCCTATTTATTAACCGTTCTGTTATGATGTCAGCTTGTTTGATGTAATCGTCAGTTTTGTAATGCCATATATTGTGTGTCTCGGATGACTTGAATTAAGTTCAAGAATTGTGTTTCCTGATGTAGGTTTCCTATAAAGATCTGTTTCAACTGAACTTGACGTTTCACTTGCTGAGATAAGTACAGTGGCGTCACTAGGGTTGGTGTCACCCGGTGCGGTAAGTCATGGTGTCACCCCCCCCCCCAGAAAGCAGACACACACAAAAACACAGGCAAACACACATACAAACACTCAGACACACTTAAAAACATACTCAGATGCACACACAAACACTCGGAAACACACTCAGACACACACACAAAAACACACACACAAAAACACTGAGACACACAAAAACTCAGACACACACATACAAAATATGTAAACTGCACTGCATTAATTAGGAAGCTCATTCCTAGAGCTGCTCCCTGGCTCAGCAGAACATCAAATGAAAGATAAACAGAGCACTGAAGAAAAGGTTTAGGCACGCAAACTATGAAAATTCTGCTCTCTGACTCTGTTCCAAGTCTGTCAGTGAACAGCCCTGGGCCGCATGTCACTGAGCAGTGAGCACAGATAGGCAGGCAGGTTTAGGCTAGCAGCTCAACTTTGCAAGCCCCACGGCACACCCACAACATTCATAGTGAAATTGGGCAGGGGAGGAGCAAAGTACAAACAAGCAAAAGCAGCCGGGAAAACTATTTGTTGAAATTGCAGCACTGGCTCAAGGGGCAAACAAATTGTGTGTCTACAACTTCCCCAGTCCCACTAATGTTCACAAATGCCAGCCTCTAATAAAATAATCTATGCATCTCAACATTGTATTTCTTTGAATTTCAATAAAATTTAAAAAAAAAAAAAAAAAAATTTTTTTTTTTTTTTTTTGGTGTCACCCCCTGGAGGGTGTCACCCGGGTGCGGCCCGCCCCCCCCGCCCCCCCCTAGTGACGCCACTGGATAAGTATATCTAAAAAGCATGTCTGATCTATACTTTGTTCACCTACAAATTTGATCCCACATTGATTGCTATTAAGATAGTTACAGAAATTTTCCACACTCTGTTCATCACTATCTATGGTGAAAATCAGGTCATCAATCAACCTTGCATATAGAATAATGTTGTCCTTCAGGGGATTCCCATCTCCAAAGACGTGGAACCGCTCCCACCATCCCATAAAGAGATTGGCGTAACAGGGGGCAAACTTTGCCCCCATAGCGGTTCCACGTCCCTGAAGATAGAAACCCCCTTCAAACATAAAAAGGTTGTGTGTAAGTAAGTATTCTATTGAATACATGATGAACTGTTTGGTACTCTCATCGTAATTACTCTGACTTTCCAAAAAGAATTCTATTCCTTTTAGACCCTGTTGATATAGAGGTGTATAGGGAAACTACATCTGCCACCAAAAATCTGTAACTCGACTTCCACTTAATTTTCTTTAATTTTAACAGTAAGTCTGTTGTGTCTTTTATGTAACTGGGCAACTTATTTACCAATGGTTGTAAATAGGAGTCCATAAGGTCTGACAGTGGTTCATTAAGTGAATTTATGCCCGCTATAATGGGGCGTCCAGGTGGATTTACCATATTCTTGTGGACTTTCGGAAAGTAGTGAAATATGGGGATAATGGTATTCTCAGGTATTAACATTTCCTCAATTGATTGTGTAATCACATTGTTGTACTTAGCCCTTTTCACAATTTCACTCAAAACTTCTCTATACTGTGCGGTAGGATTCTCTCAATCTAATATATACCTCACTGTCTTGTAGTTGTTGTTTCACCTCTGTTACATAGGCAGATCTATTCAATACCAAGACGTTGCCCCCCTTATCCGAGGGGCGTACAATAATTCTGTCATCATTAGCAATCTTATTCAATGCTTCTTTCTCCTTAAGTGACATATTATATTTACATTTTATTTATTTTTCACTAAGTTCTCTAAGCTGTTCTTCTATTACTTTTTGAAACATTTCCACAGGTGTGTTCTAGAACTCACCGGATAGAAATTACTTTTCTTCCTAAATTTAGTAAGATCAATGTCCCCATCCTTGACTAGATGTTCTACATCACCTGCACCCATTAATCCCTGTAGATCTATCACAGAACAAATTTCAGAGAATGTCAAACTTTCATCAGTTACTGCATCCTCAAGGACACTTGTCTTATTCTGTACCTCCACAGCATTTGCAAAATGTTTACGTAGTATTAATTTTCTAACAAATCTGTTCACGTCCAAAACTGTATTGAACAGATTGAAATGCTGTGAAGGTACAAAGTTAAGACCCTTAGATAAAACATTCCTTTCCATATCTGTAAGCACCACATCTGATGTTTAATACATCTTTATTCATGCATATTTCTTCTTGTGTGTTCCCGATCTTGTCACATAGACTCTTTGTTGTTCCTTCTTCTTCTTGTCTTGCTTCTTGTGTTCCATTGCTTCCTCCTGCTCCGCATGCCCTTCTTTTCCCCCTTTTACCTCTGTGTACTTTTTTCTTCCTGGGTTTAGAGTCTTTCGCTGTTCGTTTTTTGACGGTTTAACTTTTGGTACCTCAAAGGAAGCCTGTAGTACTGTTGGTTCCTCATCTTCTACATTTGTTTCTCCTTCAGATGATTCGACCTCATACTCCGTATCGGAGAATGTATCTTGTTTGGCCTTCTTGTTACGGTTCTTGAACCGTCTTCTTCCTCCTTTTTTAGGTTCCCTTCCAAAGTTGTCAGTATTATCCCACCTGTACACATTATGATGGTCATAATCATATTTATCACGATTCATCTTTCTGGACTTGAATTCCCATAGCTCTTGGCGAAAAGACATCATATTTTTCTCAATTTTTTTTTTTTTATACGGATTCACAGACACAGGATTATAATACGGCATGACACGCAACATATGAAGTCACAGATACACGATCACAATATGATATTGATTATAGTGACCATTTGACACATTTTAGCTATTACACTAGTGGCTCAGGCACGGACTTTTGTTACTCATGTATGTTAAACACCAACAGTCCACAGTTTATTAATTCTGTTTTTGGGACGGATACATCTTGGCTTACACTAGAAGTTGAACAGTTAAGTTCAGGACCATAAAATAAGGTTTTTTTAAGTCCAATATGGAAGGAAGTGAGGATGAATCTTATGTACTCACTGATTTTGGAGACGACCTAACAATATATGATACAGATGAGGAAATTGTACACACAATCGATAGTCTCTTTTTTTATATAGATTCCTTAAGAAAAAGGGACATAAAATTGGAATTAGATATAAAATCTTTTCTAATTTATAAGCATAATAAGAGGATACCAAGAGGATTGCGTGTACGCAAATTCCCTTCATTTAGAGTCCTGGATGCTGATTTTATCAACAAGTGGAACATCATTCTGGACACTTGCTCTTTTGCTCTTATTGAACTCCTGATAGAATTTAAACAGAAACAGAGGATGGAACTGTTAGAAGAAATGAAAGCTATACAAGAGAGATTAAAAACAGTGCAAAATGATCCTGAATTTAAACTCTATGATAAAAAATTTGAGAAGAATATGATGTCTTTTCGCCAAGAGCTATGGGAATTCAAGTCCAGAAAGATGAATCATGATAAATATGATTCTGACCATCATAATGTGTACAGGTGGGATAATACTGACAACTTTGGAAGGGAACCTAAAAAAAAAGGAGGAAGAAGATGGTTCAAGAACCGTAACAAGAAGGCCAAACAAGTTACATTCTCCGATACGGAGTACGAGGTAGAATCATTTGAAGGAGAAACAAATGTAGAAGATGAGGAACCAACAGTACTACAGGCTTCCTTTGAGGTACCAAAAGTGAAACCATCAAAAACGAACAGCGAAAGGCTCTAAACCCAGGAAGAAAAAAGTACACAGAGGAAAAAGGGGGAAAAGAAGGGCATGCGGAGCAGGAGGAAGCAATGGAACACAAGAAGCAAGACAAGCAGCAGAAGGAACAACAAAGAGTCTATGTGACAAGATCGGGAACACACAAGAAGAAATATGCATGAATAAAGATGTATTAAACTTATCAGATGTGGTGCTTACAGATATGGAAAGGAATGTTTTATCTAAGGGTCTTAACTTTGTACCTTCACAGCATTTCAATCTGTTCAATACAGTTTTGGACGTGAACAGATTTGTTAGAAAATAATACTACGTAAACATTTTGCAAATGCTGTGGAGGTACAGAATAGGACAAGTGTCCTTGAGGATGCAGTAACTGATGAAAGTTTGACATTCTCTGAAATTTGTTCTGTGATAGATCTACAGGGATTAATGGGTGCAGGTGATGTAGAACATCTAGTCAAGGATGGGGACATTGATCTTACTAAATTTAGGAAGAAAAGTAATTTCTATCCGGTGAGTTCTAGAACACACCCTGTGGAAACGTTTCAAAAAGTAATAGAAGCAGCTTAGAGAACTTAGTGAAAAATAAAAAAAATGTAAATATAATATGTCACTTAAGGACAAAGAAGCATTGAATAAGATTGCTAATGATGAGAGAATTATTGTACGCCCCTCGGATAAGGGGGGCAATGTCATGGTATTGAATAGATCTGCCTATGTAACAGAGGCGAAACGACAACTACAAGACAGTGAGGTGTATAATAGTTTAAGAGAAAATCCTACCACACAGTATAGAGAAGTTTTGAGTGAAATTGTAAAAAGGGCTAGGTACAACAATGTGATTACACAATCAATTGAGGAAATGTTAATACCCGAGAATACCATTATCCCCATATTTCACTACTTTCCGAAAGTCCACAAGAATATGGTAAATCCACCTGGACGCCCCATTATAGCGGGCATAAATTCACTTAATGAACCACTGTCAGACCTTATGGACTCCTATTTACAACCATTGGTAAATAAGTTGCCCAGTTACATAAAAGACACAACAGACGTACTGTTAAAATTAAAGAAAATTAAGTGGAAGTCGAGTTACAGATTTTTGGTGGCAGATGTAGTTTCCCTATACACCTCTATATCACATCAACAGGGTCTAAAAGGAATAGAATTCTTTTTGGAAAGTCAGAGTAATTACGATGAGAGTACCAAACAGTTTATCATGTATTCAATAGAATATTATTATTATTATTATTATCGGTTATTTGTAGAGCGCCAATAGATTCTGCAGCGCTATTAACAAAGGCGGAGTACAAAAAAAACAGTTATAGGGATCAAATGGGTAGAGGGCCCTGCCAAGAGTTGCACTGTTGTAGTCAGCTCTTGAGAAGGTGATCAACAAACAGCTGGACTCTTAAGCTTACATGCTAGGGGGGTTCAGGGGATAGCAATGGAGGAGAGGAACTGGTATAAAGTAAGGTTAGCGTAGGTTGTATGCATCCCTGAACAATAGAGTCTTTAGGGAGCACTTGAAGCATTTAAAACTAGAAGAGAGTCTTGTGGAGCGAGGCAGAGTGTTCCAAAAGATGGGAGCCAGTCTGGACAAGAGAGGAGGAGAGTAGGAGGTCGTGAGCAGAGCGAAGAGGACGGGAGGGAGAGTATCTGGAGACAAGATCTAAAATATAGGGGGGAGCAGTGCAGTTGAGGGCTTTGTATGTCAGAGTGAGAATTTTGTGTTTGATCCTAGAGGCAAGAGGAAGCCAGTGAAGAGATTGGCAGAGAGGTGCAGCAGATGAAGAGCGACTTGTAAGGAAGATGAGTCTGGCAGAGGCATTCATTAAGGATTGTAAAGGAGCTAGGCGGTAGGTGGGGAGACCAGAGAGGACAGAGTTGCAGTAATCGAGGCGGGAGAGGATGAGAGAGTGGATTAAAATCTTAGTTGTGTCTTGTGTAAGGAAGTGTCTAATTTTAGAGATGTTTTTAAGGTGGAAGCGGCAGGCTTTAGCCAAAGACTGAATGTGAGGAGTGAAAGTCAAATGTGACCCCGAGACATCGGGAATGCGGGGTAGGGGTAATAATGGAGTTGTCGACAGTTATAGAGAGATTGGGGGTGGAGAGTTTTGAAGAAGGGGGGAAAATAAGGAGCTCAGTTTTGGAGAGATTTAGCTTGAGGTAGTGAGAGCACATCCAGTTGGAGATGTGAGAAAGACAGTTAGTGACACGGGTTAGCAAGGAAGGTGAAAGGTCTGGTGCAGAGAAGTAGATTTGGGTGTCGTCGGCATACAAATGATATTGTAAACCATGGGACTTTATTAGGGAACCTAGTGATGACGTGTAGATTGAGAAGAGAAAAGGACAGAGGACAGAGCCTTGCGGTACTCCGACAGAAAGTGGTGACGGGGCAGAGGAGGCCCCAGAGAAGGCTACACTAAAAGTACGGTTTGACAGGTAGGAAGAGAGCCACGAGAGGGCTGTGTCACATTTTCCCGAAGGATTGGAGGGTTTGGAGCAAGAGAGGGTGGTCAACAGTGTCAAAGGCTGCGGACAGATCAAGGAGAATAAGCAGAGAGAAGTGGCCTTTTGATTTTGCTGTAAGTAGGTCGTTGGTAACCTTAACAATTGCTGTTTCTGTGGAGTGATGGGGACGAAATCCAGATTGCAATGGGTCAAGGAGGGAGTTTATTGTAAGGAAATGGGATAGGCGTGCATAAGCTAGTTTTTCGAGAAGCTTTGATGCAAGAGGGAGGAGGGAAATAGGGCGGTAGTTGGATGGAGAGGTAGGATCAAGGGAAGGTTTTTTGAGGATAGGTGTGACCAGTGCATGTTTCAGCGATGAGGGAATTATACCGGTGCTGAAGGAGAGGTTGAAAGTGTGTGTGAGTATAGGGGTAAGGGTGGCAGAGAGGGAGGGGAGTAGCTGTGAGGGGATAAGGTCAAGGGGACAGGTAGTGAGGTGAGAGCGCAGTATAAGTGTCTAAACTTCTTGCTCAGTAACAGGGGAGAATGAGCTAAGTTTAAGGTTATGTGGGTTGTGGTTGATTGAGTGCATTTGAGGGGGTGAGAGAATGGAATTATGTTGAGAGCTGATTTCATTTCTGATGGAGTTGATTTTGTTATTGAAGTGGTTGGCAAAGTCTTGAGCTGACAGAGAAGTTGTATTAGGAGGTGGGGGAGGGGGGAGAAGAGTATTGAAAGTGGAGAACAAGCGTTTTGGGTTTGAAGAAAGATTAGAGATAAGAGTAGAGAAGTAGTGTTGCTTATGGAAATTAAGGGCAGAGTAGTAGGAGTTCAAGATAAATTTGTAGTGTTGAAAATCAGCTGAACTCCTAGATTTTCTCCAGTGCCGCTCAGCAGTACGGGAACATCTGCGTAGGTATTGTGTCAGAGGAGTATGCCAGGGCTGAGGATGAGTGTTTGATTTCTGAGCTATGGTAAGAGGTGGCGAGATTGTCAAGGACGGGTGTAAGGGTGGAATTATAGTGGCAGATAGATTGTTCAGGGCATAAAAAGGAGAAGGATGAGAGGAGAGGTTTGAGGGAATTAGAAAGCTGTTCTAATGACGTAATGCTTCTGTGAAGTTTGGTGTGAGGAGCAGAAGGAGGGAAAGTTGTAGGGAGGGATGATATGTTGCAAGTAAGGAGATGGTGGTCAGAAAGAGGAAAGGGGGAGTTTGTGAAGTTTGAGAGGGTGCATCGATAGCTAAAGATCAGGTCAAGGAAGTGACCATCTTTGTGAGTGGGAGAATCAGTCCATTGTGACAAACCAAAAGAGGAAGTGAGTTGCAGAAGTTGTTTTGCAGAGGAGGCAGTGGGATTGTCAAGAGGGATGTTGAAGTCACCAAGAATGAGGGAAGGGGTGTCTGAGGAAAGGAAATAAGGTAGCCATGCAGCCAAGTGATCTAGAAATTGAGTTGAGGAGCCAGGAGGACGGTATATGACTGCGACACGTATAGAAAGAGGAGAGAATAAGCGAAACATGTGGGTTTCGAATGAGGAAAATGTGAGGGAAGAGATGGGATGTATTTGTTGAAAGGTGCAATGAGAGGAAAGTAAAATACCTACACCACCTCCTTGTCTATTACCAGACCTAGGAGTGTGGCTGAAGTGGAGACCCCTATGTGACAGAGCAGCAGTGGATGCTGTGTCTAGGGGAGAGAGCCAGGTTTCTGTTAGGGCCAGAAGGTTGAGGGAGTGGGAGATAAAGAGGTCATGTATAGAAGTGAGTTTGTTGCAAACAGAGCGAGAGTTCCAAAGTGCACAAGTGAAAGGGGAAGTGGCTTTTGATGGAAGAGGAATGTGAGTAAGGTTGTCAGAGTTTTGTTTTTTGAGTCTGTGGGATGGTATACGTGGATGTGAGTGGCTAGGCAGTTGTTGGGGACCAGGATTAGGGGAGATGTCACCAGCAGTTAGTAGAAGCTAGAGGGAGAGTGACATAAGATGAGATACAGATTTGCAGTAGTGAGACTGCTTTTGAGACAAGGTGCAGGGGGGAGAGAGAGTGTTTAGGAATAGGTAAAGTTCATGAGTACAAAAGTAATGTGAGTTTAAGAGAGATGGGCTAATGAACAGTGCAGGTGGAGAGGGAGAAGGAGTAATTGAATAATGTAGTTTGTTATAGAGACAAAAGGCAGCAAAAAGTAATAAGAAGATATTAGGCATTTTTACAAAAGAGGGAACCAGTTAAACACATAAGACACAGTATTACAGTAGCAATTGCATTTGAAAACAGTAAGGTATATCAAACATAATATTACAAAAGTACTTGCCTTGTGTCTTGCCCCTTGCCCAATCCTTGTTGAATTCTTGTATAATTCTATTGCTATATTGCTAGTGAATCACTTATAAAATGTTCACTTTGAAAATGTGAACATATGTTGTTATAGCAATGCACATCACTGTGCAATGCACATCTCAGACTGGTGTGAAATATATGCAGGGAGGGCAGTCAGCTGAGTCCACTAAATTTAGTTGATTGCTAATCAAAGACAATTGAAAAGGCCAATTGGAAAGTTAGATTCTGGTCTGGTCAGGGTGAGATGTTAAGTAGACAGACAATAAAATTTGGGGGAGGTTAAAACTATAAAATAAGACAGCTATACATTTTAGAATAATAGCAAGTATTGATAAGGATTGAACATCACATGGCAGTTAAATGAACATTAGAAATAACACATTGGATAACAGTACAACAGATGTAGGACTAAATTAACAAACTAAAATAATATGCTCTATGTAAATATTCATGTACCAGAAGAGAGTTACAGGAGAGTAAAAAACACCAGAGAGCAGTGAATAGTTTCAGAATGACAGGGTCTCTATTCACGTACCAGAAGAGAGTTGCAGGAGAGTAAAAAACACCAGAGAGCAGTGAATAGTTGCAGATTGACAGGGTCTCTATTCACGTACCAGAAGAGAGTTACAGGAGAGTAAAAAACACCAGAGAGCAGTGAATAGTTGCAGATTGACAGGGTCTCTATTCGCGTACCTGAAAGCAGAGGAGAGAGAATAGGGTTAGCTTGATGCAGTGTGCGATTTTTCAGCAGATGTCAATAGGCAGCATGTTGTCTTAATAAGCAGCACTGTGCTGAGTAGTGAGTGCAGTTCTTGTATAATTCTATTGCTATATTGCTAGTGAATCACTTATAAAATGTTCACTTTGAAAATGTGAACATATGTTGTTATAGAAGAATACTTACTTACACACAACTTTTTTATGTTCGAAGGGGGTTTCTATCTTCAGGGACGTGGAACCGCTATGGGGGCGAAGTTTGCCCCCTGTTACGCCAATCTCTTTATGGGATGGTGGGAGCGGTTCCACGTCTTTGGAGATGGGAATCCCCTGAAGGACAACATTATTCTATATGCAAGGTTCATTGATGACCTGATTTTAATCATAGATAGTGATGAACAGAGTGTGGAAAATTTCTGTAACTATCTTAATAGCAATCAATGTGGGATCAAATTTGTAGGTGAACAAAGTATAGATCAGACATGCTTTTTAGATATACTTATCTCAGCAAGTGAAACATCAAGTTCAGTTGAAACAGATCTTTATAGGAAACCTACATCAGGAAACACAATTCTTGAACTTAATTCAAGTCACCCGAGACACACAATATATGGCATTACAAAGGGTCAATACATTTGAGCAAAAAGAAACTGCTCCAAAACTGACGATTACATCAAACAAGCTGACATCATAACAGAACGGTTAATAAATAGGGGCTATGATGTAAATATTCTCAGGAAAGCACGTACAGAGGTGGATGCACTACCTAGAGAGGAATTGTTAATATACAAGGATAAACATAAGAGACATCAGAACAAAGCCACAAAACAGAAGCCTAAATTTATCACTACGTACAGTTTGGAATATAGAGAGATATGTGATATCATAAAACAAAATATTCCAATACTACATACAGACCCAGGATTAAAGGAAATTGTGAGGGAAGGTTGTGACTTTGTCTCAAGGAAAGGGAAGACCATAGGAAACTATGTATCACCCTCAGATTGTTCGAAAAGATCAAGTAACATTTGTTGGTTAAAACAACAAAAAGGTTTCTTTAAGTGCAGGAAAAAGATCTGCAAGACCTGCGACCATGTAATTGAGGGTGATACCTTTGTTTCAACAAGCACAACTAAAATACATAAAATAAACTTCTTCATTAACTGCACTACAACACATGTAGTTTACCTGTTAACCTGTAGGGGGTGTTATAAGCAGTATATAGGAAAAACTAAAAGATCCCTAAAGGACAGGTTTCTAGCTCATGTGAGGTCCGTTGAAGATCCTGACTCTGACACCCCCATAGCAAGACATTTTAGGAATAATCACAATTCTAATGTTAGCTTACTATCTGTTCAAGCAATTGATCATGTCCCACAGTGGAGGAGGGGAGGGGATAGAGAGGAAAAACTAGATCTACGAGAAGTTTTCTGGATATTTACTATGAACACCTCTATAACCCATGGTTTAAACTTTAGGAGAGATATTGACCTTTGTGTCTGACCGCCTCTATTATTCAAATGGGTATGAATTAAATGAAATGTGAAAGTTGTTGGTGAGCACAATGAAATTTGATTAAAGAATTAAGTAATAATAGGATAAAACTAACGGCTAGATTTAGAGTTTTGTCGGTAACGACCCGCGTAGCTAACGCTGTTTTTTTTCCACCCGCACCTTTTAAATACCGCTGGTATTTAGAGTTCACAGAAGGGCTGCGTTAGGCTCCAAAAAGGGAGCGTATAGCATAATTTACCGCCACTGCAACTCTAAATACCAGCGGTGCTTACGGACGCGGCCAGCTTCAAAAATGTGCTCGTGCACGATTTCCCCATAGGAAACAATGGGGCCGTTTGAGCTGGAAAAAAACCTAACACCTGCAAAAAAGCAGCGTTCAGCTCCTAACGCAGCCCCATTGTTTCCTATGGGGAAACACTTCCTAAGTCTGCACCTAACACCCTAACATGTACCCCGAGTCTAAACACCCCTAACCTTACACTTATTAACCCCTAATCTGCCTCCCCCGCTATCGCTGACCCCTGCATATTTTTTAACCCCTAATCTGCCGCTCCGTACACCGCCGCAACCTACGTTATCCCTATGTACCCCTAATCTGCTGCCCTAACATCGCCAACCCCTATATTATATTTATTAACCCCTAATCTGCCGCCCCCAATGTCGCCGCCACCTACCTACAATTATTAACCCCTAATCTGCCGACCGGACCTCGCTGCTACTATAATAAATTTATTAACCCCTAATCCGCCTCACTAACCCTATAATAAATAGTATTAACCCCTAATCTGCCCTCCCTAACATCACCGACACCTAACTTCAAGTATTAACCCCTAATCTGCCGACCGGACCTCACCGCTACTCTATTAAATTTATTAACCCCTAAAGCTAAGTCTAACCCTAACACCCCCCTAAGTTAAATATAATTTTTATCTAACGAAATAAATTAACTCTTATTAAAAATAAATTATTCCTATTTAAAGCAAAATACTTACCTGTAAAATAAACCCTAATATAGCTACAATATAAATTATAATTATATTGTAGCTATTTTAGGATTAATATTTATTTTACAGGTAACTTTGTATTTATTTTAACCAGGTACAATAGCTATTAAATAGTTAATAACTATTTAATAGCTACCTAGTTAAAATAATTACCAAATTACCTGTAAAATAAATCCTAACCTAAGTTACAATTAAACCTAACACTACACTATCAATAAATAAATTAAATAAAATACCTACAATTATCTACAATTAAACCTAACACTACACTATCAATAAATTAAATAAATAAAATACCTACAAATAAATACAATGAAATAAACTAACTAAAGTACAAAAAATAAAAAAAGAACTAAGTTACAAAAAATAAAAAAATAATTTACAAACATTAGAAAAAGATTGCAACAATTTTAAGCTAATTACACCTACTCTAAGCCCCCTAATAAAATAACAAAGCCCCCAAAATAAAAAAAATGCCCTACCCTATTCTAAAATACAAATAGAAAAGCTCTTTTACCTTACCAGCCCTTAAAAGGGCCTTTTGCGGGGCATGCCCCAAAGAATTCAGCTCTTTTGCCTGTAAAAAAACATACAATACCCCCCCAACATTACAACCCACCACCCACATACCCCTAATCTAACCCAAACCCCCTTAAATAAACCTAACACTAAGCCCCTGAAGATCTTCCTACCTTGTCTTCACCACGCCGGGTATCACCAATCGGTCCAGAAGAGGCTCTGAAGTCTTCATCCAAGCCCAAGCGGGGGCTGAAGAAGTCCATCATCGGGCTGAAGAGGTCCATCATCGGGCTGAAGTCTTCTATCAAGCGGCATCTTCAATCTTCTTTCTTCTGGAGCCATCTTCTTCCAGCCGACGCGGATCCATCCTCTTCTACCGATGCCTACTCGCCAAATGACGGTTCCTTTAAATGACGTCATCCAAGATGGCATCCCTCGAATTCCGATTGGCTGATAGGATTCTACAGCCAATCGGAATTAAGGTAGGAAAATTCTGATTGGCTGATGGAATCAGCCAATCAGATTGAGCTTGCATTCTATTGGCTGTTCCGATCAGCCAATAGAATGCGAGCTCAATCTGATTGGCTGATTGGATCAGCCAATCGGATTGAACTTGAATCTGATTGGCTAATTCCATCAGCCAATCAGAATTTTCCTACCTTAATTCCGATTGGCTGATAGAATCCTATCAGCCAATCGGAATTCGAGGGACACCATCTTGGATAACGTCATTTAAAGGAACCGTCATTCGGCGAGTAGGCGTCGGTAGAATTGGATGGATCCGCGTCGGCTGGAAGAAGATGGCTCCGGAAGAAAGAAGATTGAAGATGCCGCTTGATAGAAGACTTCAGCCCGATGATGGACTTCTTCAGCGCCCGCTTGGATCAAGACTTCAGCCCGATGATGGACTTCTTCAGCCGCCGCTTGGATCAATACTTCAGCCCGATGATGGACCTCTTCAGCCCGATGATGGACTTCTTCAGCCCCCGCTTGGGCTTGGATGAAGACTTCGGAGCCTCTTCTGGACCGATCGGTGATACCCGGCGTGGTGAAGACAAGGTAGGAAGATCTTCAGGGGCTTAGTGTTAGGTTTATTTAAGGGGGGTTTGGGTTAGATTAGGGGTATGTGGGTGGTGGGTTGAAATGCTGGGGGAGGGTATTGTATGTTTTTTTTACAGGCAAAAGAGCTGAAAAGGCCCTTTTAAGGGCTGGTAAGGTAAAAGAGCTTTTCTATTTGTATTTTAGAATAGGGTAGGGCATTTTTTTATTTTGGGGGGCTTTGTTATTTTATTAGGGGGCTTAGAGTAGGTGTAATTAGCTTAAAATTGTTGTAATATTTATCTAATGTTTGTAAATTATTTTTTTATTTTTTGTAACTTAGTTCTTTTTTTATTTTTTGTACTTTAGTTAGTTCATTTAATTGTATTAATTTGTAGGTATTTTATTTAATTAATTTATTGATAGTGTAGTGTTAGGTTTAATTGTAGATAATTGTAGGTATTTTATTTAATTTATTTATTGATAGTGTAGTGTTAGGTTTAATTGTAACTTAGGTTAGGATTTATTTTACAGCTAATTTGGTAATTATTTTAACTAGGTAGCTATTAAATAGTTATTAACTATTTAATAGCTATTGTATCTGGTTAAAATAAATACAAAGTTACCTGTAAAATAAATATAAATCCTAAAATAGCTACAATATAATTATAATTTATATTGTAGCTATATTAAGGTTAATTTTATAGGTAAGTATTTAGCTTTAAATAGGAATAATTTATTTAATAAGAGTTAATTTATTTTGTTAGATAAAAATTATATTTAACTTAGGGGGGTGTTAGTGTTAGGGTTAGACTTAGCTTTAGGGGTTAATAAATTTATTAGAGTAGCGGTGGGGTCCGGTCGGCAGATTAGGGGTTAATACTTGAAGTTAGGTGTTGGCGATGTTAGGGAGGGCAGATTAGGGGTTAATACTATTTATTATAGGGTTATTGAGGCGGGAGTGAGTCGGATTAGGGGTTAATAACTTTATTATAGTAGCGGTGCGGTCCGGTCGGCAGATTAGGGGTTAATAAGTGTAGGTAGGTGGCGGCAACGTTGGGGGCAGCAGATTAGGGGTTAATAAATATAATGTAGGGGTCAGCGGTGTTAGGGGCAGCAGATTAGGGGTACATAGGGATAAAGTAGGTTGCGGCGGTGTGCGGTCGGCAGATTAGGGGTTAAAAAAATGTATTAGAGTGGCGGCGGTGTGGGGGGGCCTCGGTTTAGGGGTACATAGGTAGTTTATGGGTGTTAGTGTACTTTAGAGCACAGTAGTTAAGAGCTTTATGAACCGGCGTTAGCCCAGAAAGCTCTTAATTCCTGGCTTTTTGCTGCGGCTGGAGTTTTGTCGCTCACTTCAGCCAAGACTCTAAATACCAGCGTTAGAAAGATCCCATTGAAAAGATAGGATACGCAAATGGCGTAGGGGGATCTGCGGTATGGAAAAGTCGCGGCTGCAAAGTGAGCGTTAGACCCTTTCCTGACTGACTCTAAATACCAGCGGTAGCCCAAAACCAGCGTTAGGAGCCCCTAACGCTGGTTTTGACGGCTAACGCCAAACTCTAAATCTAGCCGTAAATGAATTTATTACATTAGGAGAGATACTCATTTAAGGTGTTTTATATCCTGTTGTTATTATTATTTGTTTGTTTGCTTATTTATTTCATTGTGACTTAAATAGTGTACAGTAACATGAGAGAATATGTATATACATTACACACATGTGTTATACTAGTAACTGTGTCCGTATTGAATTGCCAAACTGATTCAGCAATAAGGACAAATGAAACTGAGTAAATATACCTTTAAGAAATTGTCTATTTAAGGACTGAGGAGTCTGGGTATCCGGTAAGCAGTGAACAAGTGCTGTCCTAGCATGAAACATGTCTGCTGTATAGGATCCCAGCAATCCTTATTCACTGTGTAATAGCTGTGTCAGCGTGGGTATTGCATACCACGTTATTTGCCTGGTTTTAAAGTATATTTTTTGTACAATAAAATTCTGTGTTTTTTATCCTAGAAGTGCCCGATTACTCTATGTTTAGTAACTCTATTTTTGGCACTGTTTGACGAGCGGTGCTTACTCTGAGCATCTCCTGGATGTACGTGTGAAGTCAACCCCCCCCCTGAAACTCCAGTGTGCCGAGGTTGCGTGCGGAGAGGGTAAGGCAGAGCGCGACGCTGCAAGCATTGTAACATATAAACATACAAAGGTATTTGAATCGGTATCCATCATGATAGTATCCAAATGTGCACAAAGAAAAATCAAAAAGAAGACTAACGAGGTAAACACAGACTAAATTGGCGGCTTGTAGATCTAAACATGAATTGTCAAATACATAATACAAACTACCGAGCCGTGTGAAGTGAAATGGTTGCGCCCAAATAGGTGTGTAAAAAACAAAATCACAGCATAGGACAGAAATGAGAGTATGATAGGAGGAAAGTGGTAGAAGACCACCTCCTAGTGTGATGTCTGTCAATCAAGGTGACCGTATTGTCTATATTGACTTCACATTGATTTATACATATTAGACATTACATCTATCATTATTTTGTGTGTTTAGGGTGCCCCCTATTATTATACTGGGTATTCTTGTAAAAGAAGACAGAGAGAGTAGAGCTCTGTCCCCTTAAGGAACTAGTGGACAAACCCTTTGTCAAAACCATCCTGAAGAAATTGAAGAATTCTAGGAATTTTAATAAATAGCAACTGAACCAATTTTTCAAACACAAGGAAATAAAAGTCTTCCAGCCCTTGTGATAAATCTTCCTTGTCACAGGCTTATGGACTTGAACATAAGTTTCAATAACAGAATCAGAAAAACCTTTCTGAATTAATACTATGCATTCAATCTACAAACCATTAAGTTTATAGATTTTAGATCCTGATGAAAGAATAGTTGTGACACAGAAGAAGAGGCCACGGAGGACAACTAAACATCTGTACCAGATCCAAACTAATTCCTGCAAGGTCAAGCAGGAGCAATCAGGATTACTGATGATACCTCCTGCTTGATTCAGGCTATTACCCTTGGTAACAGAACAAGAGGTAGAAAAATGTAAGCCAGACCAAGGAGCTACAAGAGCATCCACAAACTCTGCCTGAGGATCCCAGGATCTCAAAAAATATCTGGGGAGTTTTTTGTTCAAAGGAGAAGCCATTCGATCTACTTCCGGCAGACCCCATAGTTCTAGAATCTGACTGAAGACTTACAGATGTAGAGACCATTCCCCTGGGTGAAGGGATTGACGGCTGGGAAAGTTTGCTTCTCAACTCCGGATGATTGATCCACCAAGAAGGAATTGTCTTATATTGACATACAAAGGAATATTTTGAGTCCACTGAGTGTAATCCCTGCACAACTGACAAAGCATACAAAGCTGAACAGGTCTCATGTGAAACCGAGCAAAATGAATAGCATCTGAGGCAGCAATAATAATAATACCTAAAACATCTATGCAAAGAGCCACGGGAGAAGGAGCTGACCAAATATTTACACAAGCTAAGAGAGACTGAATCGATTATCATACTCAGGAAAGAAAAATGAACAGTGGCTTCAAAGACTTGACCTTGCTGATACAACGAGGAGGACTGGAGAGCCCTTTGCCATAGGCTGCAGTTTACATCTGCTCAAAGGTGATGGAAGTGGAGCAGGAGATCACTGCTTTGGTGAGCACCTTGCCTAGCACAGATCTCCCTCTAGTAACATCACATGTATCCAAAGTGTCGCTAGATTTGAAGGGGGATTACGATACCGTCACCAGCAAATTACAACCAGCTAGCCGACCTAACATCAGATAGATACACCTGGATGGTTAATGGAGACATGTCCTTGGCGGTTCTGGAAAGGGATGCGGCCGACCCGCTGCAGGGCCGTCTAGACACCTCTTGTCATTTGGAGCCTAAATTGGTGACACCCTCTATCATGAGACATGGGGGCACTACAAGAATAGCTGGGGCTGCTTTACCTACAGCCCGTGCCAGTAGCCCTACCCTCGAGTCATCTTACCTGGATGCAAAACTCTTTGCTATTCCCGCACAATTCATTATTGTAAACCTTTCTCTTTCAAAAGGCCCTGGAAATTACATACGGGTCAGATATGACTTGGCTCCCCACACTCAAGAAAGACTTTATGATACAACCTTTGAACTGTCATATTTTCGGTATTTCTAGAGGAGTAGAATGAGGTTCGTAAAAGAAGGGCACATTATACGCTATGTTATGTTCTAAAATGTTTCCTTGTGTTTCATAATTTTTATACTGTAATTAGATTGTCCATATCTTAGCTGGACAATAACAAGCTAATTGTTTTAATATTTCTTGACTCTTCTGTTTGCAATTTAGAAGATTGTGTTAGAATAGGAATGTATATAGTGCCCTCATGCTCAATCATCTCTGCTGTAGATATTGTTGTGACTGTTACTTGAAAATTAGATAGATAGATCCAGAGGCCTGATGTTTTCTATATTATGTATTGCAATAAAAAGCTTGTGTTAGCTTTGTGATATTTCACTGTATTTGGTGAACTCCAAGTTTTTATTTTATTTGGGCTAAGAGTCATAGATCACCGTGCAGGTGCTGTATCCTACAGTCTGAGCTCCTAGTATACTTATAATAAGCCCTCTCTACCTGAGATAATTCAATTCCTGTGTCCTTCATTGTCAGGCTTACATCTTTAATTCATTACAAGTGGCTCTGGACGATATTTAATTTCCCGGGTACCAAGGTAAAACATACTGACTAGCTGTGCGTGGAATAAGTATATATATGGAATGCGTGGAATAAGTATATATTTCTATGTCCTCCTATATTGATATCAATACCTGGCTCTACCCTTACTTTGTTTTATGTTCCAATCTATGTAATAATCCCTTACATTATACATTATAAGTCATTAAACATTGAGATCTCAGCATCAAAATATTCCTCCCCACCAAGAAAATCTTCTCTACTATTTAACTATTTGCCGCCATTTATAACTTTACTACACTATTACAAGCGGTGTTTACCCGCTATTACATTCCCCTATAAGGTGTCATAGGCCTTGACAGGGGCCAAAGGTGGACTATCATATATGCATCATCATGCATCCCCGTGTGATTCATGAATGATCAACAAAATAGTCGCATAGAATAGATATTGTTAAAGTAAAAAAGAGGTTTTTGAAGCCTATACCTTTTAATTTATTGCTTGTTTTACTCAGATTTGTTCACAATATTCCTGAACTGTTATCTTTATGGTTTTATCCACCCCAAAGAACACATAGAAATAACTATTTCAAAAGAAGTAATAAAGGAAACCAACACTACCAAAGACACATAGATACAGGAGGACACCGACCAAATAAACCACACTATAAAAGACATAATTCTCACATAGAATAAAGATACCAACCAAATGATAAATCATATTATAATAGACACAATCAAATATCTGAAACCAATAATGACAGACCATATAACAATCGATATAACCAAAGACACGATTATAATTATATAATCGATTCTATAGAGAAAAACCTCAATACAATAGAGAGCACAATGGATACTTTTATCAAAGATAAAATAGAAATTATAATGAAGATTATGTACACAGACAGGGTGAACGACAAGGATGGAGAGAAGAGAAAATTAGAAATAGTAGGGAGGAACGTAGGAAATGTAATGATCATGTATATAATGGGGATACACACAGATCAAGATAAGATAACTTTGGGACAAATAATAGAGATTGGAATATAGAAACTTCTAAAGATTCCATATTTTGGATGAAAAAAACTATGCAGATAATGAGAATCATTTTTTAAAAAACAGTTCACAGAGACCAGGCCCCTCAAAAAATTAAAATCACAAAAACTACCCCCCATTAACCCCTTAACGACCAAGGACGTACGCCACACGTCCTCAAAAAAAATACAGTTAATGACCGAGGACGTGTGGCGCACGTCCTTGGTCTGGAAAGCAGCTGGAAGCGATCCTGCTCGCTTCCAGCTGCTTTCCGGTTATTGCAGTGATGCCTCAATATGGAGGCATCCTGCAATAACCCCCCTTGACCATCCGATGCAGAGAGAGCCACTCCGTGGCCCTCTCTGCACCGGACATCAGTGGCCGGTATCGTTGGCGGGTGGGAGCTTACGTGGGAGGCGGGTGGGCGGCCATCGATGCTGTGTGTGGAGTGGAGGGGGGCGGGATCGGGGGTGGGACCTATGGGGGCGCACGCGAGAGCGCGCGCGTGCACGGGGGGGGGGCAGGCGCGTGCACGGGCGGGAGCGGGTGGGAACCGCTACACTACAGAAAAAAAAAGTTCAAAGTAAAAAAAAAAAATACATTTTCAGCATTATAAATTTAATCTAAGGGATCTGGAAGGGGTTGGGGGTTGGTCTTGGGGGGGGGGAAGCTACACTACAGAAAAGGGAATTTTTTTGAAGAAAAGCCACATTTTTTACAAAACTGGGTACTGGCAGACAGCTGCCAGTACCCAAGATGGCGCCCATTAAGGCAGAGGGGAAGGGTTAGAGAGCTGTTTGGTGGGGGATCAGTGAGGTTGGGGTCTAAGGGGGGATCCTACACATCAGCATATGTAAATATGCTTCTTTTAAAAAAAAAAAAAAAGGGCCAAATACCTTTTATTTTAGTACTGGCAGAGTTTCTGCCAGTACTTAAGATGGCGGGGACAATTGTGGGGTGGGGGAGGGAAGAGAGCTGTTTGGGAGGGATCAGGGGGTCTGATGTTTCAGGTGGGAGGCTGAGCTCTACACTAAAGATAAAATTAACCCTGCAAGCTCCCTACAAGCTACATAATTAACCCCTTCACTGCTAGCCATAATACACGTGTGATGCGCAGCAGCATTTAGAGGCCTTCTAATTACCAAAAAGCAATGCCAAAGCCATATATGTCTGCTATTTCTGAACAAAGGGGATCCCAGAGAAGCATTTACAACCATTTGTGCCATAATTGCACAAGCTGTTTGTAAATAATTTCAGTGAGAAACCTAAAATTGAGAAAAATTTAACGTTTTTTTTAATTTGATCGCATTTGGCGGTGAAATGGTGGCATGAAATATACCAAAATTGGCCTAGATCAATACTTGGGGTTGTCTACTACACTACACTAAAGCTAAAACTACCCCAAAAAGCTCCCTACATGCTCCCTAATTAACCCCTTCACTGCTGGGCATAATACACGTGTGGTGCGCAGTGGCATTTAGCTGCCTTCTAATTACCAAAAAGCAACGCCAAAGTCATACATGTCTGCTATTTCTGAACAAAGGGGATCCCAGAGAAGAATTTACAACCATTTATGCCATAATTGCACAAGCTGTTTGTAAATAATTTCAGTGAGAAACCAAAAGTTTGTGAAAAAATTTGTGAAAAGTGAACGATTTTTTGTATTTGATTGCATTTGGCGGTGAAATGGTGGCATGAAATATACCAAAATGGGCCTAGATCAATACTTTGGGTTGTCTACTAAAAAAATATATATACATGTCAATGGATATTCAGAGATTCCTGAAAGATATCAGTGTTCTAATGTAACTAGCGCTAATTTTGAAAAGAAATGGTTTGGAAATAGCAAAGTGCTACTTGTATTTATGGCCCTATAGTTTACAAAAAAAGCAAAAAACATGTAAACATTGGGTATTTCTAAAATCAGGACAAAATTTAGAAACTATTTAGCATGGGTGTTTTTTGGTGGTTGTAGATGTGTAACAGATTTTGGGGGTCAAAGTTAGAAAAAGTGTGTTTTTTTCCATTTTTTCCTCATATTTTATATTTTTTTTTATAGTAAATTATAAGATATGATGAAAATAATGGTATCTTTAGAAAGTCCATTTAATGGCGAGAAAAACGGTATATAATATGTGTGGGTACAGTAAATGAGTAAGAGGAAAATTACAGCTAAACACAAACATCTCAAAAATGTAAAAATAGCCTTGGTCCCAAACGGACAGAAAATGGAAAAGTGCTGTGGTCATTAAGGGGTTAAGAAAAAGAGTAAGAGAGAGACAAGAGGAGGAAGAAGAAATAGACAGGGATCCAAAAAGAGTGAGATAAAAACAAATGGAATTTTTAACCTAAGTAATAAAGCAATAAGAAAAAAAAATGTGTTAAACTTAGGTTTAAATTTCGCACCCACAACAAGGCTAAATAAATTTAGCACACATATACACGTCAGCCAGTTTATTAGAACGTAAACTTTAAAGAGGTACTTTATGAAAAATCTGATCATAAAAAACTGGCAGACACAATCCAAACAACCCCCCAAATCACATCAGAGTTCAAACATCCAGATTTAAAACTAAAGTCAAAATTTTATCCTACCAATGAAAAGGGAAGGAACCTAGAACTATTTGAAAAACTGGTACAACAAGACATAAAATGTGCAATATGAGACGAAAAAAAAATCACAAAAAATTTGAGTATTAAAGAAACTTCTATCCTTAAGAACCTACGAAATGACAAGAGCATAATAATAAAACCGGCCAACAAAGGAGGGGGGATAGTTGTTTTGGATAAACTTAAATATATACAAGAAGCCTAAAGACTCTAAGGAGATGAGAGAATGTATAAGGAACTTAAAATGGATCCAACTAAAAAATTATCAACCAGACTAATACATATAATAGATGAGGCAAAATCTAATAACATCCGGAATTTAAAAGAATATATTTTTCTGTATCCTAGATTCATACAACAAGAAATTACACCAAGTTTTAACAGATTTTAACAGTGACACTAGCACTATTAACAAAATTCTAAATAAACAATGGCATAGTCCAAACAGATCCCATTATAGGGAATAAAGTACCGGAACGGCCAAGAATTATATACAGGAAAGCACCAAATTTTAAAAATAAGTTATCTCCAAGTGAACTAAAACCTGATAAAGATAAAATGCAAGATAGGAGTTTAGAGGGAGACAAACTCTTTGGTTTCTTTCCGTGTTTCAGATGCATGGCCTGTAAATATAGCACCAAAATCAAATCCATAAAATCACCAACTAATAATCACACGCTGAAAATAAACGATACTATCAGATTCCAGGATAAAGGCATCATTTAAGCCATAGAATGTTCATGTAACAAATAATATATCGGCGAAACTACCGGAACCCTGAGAGAATCAGGGAGAACCTCTCTTGTATCGCTAGAGGCAACTTAGATACATATCTATATAAACATTTTCGACAAACACATAAGAACAATTTAAAGGATTTTAAATACTGGGGTTTAATCAAGATCAGACCCAAATGGAGAGGTGACAGCATGGAAAGAAAGTTATTGCAAATAGAAGCAGAAACTATTTATAATATGGACACTTTATACCCACATAGACTAAATTCCGAAATTGACATTTCTGCCTTCCTTTAACCTTAAATCCCTGGGGATATGCTTTACTGAATAGTTCATAATAGTTCATACTAAAAAGATCATATATACAAATGTATACATCCAGAAATTATATGTGTTAACATCACACAGATTTATAGACAATATATGTTGATAACTTTTGTCTAGCCTTTTTTCTAGTCTACTATATCCGCTCCCACTTTGTTTTAACACATAGTATGATGATAAATATGAGAGGACTTATATAGTACCCTAATAAAGTCCCCCATAATTATAATTATGTGCCCTTTAATAAACTCCATGTCCCTAGTTAATAGTTCCCCTTCTGAAATATTAGGAGTTATGTTATGTGATAGGACCTATATAGCTTCCTATTAAGGACCCACTTATGTATCTTATGAACAATATACTTCTTTATAATATCTATTAGCTACCCCCTACTTCTCTAAAGTTAACCTTGTAAGATTTTATTTCTGTATATATTTGTAACGTTCCAACATAGTATATGTACTTTTCTGTATGGTTCCAATTCCACCTTAAGATTTTAAATGATATTTTTAAATATATGTATGAAGGACCATCTCCTCAATTTTAAATCTCTTTGGTTTGTTCTCATTTTTAATTAAACTCAGAAGATAAGATTTCTGTATCTAGATGAATAAATCAATAATAGTGGATGTGAAAATGAAATAAATGACTTGGGAAAAATAATAGTTTTTGGAATATTCATACACCTATATATCCACTTGAAAGAATAAACTATATATTACCACCTTAAATGTTTAATGAAATGGGATAGGACAGCAATCCAAACCTATCAAATCAAAGTGCACCCATTTTAAAGGCAGACAGTATGATCAGTATTTAGAAGTCTTGATAAAGTCCAACTACAAAGGGTGAAACATTTCTGCCACAACAAAAAAACAGCCTTTTACCCTGCACCCACCCTGAAGAGTTCTGATACAGAACGGAGGGAGGTGCATTACGGACTTTGACACCGCAAAGGAGTAATCCAAGATCCGCAAAGGAACAAAGTTGCAAGTATTAAATCGTTACAAGTTATAAGGAGATTTACACTTTGTATCAGCTTTTACTGACATTTTTCATTTAACATCAATCTGACCATGAACCTAGAGTCATGTGTGCCTAGATCACGTGGATACGTTTGAGTTATGGCAGTAACAAAGCCTGTTTACCACACGCTCATGGAGCGAGATTATTCACATAACCGCTCATAGAGCGTACACCTATTCTGTTGCACGAGATTATTCACATAACCCCTCATAGAGCGTACACCTATTCTGTTGCACACCAGCCTTAAGGTGTAGGATCTGCACAAATTCCCCAAGATGCAAATTAAATGTCCATAGAGGGATCAATAAAGCACACGTAGGCAATGAATTTCAGGTTTGCAACCGGAGCAAATACAAGCACTTTCTAAAAGGAACATATTCACAATCAACTGCTTAAATACAGCGATATTCGTTCTAAAGATGATTCACGCTTTTGCTATTCCCTTTGCAGAAACGTATGCTTTGTTTTTATTGATTTTATATGTGCATTAACTGAGTTTTATTCATGTGTTTTTAAGGGAGACATCCCTTTAGTCCTTTTTGTATGCATTTTGTTTAGTAAATAAATATATATATTCAGAAACTATCCTTGGTCACATAATATTTATTATATATTTCACAATCATATATATCCGTGCTTTGTAGTGCTGTATCTTCTTTTTCCATTGTATGTTTTACATTTAAGTTGATTCAGAGGTGTCACTTTTGATACAGCAGGATTAATTTATTTCAGCGCTCTTTTTCTTTCATGTAATTGGCAAGAGTCCATTAGCTAGTGACGTATGGGATATACAATCCTACCAGGAGGGGCAAAGTTTCCCAAACCTCAAAATGCCGATAAATACACCTCTCACCACACCCACAATTCAGTTTTTACAAACTTTGCTTCCTATGGAGGTGGTGAAGTAAGTTTGTTCTAAGATTTCTACGTTGACATGCGCTTCTCAGCATTTTGAAGCCCGATTCCTCTCAGAGTACAGCGAATGTCAGAGGGACATGGAGAGTATCACCTATTGTATGCAATGATTTCCCTAACGGGGTCTTTTTCATAGGTTCTCTGTTATAGGTCGTAGAGATTCATCTCCTACCACCCTTTTCAGATCGACGATATACTGTCATATATCACTACCTCTACTGATAACTGTTTCAGTACTGGTTTGGCTATCTGCTATATGTGGATGGGTGTCTGTTGGTAAAGTATGTTTTTATTTCTTAAGACACCTCAGCTATGGTTTGGCACTTTATGCATTTATATAAAGTTCTAAATATATGTATTGTACTTATATTTGCCATGAGTCAGGTTCATGTATTTCCTTTTGCAGATTGTCAGTTTCATATTTGGGGAAAGTTAATATTAAGAAATATTTTTCTTGCCTGGGGTTTAGTCTTTTTTTCAATTGACTACTTGTTTCAAATTGTGGGCTGACTTAGGTTCGCGTGTGCGCCAAATGCTACACTTTATTGCGTCATTCTTGGCGCAATAATTTTTTGGCGCGAAAGGCACGTCCATTGGCGCAAGTTTGTCATTTCTGGCGTCCCAATTGACGCAGAGGTTTCACACCGGGTTGCATCGTTAGTGACGCGAGTGTGTAATTTCCGGACATGGTTGGCGGCAAAAAAAAAAAATCAGTTACGTTGTGCGTCATACTTGGCGCCAAACTTTTTTCATTATTTATTGCCCCAATGCTTTTGCCTCTTGCCTTTTTCTATGTCAGAGGGCTATGCTATTTGCATTTTTTCCCATTCCTGAAACTGTCATATAAGGAAATTGATCATTTTGCTTTAAATGTTGTTTTTTCTTTTACATTTTGCAAGATGTCTCAATCTGATCCTTCCTCAGTATCTGTTGGAACTTTGCTGCCTGACATCAGTTCTACCAAAGCTAAGTGCATTTGTTGTAAAATTGTGGAGATTATATCTCCTAATGTCATTTGTATTAGTTGTCATGATAAACTTTTACATGCAGAGAATGTATCCATTAGTAATAGTACATTGCCAGTTGCAGTTCCTTCAACTTCTAATGTACATGATATACCTATGAATATTAAAGAATTTGTTACTGATTCTATTCAGAAGGCTTTGTCTGCATTTCCACCTTCTAATAAGCGTAAGAGGTGAACACCCACAAAGGGTAACCAGACACCCCAAGTAAATAGTGCTCCCCAAAATACTAACGCTAAACAAGTTGAACCCCAAAGACAACCACGTCAAAATAGGTATGATTCTGAGGGATCTCAAGGATCCAGGAATAAATACCCTGGGACATCAAAAAAATCGGTCCATGGGTAAAGATAGCTTGTCCATTCAAGTGGGCCAACTCAGCACACAAGTTAGTCAATTATGTACACTATTTACTAATATGAGTCAAGCTTTTACGGCTCAGCACCCTAACAATTCTTTTTTAGGGATACAGCCAGTGGCCAGCAGTGGGCCACAGACACAGTCATAAATACTGCAGTATTACCTGAAAGAGGGGGGAGAGATATACCAAATGGAATGATAAATGACAATAATGGTACTAATCATGTTCTCTCCCTACAGACCGGAAACGGACGATTTAGCTGTGATGACGAACAACCTCAGCCTGGAAGCGCAAACAAATCTCTTCCTTTGCAGCATTCTATTAACCTTATTTCCACAGATGCAGTACACAGGAACCCAATCGATCCTATTACAGAGGGATGGACTGGTAAGAATGAAAATTCTCCTGCATCAGGTAACACGTGGAGAAGCCCACATATGTATGATAATGCCAATGTTATGTGTTAAATGGTAGAAACTGCAGGGAGATATTATGCATTAGCTGAGCTCCAGGATTCAGTTTCCAACCCTATCATGGGATTGATACTGGATCTCAGGCAACTATTTTATCCCACAGGTACTACACACAGCTAAATGAGCTAACACCCCACAAACCTAAAAGAATTTGACGGTTCACTAATAGGAGTTGGGGGTGATTCTCTCAAAGTCATGGTTAAAATTGAAACTGGGGAACAGGGTAATAAGACACCATGTCATAATAGTGGATCTGCCAACTGATCGTTTGGTCACAAGTAAAAAGGTCTATTAATTATGAGCGATCCGGTATATCTCGCACCCGACATAACGGTCACGTAGTGGAAGAGAAGCCAGATGCTGTGGAGATTAATTTCAGGAATGACTCTATACCTGAAATCACTATCTTACAAATAAATGATCAGACTCCTTTAAGAGGCTCTGATGGTAATATTTTAAAATTTTGCATGGAAAGATAGCAAATATCTCCTTAGACAGCGATGTATTAACCATATCTCTCCACAAGAGGGATCATAAAATCCCTAAAGGGGGAGGCCACACTCAATACCTCGCAGGAATTGAGAGAGTTAAAGATGATCTATTTATCCCTATGCAAGTGCATAACCTTGGTAAAACCAAATATGCTAAATTGAACTTAAAACAGGAATCTAGCTATATAAACGAAGGTTTATTAGCACAAATTGCCGAACCTAAAGTGATAAAATATCTTTCTCCCCAAGACCACTGTGTCCACGGCCTGGATGACCGGTCTGAAAGCTATAATGTCACAGCTAAATGTTTATTATCTATCTCTATAGGTAATAAATCAGCCAAGCACCTGTTTTTAGTTTTAAATACTCACCATAATCAAATATAGATTGGCAATACAAATAGATTTGATTAACTATTGACTCTAGAGCAGGTTAAAGGGGGACCCTGAAGTATTTCAGGATGAAAATGCAGCCCTGAAATCAAACCAGCAAATGCCATATGCTGTGAATATGCAGATGTCTAACGATGTTATAATTCCTGCTGGGGCTGATAAATTGCTCTTATCAGGTAAAAGAGGTCAGAAATTAAAAACTTCTGAAACACTAATTTGCCTCTCCCATAGAATGCAAAATCTGGGTATAACAATGACCCATACTCCTTTGGTAAATATTGGAACTCTTCCAATACATGTTATTGTGCATAACATGACCCCACAGGATATAACCTTATCCAAGGGAACTACCATAGGATATGCGCTGGAATCAAGTTATTACACTTTTGGATTCCAGAATAATAAAATTGGGCTAATACCTGAAGGATACTTAACTGAAGAACAATTAATAGAACAATCCTTTGCATCTATGCCAAAGGGACTATTTACAATTCAGTATATTTATCCCTTCAGCTTAGAGGAAAGCATCTGTAAAATTAAAGAAGCCTGTCTAGTATTTGACCAGTCAATCAAAGCGCAAGAATACCCCAATACCCAGAGTCATGGGGGCAATATAAATTATAATCAAGTGGACCTCACCTCTAGGTTGGAAGAAGCCTATGAAATAGGACAGCATGAAATCTTTCCAGGATGTCAGCAAATGGTCGAAGAGCAAATATCTTTAGCTAATGGCTGTTTCAGCGACGATGAACGCCAACAGCTATGAGAACTCCTGATGGAATACAAGGATATTTTTTGCTAGGGATTCTTATGACTGTGGGACTACAGACTTGCACATTTCAAGAATCCAAACAGATCCCAATGCACCACCTGTCTTTGTTAAACAATACAGACTTCCTTTAGCCTCATATGATTCTCTTGCAGAAATCATAAGGAACTTGGAAGAAAGAAGTATTACCCGACAGATGCATAGCTCTTATAACAATCCTATTCTAGGTGTTCTTAAGCCCAATGGACAATGACATTTGTGTGCTGATTTAAGACAGCTAAACAAATGAGTGTACATGTCTGGCTGGCCTGTGCCATATATTGACCAGTGCCTAGCGCAGATGCAGGGATCTAAAATATTCACTGCCATTGATTGTGCACAGGGATATTGGAACATAAAGGTACATGAAGAGGACCAGTATAAGCTTGCATTCTCGTTGCAAAAGGTCCAGTATGCATTCCAAAGGCTAGTGTTTGGATACATAAATTCAGGACATGAATTTGCTGTATTCATGCATAAAGCTATGCCTGATGCACTGGAAAGGGGGACCTTATTTTATGTTGATGATGTTTTAATCAAAAGCACAGACTTTGAAAAACACATTGGAGAACTTAAACATGTCCTCAGCCAACTTAAAAGGGCAGGTGCCAAACTATCCCTACAAAAAGCTCAATGGTGCCACACTCATGTAAACTTCTTGGCACATGAAGTTACTTCTGAAGGGCTAAATCCTCAAGAAAAAAAGGTGGAAGCTATAGTAAATTCTAAAAACCCAACTAACAAAGGAATTGAGATCATTCCTGGGTATGACAAATTATTCTCGCAAATGTATTGATAATTATGCAGAATTAGCTAAACCACTACTACTTCTTCTAAAGAAGGCTGTGGAATGGCACTGGAGTGAGACTCAAGAGACAGCCATCAAAGAGCTGAAGAGAAAACTCACTCAAGCACCTTGCTTAGCGTACCCTGAAGGTGGTAAACCTTTCTTCTTAGAGACAGGTTACACAGATATAAACATGAGTGCTGTTTTATACCAAAAGCATTATAATTTAGGCAAAATAATTGCTTTATCCCCAGTAGAAATAAAATTTAGCGATTGCGAAAAAGCCCTCTTATCCGCAGCTATATACAGGGCGAGAAAATTATTGTAGAAACGGCCCACCAGCTTTTGCTAAATCTGCAAAGTGAGAGAATAAGAGATGGAAATTTGTCTAATTGCCGCATAACAGCTTGGATTCTTTCTTTACAAGGCTGGCCTTTAGAAATTAGCTACAAGCAGAATAAAAAGAATCTCGTCGCACAGGGGCTTGCTGAGCTCCACGACTGTATGGCTAAGGATCATGGGGAAGAGTTATTAGAAGATGATTTCCTGGAGGAACAATTACTTTCCCCATATAAAATGTACAATGAGGACCATTGTCAAACATTACCTTGGGTATATGTTGATGGTTGTTCTTACCATGCCACTATTGAAAATGAGCACAGATTAGTCGCTGGCATTGGTATAACTTGGGCAAATGGATTTCCAAATATTTCTGTAGGTTTCAACATTGGACCAAAATCCAGTCAAGTTGCAGAACTAACTGCTGTTCTAAAAACCATTGAAATGTCTATTGAACACGGTATTCATGAATTTGTGATGATTACTGACTCAAATTATGTGCGTGACAGCTTTGTTGAATACCTGCCAACTTAGAAAAGAAATGGCATGCAGAAAACTAACAACAAACCAGTCAAACATGGCAAATTGTTCTGCGCGATTGATAATCTAGTGGTATCCAATGGGTTAACCCTACACTGGAAGACGACCAAGGGTCATTTCAGGGTTCTAGGTCCTGATAAGGAAGGCAATGATCTTGCGGATTCATTAGCCAAACAAGGACCCACAACTGGAGAACTCCTTAATATCGACCCCTTAATGGGTACAGTTCAGGTAGAAGCCATTACCAGAAACCAGGCTAAACAACTGAGTGAGCCTAACCTGGTACAATGGAGTCAGGATTCTCCTAGTGGGGACCTGATCACTAGTCAAAAAGACCCAATTGTAGGCATCTTCTAAAAAAACATATAAGATCCTGAAAGCAACCCCATCTGAAAAGATGATTGTAATGGCAAGGAAGATCTTAGAATCTTAATGAAATCCAGGTCACAATTCAAGTTACAGGATGGTTTGCTAATTAGAACCTCCAAAACTGGCATCCAGCAATGGGTGGTGCCCACCAAGTTCATGCTTCAACATGCCCATGATGCCCCCACATCTGGCCATCGTGGTGCCAAACTCACATATGAAATATTGCGTGATTATGCCTTTTTGGCCACACATGTTGAAAGATGTTCAAACCTACTGTCAAAGTTGTTTAATCTGTCCACAGTTCCAACCCACTGCACCAACGCATAGAGCGCCATTGCAGAAAAGGGGGGAAGGTGATGCCATGGTCAGATATAAAATATTGATTTTATTGGTCCAGTAACTAGGTCATCAAGATGTAACAAATAAATGTTGACAGTGACATGCCTATTCACTAAAATGGTTAGAGTGCATCAGTGCACCTAACAATAGTGCTGAAACATGCGTAGCATTGCTCATCAACCACGTGTTTTACAGATTTGGTTTACCCCAGAAAATCGAATCCGATCAGGGAACCCACTTCACTAGCGAAGTGATGACCAAAATGTGGAAAATACTAGGGGTCAAAAGAAAGCTCCATATTGCATATAGAGCTGCCTCAAGTGGTGGTATAGAGCGTTACAACCAATCCATTGTGAAAATCCTCAAAAAGTTTCTGAGTGAAACGGGTAAAGACTGGGATGTAAAATTACCTCTAGTCCTAATGGCATTAAGAGCGACTCCAAGTAATGACACCAAGATGTCACCTTTTGAATTGATGACTGGTAAAAGAATGGTTCTACCTCAGGATCTACTGTACCGTACATCAGAGCAGAACTTGATAAATGCTGCCAATACGCATCAATATGTGGAGAACTTAAGGAAGCACCTGCAATATTGCCTTTGCTCAAAGGAACTTAGAAAAGACTGCAACTGCCACTAAAACCTATTATGATCTCAAAACGTCCAAAAAAGAATATGGAATAAATGATAAAGTTTATCTTTATAACTTTGGAAGAGATCAGGTTAAGGAAAAGACATTTCTTCCATCATGGAAGGGCCCTTTTGTCGTTACTGACAAAATATCTCCAGTCGCATATAAAATTAGGATACCTAAAATGATACTGTTATGGATACATGGGTCCATATTAATCAGTTGCGAGCGGGCCATCCTAGATCCCAACTACAAGTCATAGAGGGAGAATAAAGTGTCATATCTCCAAATGCACTAAAGAAATATTGTAGTTTAAAGATGCCTTACAAATGAGCATAAGGGTTAAAAAATAACGGACTCTCTTTATAGAAGGCTGTCTATGATGCATACTGTCAATATACCCACCAAATACCACTGACTGTAAGCCAATTTAAATACATGTGTCCTACATTAATTTAAAATTGGAAGGGGGATTTATGTCAGGATATCTGAGTATTAAATAATATATATATATATATATATGTATATTTATCTACACATAGATTTATGATAAGACCAAGAACTAATTTTATTTGTGAAACTCCCTCTCGTTCTGAAACACAGATTTCAAGAACAAGGGAATTGCTTTCAAAGGTTTCCTGCCTAAGGTGTGAAATTAAAGTTCTTATAAGACACCACCTTCTTCTTGCTCTGAAACATTTGGTCTAATTAGTTCAGGCAGTCATTTCAAAGATCAGGCAGTTATTTCAAAGAGATGTCACCATGTGGCTGCTCTGTTTGAAGTTGATTTCCGGCCCAGGATGGGTAATAAACTTATCAGACCCCTGTAAATAAACAGACATGGCCTAAGTGTATGCAAGAGTTGATTGCCCCTGTTGTGTTGAATCCACAAATTCTAGACGTCACGTCTAGATGAAGGTTTGGTCAGGGAGCAACATATATTGCGTTGTGGCTATTAGAAATATTTGATGGTGGGGCTGCATTCCTGGGTGTCTGCTGCCACCTATACATCAGGGATGGTATCACAGCCAAAAGATAAATGACTACTCAGGGCAGCATTTCCCAAAATAACCTATGAGATGTTCAGATCCCGGAGCGAATCAGAGACAAGCTCCGCAAGGGTGAATCAGAGACAAGCTTATGAAGGGCCTATCCTTTCGTTTCACTGATGATTAGAATAAAAAGGGGTGGGATTATATTGCGTGATATAACCCCAGGCAAGAGAGAAAAAAAGGGCTGGTTGACTACTTGTGAATTTTTGACTGATAACTTGCTGCGTTGGAATTTAGTATAAGCAAAACTGGGCTACCTTTTATTATCCATATTGCAATACCTTTATTCATATGAGGTGAAACAAGAAGTTCTGGAAGCTGAAATATCGATTGGTTATTTTTTTAAATATATGTATAATATTTAAATTAAAAAGGTATTTGGAAACTATAACTAATTGCAGTTAGTAGATTTAAAAGGGCACTTTGTATTTTAGCTTGCATTCATAATTCTGTATGGTTTAAAACAAATCTTTAATGCTAAGTAATTTATCTTTGCAAATATATACATATATTTTAGAATTTGTCTTAATTGTAGATAATTAAGAATTCATTTCGCTTTGACTTCCAGGACGGAGATTGCAGGACACAGCAGCATACACGCTGTCAGAGCTCTTGAGCAAAATGCATCAACCGCTGTGCCTAGGCCCTTGTCTGGAGCTGTGGAGACCAGAGTGGACATGCAAACAAGTGTACAGAGTTCGCAGGCATAGGAAGTCACTGGCAGGCACAGGGCCGACTTTGCCACGGCCACAAGTTTGGAGCATCAGAAACGCTTGAGACCCTAGTGGAATAAGGGGGCAGACTGGATCCAGGGAGACTGCGGGAAATACCAAGCTCCCAGGCAGGAGTAGACGCATGAGATCGAGAGAGGTGATATAGAGGGAAACGACAGGACGGCCGGAAACGTCCTGCCAGACTGAAAAGCCTGGGAAATAAGAAGCAGCAACAACGAGAGCAGCCCAAACACCCCACTGCCCTGAATAAGACCGCATGGAGTAACCGCAAGTATACACTACTATAATATTTGTGGATAACTTCTGCACATTAGCCTCTTACACTCTGAGTAAGATGAACAGAGGGTGTGCGTCTGAAAGAGAGGAAAAAACCCTGTAACAAGCAGGAATCTGGGAGTTGAGTGGTGGAAAGAACTAAAGCCATAATCCACGGTAAACAACACTATCTGAGCTTGGTGTGGAATCAGTGGTAGCCTTGATCCAGAGAACTCATAACAAGTAAAAAGTGCCTGGGGGATGTTGGGCCTCTAAAGCATTATAAGATTGGGACACAAAGGATAATAGGCATTAGCCTTTTGGTAAAAGCAATGAGATACGTGGAGTAGGTTAAATCCTAACAGGCAGTGAGGCGCTAGAGATAAGACCGGGGAAGGGTTATCTAACCTATAAAAGGACTTTTAGACTAACCCAGGAAAATATCACACTAAAGGCCTCTACTGACATGCACAGTAGTTTCTGTGTACTCATAAAGGAAGAAGCTGATTAAAAGGACCTATGGCTATGGACTGACTGTATTAAAAAGAAAGACTGTATATTAAAAGACAGGCACTCTCTCTCCTGCTATACTTTCTGCCACCCAACTATAGCTGACTTAACATTAATGTACCATTGAGTTTTATATACATATTATGCAATGTGTTAGTTCCTGTATTCACTACAATATAGGAGACTATGCAAAGTACTCTATAAGGTGATCAATTAGCATATATACAAAAAAGCACTATAGATATAAGTGCTAACCCAGTTTCCAAACGATTTAAAAATTGCTTTGGGTAGAATTGGATCAATTGACTCTTAGAATACAATCTATAAAATATTAATCTGGATTTGGGGGCAAAAGCAAGATCTGATACTTAAAGTAAGGCTAGGTTCGAGTAAAGGCTGACAGTTCAAGAATAAGCTCAATTAGAATTAGGAGCAAGACTATATGTAGAGTTTGAGTGGGCTAGGCAAACACACGTCAAGCACTTTTTTTTTCTTTTTCACAAGCTCCACTTGAGTTGATATTTAATTTGAGGTCTGATATTTAGTTTGAGATATTTGTACACAGGGATTGTTAGTATCTTTTCTTTTGCCGTTTCCTTTTTCTCTCTTCTCTTCTTTGTGCATTATTTGTTCTACATTAGTGCGTCTGGCTCTGGCCAGAACGCTTTATTTTTAAAGATATATTCACACAAGATATCACTAAGGGGTACGGGAGTATCCAGCACGTTACACTAAGAGTCAGTTTTATTTTGCTTGTGTTCTGTTACCCGTGTCCACGTTCCAGTGGCGACAGTAACATCCAATTATCCAAGACGGGATATTTAACACAGAATTTTTTCTTTTCTCTTCTATGGAGAAATTTATTCAAACTAGATAACCAGCCATGCCGCCCAAACTTAAGGAAAAAAAAACACAGCAAGCAAGGGCTCTGAACAGAGGGTAGAATTTAGCCTAGATGATTCACATATAAATTATAGCAGAATCACATGTATTGCTACAACAGATATCAGATCTAATACTACCATAATTTAATAATATTAAACAAGAAATCTCTACACTGTCAAACGGGATAAGACAATACGTCAATAGATTAACTGAAGCTGAATTAAGGATTTCAAATGTAGAAGATCAAGTATATAATTTAGATCAAACAGTACTCTCACATGATAAACAGATGATAGCTATGCAGAATAAAATAGAAGACCTGGAAGACAGAGCACGAAGGAATAACATCAAGATAGTAGGGCTTCCAGAGTCTACTGAATTTAAAGATTTGATAACCTTCACTTCCCAAACATTACCACAATGTCTAGGGATACCCCCAGGGGAGATACCAATTAAAATTGAGAGAGCACATAGAATAGGTACTAAGCGAATAGAACAGGAACACACAAAGCCAAGACCTATTATGATTAAAATGTTAAACTTCTAGGACAAAATAAAGATATTTAGACAGTATCGTAAACAGCATGAACTTATGATAGCTAATAGTAGGATCTTGTTATTTCAAGATTTTTCATCAGAAACGAGTAACAAGAGATGTGAGATGGCTCCCTATTGCACCAAACTTATCGAAGCCAAATGGCCAGCTAGGATGGTTTATCCAGCAAAGATCTGCGTAGAAATGAATGGTGCAACAAGGAACCTTCTTACAGTTACAGAGGCAAAAAACTTCTGTAAAGAACAGGTGCTACTTCAAATATAGCTATCCGATTAGATGATTAGGTGCAAGGGTAATTTGATGACCAAAGTTATTATTTGATGACCAAGAGTTATTCTTCTGTTGTTTATACAATAATGTATCATTTTATGAGACTGTATGTCGATTTTTATTTTAATATTTTTCTATTGAGCTTTCTTTTGATTTCTGTGAATGGAGTACCAGAAGGGGAGGAGGGAGGTGGGGAAGGCAGTATAATGGGAGATATTGCCCTAATATTTATAGAGGGAGCGTGAGAGTTAAAAAAGACCAACAGAGAGATACGAATGGTAGATAAAATTAATTTCCTATCCTGGAAGGTAGGAGGAATTACATCCCCTATAAAGCGAAAACTAATATTAAAACAATTAGGTCAGCTTAAACCAAGTGTGGTATTATTACAAGAGACACACTTAAACCCTACCGAAGCTGAGAAATTAAAGAGTAAATGGGCAGGGGAAGTAGTAGCGTCACCGTATTGTGGCAGGAAAAAGGGAGTAGCGATACTCTTCAACAAGAGCGCAACGTACAAGATATTAACAAAAGAAGCAAGGCAAGGTATATAATTTTAGAACTACAAATAGATAATCTGAATGTGGTACTATGTAATGTCTATGGTCCAAATAAAATAGATAAGGATTTCTGGGAGGGGTTAAACAATAAACGTATAAAATTCATTGGAAAAAATATAATTGTGGGGGGGGGCGACTACTTTAATTTGGCACCCAGTGGACAGGTTCAAATGCCGCCAATCTAGAGATACCAAAAAAGAAAGTAGAAGCATGAATAATTTCATGAAAGGATTTAGATTACAAGACAAATGGAGAAATCAAAATCCAGACTCACGTACATTCTCATGTGTATCGAAAACATTTTCAAGAGTAGACCAAATAAAATGCTGGGCTTGAATATGAAGGCAGATATTAAAGATATCTGTATCTCAGACCATGCCATTATTACATTGGAGATCCAGAATATAGCTCAAGACAAGGGGGATAATAATAGACTTAGGTACCCAGACATTTAATAGATAATATACATTTTAAAAACCATATAATTGAAAAATGGAAGGAATATAAACGGTTCAATAGTGGATACCTAGGTAAATGGGAGATATATTGGGCATATATGCAAATGGAAGGAGAAAGAGAAAAAGAAAAAAAAAGAAAGAAAGAGAAAAAGAAAAAAAAAAGAGAAAGAAAGAGAAAAAGAAAAAAAAAGAGAGAGAAAGAAAGAGAAAAAGAAAAAAAGAGAAAGAAAGAAAGAGAAAAAGAAAAAAAGAGAAAGAAAGAGAAAAAGAAAAAAAAGAGAAAGAAAGAGAAAAAGAAAAAAAGAGAAAGAAAGAGAAAAAGAAAAAAAAAAGAAAGAGAAAAAAAAAAGAAAAAAAGAGAAAAAAAAAAAGAAAAAAAGAGAAAGAGAAAAAAAAAGAGAGAAAAAGAAAAAAAGAGAAAGAGAAAAAAAGAGAGAGAAAAAGAGAGAAAGAAAAAAAGAGAAAGAGAAAAAAAGAGAAAGACAGCTAACCAACAACTGAAAAACCATATAATTGAAAAATGGAAGGAATATAAACGGTTCAATAGTGGATACCTAGGTAAATGGGAGATATATTGGGCATATATGCAAATGGAAGGAGAAAGCGAAAAAGAAAAAAAGAGAAAGAAAGAGAAAAAGAAAAAAAGAGAAAAAGAAAAAAAAAGAGAGAGAAAGAAAGAGAAAAAGAGAAAGAGAAAAAGAAAAAAAGAGAAAGAGAAAAAGAGAGAAAGAAAAAAAGAGAAAAAAAAGAGAAAGAGGAAAAAAGAAAAAGAGAGAAAAAAAGAGAAAGAGAAAAAAAGAGAAAGAGAAAAAAAAAGAGAGAGAGAGAGAGAGAGAGAGAGAGAGAGACAGCTAACCAACAACTGAAAAACGCATACAGAACTTACATAAGTAATTCTAACCCCCAGACTTGGCTTAACTACCAAAATAGTAAAAAAGAGAGAGACCTTTTCTTAAAACAAATTTCTATACAGTAAGATAGGAAAGATAGAGCTACATACAGAGGGTGCTATGGAAGATTGGCTCAGTACATAGCTAGGCTAATTAAAAACCATAAGCAAAGGAATTGTATAACCGCTATAAAAATAGGTACACATAGAGTAGACACGACTAAGGAAGTGAAACAGGCAATGTACAACTACTTTAAAGATCTATAAACAAAAACATCAGTGGATAACCAACATAAAATAATATTTTGGGAGCAAATAGAGGTTAGTAAATTTGAAGAAATAGATGTAATGGGCTTAAATCAACCTATACTGGAAGGAGAAGTAGCCTAAACTATAAATCAGATAAAAGCTAATAAAGCCCCGGGACCGGAAATGTTATCCGCAGAATTTTACTAAATGTTAACCAGTGAAATCATCCCTACTCTTACCAATCTCTACAATACTTAATTCCTAAAAGTAGAAATGCATTCTAAATACTTTGCGGCATCCTCTATCACAATAATCTTGAAAAAAGGCAGGGATCCAGAAGATCCAGGGTCCTATAGACCGATATCATTGTTAAATAATGACTACAAAATATTAACTACGATTATTGCAAAAAGATTTTAAAAAATATTACATAAAGTCATACATCCAGACCAAACTGGCTTCATGACAGGGCATAACCCAACTAGAAATACTCCCAAAGTACTTATGGTGCTATACTATTGTTGGCAACATGCTAAGCAAAATATAAGTAAAGATAACCCAGATATGGCAGAGCTGGCGGTAGATGCTGAGAAAGCCTTTGACTCCATAACATGGGATCATCTATTCACAACACTAGATAGGTTTGGGGTCCAAGGAAATATAAAGACCTTTATAAAATTAATATACAGGGACCCAACTTCCAATTTAATTATCAATAATGAAACAACACCAGATATTTTGCTTAAAAAGGAATAAGACAAGCCTGCCCATTATTACCTATGCTTTTTAATTTATCAATAGAGCCATTAGGCTAAGACAGGAATTATCAGGCATTACCATGCAGCAGAATAAAGTGGTGTTATCCTTGTTTGCGGATGATCTGCTTTTATTTTTAACCAACACTTCAGAGAGTATTAAGCAGTTTCTAGAGATTATAAATCAATTCAGTTCATTTTCCGGCTACAAGATCAACGTAGATAAATCTGAGATAATGTGGCTACGAGGGTCAAGACAGAAAGATAATGAGTGCCCATTCAGAGAAGTAGATTGGATAAAATATCTAGGACTGATTATTACCAAAAACTGTAAAAAAAGGTATACTAAAAATTTCACAGTATGTTTGGATAAGTGTGCAATAGATTGTAAAAGATGGGTAGCTCTACCTATTTCTATTTCAGCTATAGTGATGCTAATCAAAAAATTTTCCCACGTTTACTATACCTCCTACAGAATATTCCTATAATTTTAAAACAGAGAGATTATACTAGGTTTAATAGAATATGTACTAGATTCATATGGGCAGGGGGGGAAATAAGATGTGCAGCAGAGACATTAACACTCCTTCTTAAAGCGGGGGGGACTGGTGCTCCCCAATATTCAAATTGTATAACCTAGCAGCATTGGCAGTATGCCATAGATTGGATTATTAAAGGGTATTATGTCACATACTAGGAACTAGAATCTGATACATGCACCTCCTATGCGTTAAAAGCACTTCTTCACTGTGAGACAAAAAGTGTGTCTTAAGATATCTCTCAACTAAATTAGCTTCCAGTAGTGCATTGCTGCTCCTTCGACAAAGGATACCAAGAGAATGAAGCAAATTAGATAATAGAAATTGGAAAGTTGTTTAAAATTGTATGAATCATGAAACAAAATAGTTGGATTTTATGTCCCTTTACAACTCAAGTTCAATATTTGTTTAGTTCTGCAATACAATCACAGTTTGTATACCAAAGGAAAATACTGAAAAAAAAAATGTTAGTACCGCGCTTGCCTACTTCCACCACTGGCTTTTTCTATGGATGAAACCTAAAGTAGCATTATGAATTTAAAAATATATAACCATACCTCCTATTTGCAGAATTTCCCTTAGCCCCACCCATGGAGCATCCAGACATGCCCACAAAAAGCACAGGCAGACCCACAAACCTGCCCACTAACCACCCCTACCAACACAGCTCCATGCACAAAATGGTGACAAGCCCCCATCAAACTCCTGAGTTCCTGATACCCAGTCACAAATGTTTGGGGATATGCATAACTAATGATTAAAATCAACCCAGTGTCCCAGATCCAATTAAATTCCTCCAAGACAGAAAAACAAATGAATAAACGGAAGAAATAATAAAGTAGGTGTAGTTTGCACAACCTGTTTGTAATAACACCTGTATTGTATGTGTTGCACTACTAGTAGTATCCTATATTATAAAAGGCCTTAATCGCAGGCGTGAGATAGCTCAAGGAAGCTTCAGCACTCTCTGCTGTTAAGGTACAGCCGAGAGATGGAGCTCCTGAACCTCCAGGCATCTGCCGCATAAGGAGCCGGAGCGCGATCAGTGCTTTGCCTCCATATGAGGGCAGATGCCTGATCGTTACCGACGGTGACACTGTGTGTGTCACCGTCTGTAACAATATTCTGCTGGTGCCGGCAGGAGGGAGCCGTCTCAGCAGTGGAGTGGGGAGGGACCAACTCTACTGATTTGATTTTTTTTTTTAAAAAAGGAACAGGGAGGGAAAAGGGGTTTAGGGGGTGTGGGTATTAAATGGCGATTGCGGGAGGGGGGGGGAGGTGATGAGACCACTACACTACAGAAAAAAGGGGAGGGTTAAAGAGCTGTTTGAGGGGGATCATACACTGCAGAAAAATAAAGAGAGAGGGATAGATGGATAGAGAGGGATAGGGGAATAGGTATAGATGGATATGGATAGAGATATTTATTTTCTTAAACATTTCAGCCAGTGTACATGGGCTTTAACACTAGTTGTATGTAAAATAATAAACTAGTTTTTTGTTTGCTGTCCTAGCACTATTTAAAAAAAGTTTTTTTTTATTCCTGTACAAAATAAAAATGGTTCTCCGTTTTAAAGGAATATAACTTATAAATCACTCATTTGTGTGGGGTTTTTAAAATCTCATTGTTACCCATATGTTATGATCCAATACAAAATTATTTTTGTCACACTGAAATAGTTAAATTTGATTACTTCAGTTTGACTCCTGTTTAGCCCAGCCCCCAGCACTGGTGCATCAGCTGCTACTCTGGCTGTGTGTCAACATTATCATTTTCTGGGGAAAGTCTGGTTCTGTTACTAATGATTCAGGTTTGGTTTGTAATTATTCCCCGATAATGTCCACTGAAGTAGTAGGACATGTATATTTTAGCATTGTCAATACATGTAAGAAAATACTTGAGGCATACACAAAGTAATCCAATTTATAGCCAAAATAGGGTCTGGGAAAAAAAATACACAAACTATATATATATATATATATATATATATATATATATATATATATATATATATATATATATATATATGTTTCTGTGCTGTAAAAAAAATGAGACCAAGATAAATCTCATTTCAGAACTTTTTCCACCTTTAATGTGACCTATAAACTGTACAACTCAACTGAAAAACAAACTGAAATCTTTTAGGTGGAGGGAAGTAAACAAAAAAACCTAAAATAATGTGGTTGCATAAGTGTGCACACCCTTAAACTAATACTTTGTTGAAGCATTTTTTTATTTTATTATAGCACTCAGTCTTTTTGGGTATGAGTCTATCAGCATGGCACATTTTGACTTGGAAAGATTTGCCCACTCTTCTTTGCAAAAACACTCCAAATCTGTCAGATTGCGAGGGCATCTTCTGTGCACAGCCCTCTTCAGATCAACCCACAGATTTTCGATCTGAATTCTGGACTTTAATATTCTTCTGGTGAAACAATTCCTTTGTTGATTTGGATGTATGCTTTGGGTCGTTGTCATGCTGAACGATGAAGTTCCTCTTCATGTTCAGCTTTCTAGCAGAAGCCTGAAGGTTTTGTGCCAATATTGACTGGTATTTGGAACTGTTCATAATTCCTTCTACATTGACTAAGGCCCCAGTTCCAGCGGAATAAAAACAGCCCCAGAGCATGATGCTGCCACCACCATGCTTCACTGTGGGTATGGTGTTCTTTTGGTGATGTGCAGTGTTGTTTTTGTGCCAAACATATCTTTTGGAATGTTGGCCCAAAAGTTAAACCTTATTTTCATTAGACCATAACACATTTTCCCATATGCTTTTGGGAGACTTCAGATGTGTTTTTGCAAAATTTAGCCGGGCTTATATGTTTTTCTTCGTAAGAAAAGGCTTTTGTCTTGCCAACTACCCCATAGCCCAGACATATGAAGAATACGTGAGATTGTTGTCACATGTACCACACAGCCAGTACTTGCCAGATATTCCTGCAGCTCCTTTAATGTTGCTGTAGGCCTCTTAGCAGCCTCAAAGACCAGTTTTCTTCTTGTCTCTTCATCAATTTTGGAGGGACGTCCAGTTCTTGGTAATGTCACTGTTGTGCCATATTTTCTCCACTTGATGATGAATGTCTTCACTGTGTTCCATGGTATATCTAATACCTCAGAAATTATTTTGTACCCTTCTCCTGACTGATACCTTTTAGCAATGAGATCCCTCTGATGCTTTGGAAGCTCTCTGTGGACCATGGCTTTTGCTGAAGGATGCAAATAAGAAAATGTCAGGAAAGACCTACTAGAACAGCTGAACTTTATTTGGGGTTAATCAAAGGGCACTTTAAATGATGGCAGGTGTATGCTAACTTCTATTTAACATGATTTTGAATGCTATTGCTTAATTCTTACCACAGCTACATCCCCAGTTATAATGCAACCACATTAGTTTAGTTTTTTGTTTAATTCCCTCCACCTAAAAGATTCCAGTTTGCTTTTCAATTGAGTTGTACAGTTTAAAGGTCACATTAAAGGTGGAAAAAGTTCTGAAATGATTTATCTTGGTCTCATTTTTTTTTTTTTACAGCACAGAAACCTGACATTTTAACAGGGGTGTGTAGACTTTTTATATCCAATACATTTTATAAATAAAACTGGCATTAAAGTGATCACATGCATTTACTATGGGGGCAGCTCTCTTATGAGTAAGAGAACTTCCAGTTTTTAGAGAGTTTATCAAGTGTGTCAATGCTTTCCAGTATGAAAAGAGGCTTCTTTTTCATTTGTAGGGACTGGAGAGATTTGGGGAAAAAATGCTTTTGGATTTATATACACAGTCTACTGAGTAATGTTTCAAAACTGCAGTAAAAGCAAATTCAGTGACACTTTCCAGGCAAAGGTAGTTCATTATACTCTTCTGTAAAGGGTGCCTGCTCCTTTTAGACTTCCTAAAAAATACAAAAACATTAAGGTGAGTTTTTCTGACTTAAGGCAACAGAAATGTTATTTTTATATATAAAAAACAAACTAACGCTACAGAATCTGTTGTACTTTACAAATAACTGTATACAAACTTATAATTATGTGATTGATATTACAAACTATTGAGAAGACAATGAATGCACTGTAACACACGCACGTATATATATACACACACACACACACACACACACACTATGAAATCTGAAACTATTACAACAGTATTTATTTTGCAGGATAACCCCAGACGTTTCTATACATTTCGGTCTCCCGTTCTACTATCTAGTATTGTCCGTAGTAAATCTTATATTTACAGCTAGATATTGGCACAAAAACGACAGAGCCCAGGGATGCATTAAGCTTCTAACAAGTGTTATGTGCCTCGGTGTACACATGTCAACACACAGAGGGGCTCCACTTCCTCCTCCGTGGCCTGGGAACTTGAGTAAAGCCGCCAAAAACAGCAGCCTCCTCCTACACAGTCCTGAGGGGAGGGGGGATTCCAGCGCCGAGCACCGCGGAGAGGAGGGAGCAGTATCCCGGCAGGAGGAGGCCGCTCCCCCCACTCTCTACGCTAGGCCCGAACCACGCCGCTTCCTGGTTACCAGCTGCCGTTGTCAGGGAGGGAGGAGAAGGAGCGATAGGGGGTCACGACGGAGGGTCAAAGGGGAAAGGTCACCAACCCATCATCCTCCGTGTTGGATACACAGCCATCTTGCTTCTGCGAGACAAGAAAATTCATGCGGTGAGTGTTTTTATTTGCATCAAACAGGCCCATCTACCTTCTAATAGCTTCCACTTAGCACAGACTGTGGCTGCGGCCGATGCCGTGTGAGGAGGAAGGGGAACGGCACAGCGAGGCCGTGATCACAATATGTAGGAGGCCTCTACGGCCCCGACTATTGTGTGGACTAAATTGCGGTTTTTATAGGGGTTGGGATAGAGCGGTATGAAGGCAGAGGAAGCGTATAAGCCTTTTGAAGCTGCAGGATGAGGAGGCCATTTAGAACAGAGAGCGGAAGGATTAGGAGTAGGCCCTGGCCTGGTATATCGCTGCAGGATGCCGGCCTGTCATTGCAGATCTTATAGGCCTCAGGTGTACCCCTCATATAATGTATACAAAGAGCTTATTTACCCTTTTGGGTGTCAGAGAAGGCTGCTAGAGCTGTATTGCATTGTAGCCCCCTCAGGTAGCTAAGAGGTTAAATGGTGTTATGTTGTGGTGCAAGCTGTCACTTCCTGGTGCAGCATCCTCACTTTGTGACAAGGGAGCTTAAAGGATGGCGGCTGGGATGCTACTTCAGTCCATATCTCAGGGAGAACAAGGTTCGGTGATACAGTCTACCTGTCAGCCCAAAATCCTGTAACCTCTCCCATAATTTAATGATTGGGAGCAAGGATCCAGAATGTTCCTGGGCAACTAAGGACCAAAGACATCCTTACTGACAAGACTGTGAAGCCAGGAAAAAAAAGAAAATAGCTAATGCTGTCATAAAATTTTACTAGCTATATTGTTATAAACTGTACATATTTAATATGCATTTCTGTAGGTGTTGGGCTTTAACTTGCAATGTTGAACAGATATAGATATGGAGGATATTTAACAATGTTCTCTTAGGGTTGTTTAAGGTTTGCCTGTTGATTTCATTACTTTTTTTTTGTTTACATGTTATGTTGTTTTTGTTTGCTACAATGCAGCCTTCTCCAAGAATGTTTTCAGGTGTTCATTGCATACCATCCTAAAACAACAATATTTGGCACATTTCTGTGATTTTTATTTTGTTTCCGTGCACTTCAGGTCTAAAATAAATATTGCATTTCAGAATTCAGCGTGCATTCATAACATATATACAGGTGGCCCTCGGTTTACAACGGTTCAATTTGCACCGTTTCAGAATAACAACCTTTTTTTTTCAGTCATGTGACTGCTATTGAAAAGCATTGAGAAGCAGTACATTGATTAAAATAGCCAGTAGGCGGAGCCGTCCGCTTGTGTTGCAGCAAAGATATGCAAGCCAAGCAAGCTGAAATTAATTAGTTTAACCAGACCTGAGCTATCGAGCAGCTTGCAAAGGAACAAGATCTTCCTGTCTATAAATCAGTCCAGATTGGAATGCATAGAAAGAACTGTTTGCAGAAAAATGCAAGTAAAGTCTGTGTTGTGTGATTATTTTATTAGGTTTATAATGCTGTTTAGCAAATTTTTTTGTTCATTTAACTTAGTTTAATTATATATTCTGTGTTGTGTGATTATTTTATTAGGTTTATAATGCTGTTTAGCATTTAAAGTCTTCATGTCAAAGCTTTAAAAATAATGTATTAGGTGTTACTTATGACAATTTTGAGAGGGGCCTGGAACCTAACTCCCTCACTTCCCATTGACTTACATTAAAAACTGGGTTTCAATTTACAACGGTTTCGATTTACAACCATTCCTTCTGGAACCTAACCCCGGCGTAAACTGAGGGCTACCTGTGTGTGTGTGTGTGTATATATATATATGTGTATATATATATATATATATATATATATATATATATATATATATATATATATATGTGTGTGTGTTTTGCTCAAGTGTGCATATATAGTATACTACACAATAAATATGTAGCGAATCACACTGGATATACAGTATGGTATGCCATAGTGTAACACTGTATGCTAAATATTATTTCAGTCTGACAACTTGTATGCTAAATTTCTTATGTTGGAAGTAATTTAAAACAATGTTGAAATTAAGGTATGTATACTATTCCTAGATTTATGTTAATCTGTAGTTACCAGCATTTGGTTTAGTGACAAATCCTCCTTGCATTCGATGCAAGCTATGTTTCACATTTTATATAGCTTAATCCTGAACTTGAGAAAGCAAATGTTTAATAAAAGTATACCTTTTACCCATTCAAATATCTTTCGGATGCTGGCAAATTTTTTTTTTTTGTTTGGTTTATGATTTTGGGAGACTGTAAGGATTATGTTTGGCTTTACAATTTCCTAACAAGTTGTGAAAACCAGTGATAGCTGTAATTTTCCCACAGTCTAGACGTTACAGATCTTAATGTTTTGCATTTTTTTTTTTTTTTTTTGTACTTTGTTCTTGTAATTTTCTTAAATCAATTACCTTAGAATAATTTAAAAAACAAAAAACCTTTCTAGTTCAATTAATATGTTTACATAATAATTTTCTAACACATTGAACAAAACTGTTTGTTTTTTAAGATCATCAATACATCGTTTAATAGTTTGCTTTTTTTACAATCTCTATTATTGAATAATCATGGCTTCTCCATAAGGCCTAGTTTCCATTGAGGTGGTAAAGTTTGGAAACTGGTGGTGGTTTTAAAAATCTCCATAGACTTTAATGGAGATTATTGTTTTTATCACCAGTTTCCACAATTTACCACCTCAATGGAAACTAGGCCTACGTTGGCAAAAGGGAAAAAAAAAAATCAGGAGACACTGTTGTATATTCTTACTGTTTAATCATACAAGGTGCCTCTTATCATAAAATGATCAATGGTTGAGGGCCCCAAATCAATTTTCAACATGAACATTTGCTTGTGAAATAAAGAATGTACTATAACACCTGGTTTCTTTGTGTGTAGATCTATGAAGACTAGGAATGCAATAGTGAAAAGGTAGCCTATTAAGATTACTTGTTTATTCACTTATGTTTTAACCTGTATTGTTATTTTGTGGCATAAGTGAAAACAACTTTATAGAGTAATACTAAGGAGTAAAACAGAGGGTAGTTTATTTGCAGTTATTTGTATTCTTTAATCTGTAGAATAACAAAATTAAAATAGGGAGCCCAAATAATTATTTTTTTAGATAATTTTTTTTTTTTTTAACCTGAAATGTGTCTATTGTGTAAGTTATTATGGTTATTTAATTATTTTAGTTAGGGTAAGTAGTTTTGCATATTTTCCTATTTCATGTTCATTTTTATAATTTTGCACCTATCTGGATGTTGTGATGTTTTGTTGTGTGTTTTGGTCTCTCACCCTTATAGCCTCAACCTTATTATGGCTATAAAATAGGCTCTACAGTTCAGGTGCAAAGAAGTTTCTTACAAAAGACCATATTCTACCTTGGTTAAATAATCACTTGCAAATTCCATCCTGGAGTGGTTGAAAAACAGATTTTATTTTTATATAATGGAATTATTGTATAGAGAGCTCAGAGGACTCTCATTATATCTATTGGGTCCTCCGGTGTGGGGATCCCCAGTTTATAAATATACAGAGGAAAAGAAGAGGGTAAGCACTGGCCATTCCCAAAATGTGTAAGCCACTAGTAGGATGGGATTCAATGATAAGATTAAACAGTCAATACATATCTAACCACAATTTTATTATAGTCAATCTTATCAAAAATTGTTTATTGTAGGTGGCAATAAAGGGGAGTTTAGGCATTTTTTCTAGTACATACTAGAGCAGGGCTCGACAAACCCAGGAACCAGGCAGCCACTGGCACCTAGAATTTTACCCCTGGCTCCTATCTTTTTGGGTTACCCCCCATATTTCTATATACAAATATCACTCGCTGGCTCCTAAAAGTATGATTGACTCCTAAATTTTAAACAAATTTGTCGACCCCTGTACTAGAGATTGTTTGTCAATCCTCGCACACGCTCTCCTGGAGTGGCTAGACTGACATCCTGACTGGTAATATAAATATATATACTTTTTAAAAATTTTTTTTTTTTAATTCTCTTTTTAAAAATGACAACCCAAAGCAAAATCTGTTTGTTTTTTTTGTGTGTGAGGTACCCAAGCAAATTGCAGACTTTACCCTTTTTTTTTTTTTTTGCAGACCAATCACTTTTTGAAAATATCTTTATTTCCAATATTCTCCCAATTTGAAAACATTACCACCATATGAATCTCTTCCCTTTAAAGGGACATGAAACCCACATTTTTTTCGTGTTTTAGGCGTAGAACATACAATTTTAAACAACTTTTCAGTTTGCTTCTATTATCAAATTTGCTTCATTCTCTTGGTATCATTTGTTGAAGTAGCAGCAATGCACTACTAGTTTCTAACTGAACACATGGGTAAGCGATTGACAATCGGTGTGTGTGTGTATATATATATATATATATATATATATATATATATATATATATATATATATATATATATATATATATATATATATATATATATATATATATATATATATATATATATATATAAATGTGTGTGTGTGTGTGTAGCCACCAACCTAGGTTCTTTGCTGTTCCTGAGCTTTCCTAGATAAACCTTTCAGCAAAGGCTAAAAAGAGAAGAAAGCAAATTAAATAATATAAGTAAATTTGAAAGTTGTTTAAAATTGTATGCTCTGTCTAAATCATGAATGTCTAATTATGTCTGTACTGTCCCTTTTAATACTATCTCATATCTCTCATTTTATGGAGGAGTGTACTTTCAAAGCCCCTATCGAAACACTGCCCTAATGCTTATTTGGGGTAGGTGATCAGCTAAAAATTAGATGGACATTTGACATAACAACATTTAAAATATTGGAATTCCCTCTTTGAAAAGGACATACAACCAAAAAATGTTTTTCATGATTTCAATAGAGAAAACAATTTTAAACAACATTCCAATTTACTTTTATTATCTAATGTGCTTCATTCTTTAGGTATCCTTTGTTGAAGAAATAACAATTCATATGGGTGAGCTAATCACATGAGGCATCTATGTGCAGCCACTGAGATGATTTATATATGCATTTCAGCAAAGGATATCAAGAGAATGAAGGGGTTGTTACAAACGTATTAGGAATTATGTTACCCTCTGCCACTGTTTCATTTACTTCAATACATTTAATATGGTTTCAAACATTTCAGTAGGGCACTCAGGGTTTCATGTTCATGGGAACTTTTTATTGACATGCCAAGAGGAAATGACCCCTCTGAAACATTGCTAACTAGTTTGAGATATATATATATATATATATATATATATATATATATATTTGTATGTAGGTGTATGTGTGTATAGATATATGTATACCTGCGTTTCATTACTTTATACCACTGGTTTTCAAACCTGTCCTAAGGCCTCCCTAACAGGCCACATTTTGAGGATATCTGAACTATAGCACAGGTGAAACAATCAGCTGATTAGTAAACATTGTTATTTTACCTGTGCTCATCCATGGTAATCCTGAAAACCTGGCCTGTTGGGGATGTCTGAGGACAGGTTTGAAAACCAGTGGTATATACTGTTTACTCCTGCCAGATTTCAGGGTCTTGTTAATAAGGGGTACCTAAAGGTATAAATATTGGTTCAAGTGTTGCCTATTAATTAAAGGGATATAAAACACAAACTTTTTTTTGTAGGATTCAGAAAGAACATGCATTTTGTTAACCACTTTCCAATATACTTCTGTTATCAAATTGTTTTCTTTATCTTAGTATCCTTTGTTGAAAAGCAGGAAGGAAAGATTAGGAGCGTGAACGTGTCTATATGACAGCAGTTTTGCAAGAATCTTATACATTTAGGAAGAGCACTAGATGGCAGCTCTATTTCCTGTCACGTAGTGCTCCAGGCATGTGCACGCTACCTATCTAGATCTCCCTTCAACAAAGAATAACATGGGAACAAAGCAAATTTGATAATAGAAGTAAATTGGAAACTTTTTTTTCCCTGTGATTTTTGTGTGATCTGTCTGAATTAAGAAACAAAAAATTGTGTTTCATGTCCCTTTTTAAGCTCTGTGTTTAATGTTTTACCTATTTGATGCTCATATCTATCTCTGCGTGTCTATGTGCTTTGCAGTTTGATGACAGAACCATTACAATTTTTTTTTTGTTATGTTCGGATATCTTCCCAGAAGAATTATTTTCGGAAATGTGGCTGTTTCCCACAAGATTGCAGTGCATAATACTAATATTTGTGTAGCAATATGTTATAAATATTGAAGAAGTTACATGTGGTAATAAGGGTTTGACTGGATATGCTTTAAAAACCTATTTTCCTTGTTTAGTATCAAAATGGTTTTTCAGAAAAAGGTTATAGCAGGTTATGAAGTAGTTAAATTATGTTTTTTAATCTATTCTAACACACCCTTGGTTCTGCTACCCTGTATCTATCTATCTATCTATCTATCTATCTATCTATCTATCTATCTATCTATCTATCTATCTATCTATCTATCTATCTATCTATCTATCTATCTATCTATCTATCTATCTATCTATCTATCTATCTATCTATCTATCTATCTATCTATCTATCGTGTGTATGTATGTGTGTATGTGTATATATATATATATATATATATATATATATATATATATATATATATATATATATATATATATATATATATATATATATATATATATATATGAGAGAGAATAACCCAAAAAGTTAGGAGCCAGGGGTAAAATTCTAGGAGCCGGTCGCTACCTGGGTTTGTTTAAATTTCTTATAGATTGGGCAGGACAGCCAGTCAGAAGACAAACCCATGTGCAATTGGTGCCGAAAAAATCCTGGCACCAGTCGAAATGGCTGAAATGGTTTGTGTGGGCAAAGGTGAAAAGATTCACAGGTGCACTTTGCTGTGTACAAACACGCAGTAATTAATGCCAGTGCTTTACTCTAAAACACTGCAGCATGTCACTTCTGACTATTTGGCTCTCTCTTACTCTCCCTAATCATCCCCTTAAAATGTATGAGTGGGTGTCTGGACACTTTTCTTTATGCATCCTTTGAGTCAGTCTAGCCACTCCAGGCAAGTCTGTGACTTAATTTGGTGGGTGCAAGGGTTAACAAACACTCTCTAGTCTGTACAAGACGTAAAAGAATGCCCAAACTTCCCTTTAATAACACCCATGCTAAACTATCTCTGCTGCCACCACTTTAAGATTATTATATGGGCAATCCTAAAGAAAAACCTAGACTAACAGATTAAAAATCCAAAAACACAATTTTGCGAAAATCAATCTAAAAACACAATACTGTTATAACTAGTCTTTTCAGTAACGTTGTTCAAATATTAGACAAAGGCCAAAGTTGATAAAGGCACTGTAATCATGAACAAGAAAGAGTCGTAGTGCATTTACACAAAAGCAAATCATTTTTTTTTTTAAATAAAGTAGGAGAAAATATAACAGACACCTGATACTGTATTAGCTTAAATCTGTTCCAAGGGAGCTTGACAAAGGAAGATTATCACATTGGCTATTTTACTCGGCCACCCATGTAAAAAGGAAATTATTATTTTGCTAAATTCACCATTAACCCTTTGAGTGCGAACAACGGCTCTGAGCCGTCGCTAGCACTCTCCCATCTTGAGGGAGATCTTGGGGCTCCTACCCCGGTGATCGGGCCTGCATAGTGACAGGCATCGCCGGGGCTTCACGTTATGCACGGTGACATCACGCGCAATGAAGTGATGACGTCACTGCGCAACTTTATTTATACTTAACAATGTTAAGTAGAGGAGCAGGGGGCATGCTGCTTAGAAGCCTGTATCACAGGCATCTAAGCATCTACAGACCCCCAAGACCCACTGTTGGAAAGGTAATCGCCTAACCTTTCCAACAGTGTAAGTATTGGGGATCTGAAAAAAAGAAAAGAAAAAAAAACCCATAAAAAAAAAGCTTAGCACTCAGGTGGAAAAGTGCTTAGCACTCAAAGGGTTAAAGGGATACTAAACCCAATTTACTCCTATTATTAATTTTTCTTTGTTTTCTTGCTATCTTTATTTAAAAAGCAGGAATGTAAATCTTTAAAGGTTCAGCACCATGGATAGCGCTTGCCTATTGGTGACTGACATAAGCAAGCATAACCCAGGTTCTCAGCCAAAAATGGTCCTATGCATCACATTCCTGCTTTTTAAATAAAGATAGCTAGAGAATGAAGAAAAATGGATCATAGATGTAAATTAGAAAGTTGCTTAAAATTGCATGCTCTATGTGAATCATGAAATAAAAAATGTGGGTTTAGTGTCCCTTTTAAGTACATTTTTTCCAGTGTGGAGACAAGGGTAGCCACCTCCATAAACCCATTATAAGCCCTGGCTGAAGTTTTAGGACACCTTTTTAAAATTTTAGTTATCTATATAAAATTCACCTACCCTTATAAGCAACCCTATTGTGGTGACATGAATATTTTGATACCAAGCATTACATATCTGTTGTATTTGGTCATACAGTAACACAAAAGTGATCAAAACGTGTCCCAATATTTCCTAGTATTTCAACTCTAATTGACCTAAGATTTGTGTCCTGATATGAACACTGTTTTCATTCACTCTTTGTTGATATTTCTGCCTCGTAAAAATTACTTTCCCGAGAAGAGCAGATTGCACAGTATATCTGGTTCTCCAAATATAGGTAAAAAAAAATAAAACTACCCCCCCCCGCAAAAAAAATGCCTTTTTAGATAGTTTTGATAAGAAGTTATAAATAGCAGAAACACTAATACAAAGACCCACTAAGAAAAGAAAGATTAACCCCTGACATCCTAAAATCATGAGGTCTTCATGACAGTGTTGCTTATATAAGGGTTGCAGAACCAGATATGGGATGTGAGGTTTTATGAGTGTATACAGTTGGCAGCTGCAAGACTAGGAGCCTGATGTGAATATGTGGCGGCTGTTTGGGTTTCACAAGGAAACCTGTTTATATGTAATTTATAAAGTGGCCTATTGTGAATTTTCAGTAAAATAGAAAGTTCATTTATATATTTTTTTGTATATGGCACTGTTTTCCACCTGTGGATTTTTTTTCTACTGATTTTATTGCTTTTTTGTATATTTAATTGTTAATAATAAACATCATTTTTTATCTTTTACTTTTTTTTTAATTCCTTTCATTTAAGAGGTGCAAATAATATTTGTATTATCTATCTATCTATCTATCTATCTATCTATCTATCTATCTATCTATCTATCTATCTATCTATCTAAACAAATTAAATGCACTTTGATTTTTAATGTGGGCAGTTGAGCAACATTTTCAAAGAAAGGGACAGTTGAGCAGCAACATTTTCAAAAAGAGGGGGAGGAAATCACAGCTGTAGCAAAAGGCAACATTTGCATCTCCCGAAGCTGAGCACTCCATGCTGATCCAAGGACAGAGGTGTTACTTGTGCTAGCTGTTGACTTCTTTCTGTAAGGAATCATAAATTCTAACCTAGTAGAGCGTATTCCCATAATGATTATCTAATGGATGGGATGAGAAGTAGATTGTGTTCCAATAACAAACTAAAGATGTGTTTTAGGAGTTATTGTTGTTTTTTTTTTTTATACAGCTTGAGACATAGGGCACCATGTATTAACTGAAGTGTGGAAAAGCTTCTCAACTTCAGAAAATGTCCGCACGTCTTCGCTGCATACGGGCATCAGATCTGTTCATCTGCTGGCCCATATGTATTATTACACACTCTGATGAGTGTGTAATGCCCGCCCCTTCTCTTGTGCCAGCGAGGTGATTTCTCTTCACCATCTCAGAGGTGGAGAAAAGTGTAAGAAGCAGTGGTCTACATTGTGGGAAACAGGCTTAAATGTGCGAACCTGCCGCGCAATGGCTCTGGATAAGTTTACGATGCTTCGTACAAGGAGCCCATCACTTATGACAGAGCACGATTATCCTGAGCTCCACTGGCGCTTTCATTTTATTCCCCTTATCTGTCCCTATTGACCCTTTTTCCATCGCCACACTGCCCTTGGTCCTCCGTCAGCTATCTGATTCATTTACTTCCCATTGTGGCTGGCGGTGCCCTAAAGTTTAGGCTGTGAGAGGGCAGGAGTTTGGAGCTGAAAGTAAGTGCGTGACAAGACAGGGATACAGACTTTAATGGGGTTACTGAATCTGTTGGTACACGCTCAGTAAGAATACTGGGTGGGCGGTTCTGTAAGGAGTGATGGGCAGTGCTGCAAGGAGGGATGCGGCTACGGAAATAGCCGAATGGCAGGGGAGACAGATCTCCACAGGGAGACTGTTCTAGTTACAACACCGCCCAGCAGTGTAAGTTGAAACTTTTCAGTAAGTTTATTTTAATAAATATACATTTTACTTTGCGGTTTGTGCTGCCTGCAGTTGTGTTCAGGAAGCTCCTGAGACCGGGACATGTGAGGCAAGTTCCAGGACACAGGACATACAGGGACACGGTGGCAACCCTAAAATGTATACCAGCGTTCGATCACGTTAGTATTCTGGATATGCACACCAGTGAGCCCCTTACTAAAAAGTTCCCTTTACGTTTCCCACTGAGCAGTTAATGAGGAGAGCATGACAGAATCTCATATCTCTGCCATAATAATTTACAGCTGGTCTATTATCAGGATGTGATTCACATTGTCTAGAAATCGGCGTGAGCACACAATTACCAGTAAGAGCCCCTGCAGCCATCACAGACTAGCCTTATTTTTTTTCCTGTATTTTTTTCACTGCAAATTGATGGAATGCAACATTATACACAGTGATTGCTGGATCACTGCAGGCGCTAATGTATATCTGCATATGGATTCTAGCATTTCTAGGGGAAGCAGAGGAAAAAACATAGGGAAATTAGAGGAAAGCAAATAATGAAAGTCCATTGCAAAGTTTCTTTAAAAACCCCCCAACAAAAACATTTACCATTGTTTGTTTAAAAAAACAAACTTTGCAATGTTACTGTCATTATTTTATTTGTCCAATCTTCCTTAAATTTTCCTTTTTTTTTTTTCTTCTACTACCCCAGAAATGCAAGAATCCATTGGCAGGTATAAATGAGCACCTGCAGTGATCCAACAGTCACTGTGGGGAATGTTGAATTCCATAATTTATAGGGCAGTAAAAAATTGGAGGAAAATAGAACACATCAAATAAGGAAAATACATTGCAAAGTGTGTTTGTTTAAAAATCACACACGTTGCAATGTACTTTCATTATTTGATTTGCCCTCCAATTTTTCTTTTTTCCCCCTATTGCCCCAGAAATGCTGGAATGCATTGGCAGATATACATGAGCTCCTGCAGTGATGCAGCAATCGCTGTGTAGAATGTTGCATTCCATCATTTCTAGGGTAGTTAACAAACACAGGAAAAATTGAAGGAATATAATGCAAATCAAATCCTGAAAATACAATGCAAATTTGTTTGGACCGTTGTGTTTAAAAAAACAAACAAACTTTGCAATGCATTCCATCATTTCTAGGGCAGTAAAAAATTGGAGGAAAATAGTTCAAATCAAATCCTGAAAATACAATGCAAATTTGTTTGGACCGTTGTGTTTAAAAAACAAACAAACTTTGCAATGCATTTTCATCATTTGATTTGAACTATTTTCCTCCAATTTTTTACTGCCCTAGAAATGATGGAATGCAACATTCTACACAGTGATTTCTGGATCACTGCAGGTGTTCATGTATATCTGTCAATGCATTCCAGCATATCTGGGGCAACAACATAACACAGAAAAAATTGGAGGAAAATAGGGCAAATCAAATGAGTGTATTTATGCATCTATCTATGTGTGTGTGTGTGTGTGTGTGTATATATATATATATATATATATATATATATATATATATATATATATATATATATATATATATATATATATATATATATATATATATTTTGCAGACTGTTTAATCCTGAATTTTACTTTGCCTTGCAATGATTTATTTACAATCCCCCCCCCCCCTCTTTCTTGTGTGTGTGTCTTTCTCTCTTTCCTCTTAAAACTGAACACTCTACATTAAATTTCCTACATTAAATTGTCCCTTTTTAAATGGCATATTTTTAACCATTAGAAAACCATTAAAGTTGCATTAAACCTATTTGGAGAGCAAAAGTATCCTATGATCAATACGATATATATATATTTTTTTATTTGATTTGCAGAATTTGACATCACCCTAAAGGTTGCTGTAAAAGTTACAGGCTTAGTTTCTATTGCTGTTGTAAACTGGTGGTAACATAAAACATCTCCTTAGACTTTAAAGTGATGGTAAATCCGTGTGTTTAACAAATGCTAGGTTTTAACATCACTAAAAATCAAGTGGAGGTTAAGTGATCATATATGTAAATAAGGGTGCTAAACTCACCCTTTCTGTGCCGTTGCACAGCGCTAAACTGAGCAGGTCCGCACGCCCATGGCACATCGGTCTTCTACCAATGAGGTGACGCTTGCACCTCTATACCAATAACTGTGCGTGCTTAGAGAGCATGGTCAGTTGACACGCACACCTATTGGTTTAGCGGTGCAAACGTAACCTCATTGAATGAAAGCGATGTGCTGTGGGCGGCCTGAGCCGCTCAGTTTAGCGATGTGCAGCGGCACAGGGTGAGTTTAGCACCCTTTTTTTATATTTGATCACTTAACCTCCACTTGTTATACGCTTGGATTTACCATCACTTTAATGGAGATACTACTTGTTACCACCAGTTTGCAACAGCAATGGAAACTAGGCCACAGTTACCTGTTTATTATTAGTTGTACCTGTTACATGCTCAACAATACACTAAGATTTCCTGACCGTTCTTTAAAAGTAGATGTGTGCTGAAGAAGGCGACCGCTCTCAGCCTTCGGCTCTTTTCGGAGCCGGATTTATTCTTGTGAAAGTGCAACACACTAAGATTTGTGAAAATCCAGTTCTTATTGTGTAGAACTTTCACAAGAATAAATCTGGCTCTGAAAAGAACCAAAGGCTGTGAGCGGCGCCACATTTGTCAGCTAACGAAGCTGCTGAATGCACACGTCCTCTTTAAAAGTATTATATGTAATGTTCAAATATTGATCCTTTTTAATGTGTAATTTTTGAAAAATTAGAAGAAAAGCTTTCCTTTTTCCTTTCCTCTCCTTTCCTTTCCTTATAGAATTTAGTCCCCTTTTGTTTGAGAATTGTCTATAGCTGGAGTTTTCAGCATTTTTAACGCCGTGAGTGCTAGCGACGGCTCTGAGCCGTCACAGAGTTCCCCATTCTGGTGCTAACGACGGCACAGAGCCGTCGCTAACACTCTCCCACCTTGAGGGAGATCTGGGGGCTCCTACCCAGGCGATCGGGCCTGTATAGTGATGGGGCTTCACGTTTTGCGTGGTGACATCACGCGCAATGACGTGATGACGTCACAGCGCAACTTTATTTAAAAAAGACAATGGACAGTATAGGGAAAGGGGGCATGCTGCTTATCTCGGGCATCTAAGCAGCTACAGACCCCCAAGACCCACCGTTAGAAAGGTAATCGCCTAACCTTTCCAACAGTGTAAGTTTTGGGGATCTGAAAGAAAGAAAGAAAGAAAAAAAAATAATTAATAAAAAAATATTAAAAAAACGCAAATCAGCTCAGCACCCAGGTGGAAAAGTGCTTAGCACTCAAAGGGTTAAAGGGAAATTCCAGTGCAAACATTTGCATGGTTTAATTTTTTGTGATTTTTACATTAGTGACCCTGCCTAGATAACAGACACATAGGTAAAGTCCTTGTTGCAGCTCCTGAGCACCGCATAGCTAATCAGAGGTGTGTCACACAACCCCGCCAATCAGCAGCTGTGCTCTGCTTAGGAGCTGTTAGAACTGTACCTATGTGTTTAAAGGGACAGTCAAGTCCATTAAAAGCTTTCATGTTTCAAATAGGGCATGTAATTTTAAACAACTTTCCAATTTCCTTTTATCACCAATTTTGATTTGTTCTCTTGGTATTCTTAGTTGAAAGCTAAACCTAGGAAGGCTCATATGATAATTTCTAAGCCCTTGAAGGCCGCCTCTTATCACATGCTTTTTTATTTGCTTTTCACAACAGGGGAGAGCTAGTTCATGTAAACCATATAGATAACATTGTGATCACGCCTGTGGATTGTGGCAGACACTGCACTAATTGGCTAAAATGAAAGTCAATAGCTAAAAAATAAAATGTCATGTGATCAGGGGGCTGTCAGAAGATGCTTAAATACAAGTTAATCACAGAGGTAAAAAGTATATTAATATAACAGTGTTGGTTATGCAAAACTGGGGAATGGTTAATAAAGGGATTATCTATCTTTTAAAACAACAAAAAAATCTGGTGTTGACTGTCCCTTTAACCCTTTTGTATACAGGTGAAACTCGAAAAATTAGAATATCGTGCAAAAGTTGATTTATTTTACTAATGCAACTTAAAAGGTGAAACTACTATATGAGATAGACTCATTACATGCAAAGCAAGATAGTTCAAGCTGTGATTTGTCATAATTGTGATGATTATGGCTTACAGCTCATGAAAACCCCAAATCCACAATCTCAGAAAATTAGACTATTGTGAAAAGGTACAATATTCTAGGCTCAAAGTGTCCCACTCTAATCAGCTAATTAAGCCATAACACCTGCAAAGGGTTCTTGAGCCTTTAAATGGTCTCTCAGTCTGGTTCAGTAGGTATCACAATCATGGGAAAGACTGCTGACCTGACAGTTGTGCAGAAAACCATCATTGACACCCACCATAAGGAGGGAAAGCATCAAAAGGTAATTGCAAAAGAAGTTGGATGTTCTCAAAGTGGTGTATCAAAGCACATTAATAGAAAGTTATGTGGAAGGGAAAAGTGTGGAAGAAAAAGGTGCACAAGTAGCAGGGATGACCGCAGCCTGGAGAGGATTGTCAGGAAAAGGCCATTCAAAAGTGTTGGGGACTTTCACAAGGAGTGGACTGAGGCTGGAGTCAGTGTGTCAAGAGCCACCACACACAGACGGATCCTGGACATGGGCTTCAAATGTCGTATTCCTCTTGTCAAGCCACTCCTGAACAACACACAACGTCAGAAGCGTCTTACCTGGGCTAAAGAAAACAGACCTGGTCTGTTGCTCAGTGGTCCAAAGTCCTCTTTTCTGATGAGAGCAAATTTTGCATCTCGTTTGGAAACCAAGGACCCAGAGTATGGAGGGCACACACTGCAAGATGCTTGAAGTCCAGTGTGAAGTTTCCATAGTCTGTGTTGATTTGGGGAGCCATGTCATCTGCTGGTGTTGGTCCACTGTGCTTCATTAAGTCCAGGGTCAACGCAGCCGTCTACCAGGAGATTTTGGAGCACTTCATGCTTCCTTTCGCAGACGAGCTCTATGGGGATGCTGACTTCATTTTCCAGCAGGACTTGGCACCTGCCCACACTGCCAAAAGCACAAAAACCTGGTTCAATGACCGTGGGATTACTGTGCTTGATTGGCCAGCAAACTCGCCTGACCTGAACCCCATAGAGAATGCAGAAGAGCTGAAGGCCGCTATTGAAGCATCCTGGTCTTCCATAACACCTCAGCAGTGCCACAGGCTGATAGCTTCCATGCTATGCCGCATTGAGGCAGTAATTGCTGCAAAAGTACTGAGTACATACAGTATGCATGCTTATACTTTTCAGAGGTCCGATATTGTTCTATGTACAATGCTTGTTTTATTGATTGCATGTAATATTCTAATTTTCTGAGATTGTGGATTTGGGGTTTTCATGAGCTGTAAAGCCATAATCATCACAATTATAACAAATCACGGCTTGAACTATCTTGCTTTGCATGTATTGAGTCTATCTCATTTATTAGTTTCACCTTTTATGTTGTTTTCGAGTTTCACCTGTATGTATATCATATAAAGAGAGAGAAGTTTCCACTAGTCCAGGAATAGTTAAAAATTGCACTGGACAAATACAAAACTAGGCATTTTCCTATATTTAAAGGAATAGGAAAGCCAAATTTAAACTTGAATTATTCGGATAGGAATGTATTTAAAAGAAAATTCCATCCTTTTTTTCTTTAAAGGGACATGAAACCAATTTTTTCATGATTCAGATAGAACACAAAATTTTCCAATTTACATCTATTATCAAATGTGTTTAGTTCTTATGTTATTCTTTGTTAAAGAGCTATCTAGATAGAGGTAGCGTGCACATGTCTGGAGCACTACATGACTAGGAATAGTTCTGCCATTTAGTGCTCTTGCTAATGTATAACATTGTTGCCATATAGTGCTGCAGACATGTGCATACTCCCTGAACTTACCTTCCTGCTTTTGAACAAAGGATAACAGGAAAACAAAGGAAATTTGATAATAGAAGTACATGGGAAAGTTGTTTAAAAAAATGTTTCTATCTGAATCATAAAAGCCTTTTTTTTGGGTTTTATGTCCCTTTAATTATTTTTCAGTAGTCAAACTCCACCTACCATTTGCCTTATTTGGAGGCGCCAATCTGGGCTTTGGTCAGCAGACCACTAGGCTAGCTATTTTAAAGTTAGCATAAAATGCATTTATTTGCAGTTATCAGTTATTATTATTATTATTATCATCAGATTCCGCAGCGCTAAGTTTAAGCCAATAAGGGACAGATACTAAGTATAAATTCCCGTTCTAACACTAGACAGGATACCCTTTAAAGGTACAGTCTAGTCAAAATTAAACTTTCATGATTCAGATAGGGCATGCAATTTTAAACAACTGTTCACTTGGTGGTATTTTTGAAAAGCTAAACCGAGGTAGGCTCAAACTGATTTCTAAACCATTGAAAACCGCCTCCTAGCTCAGAGCATTTTGAAAGTTTTTCACAGTTAGACAGTACTAGTTCACGTGCGTCATATAGAGAACATTGTGCTCACTCCCGTGGAGTTATTTAGGAGTCTGCACTGGTTGGCTAAACTGCATATCTGTCAAAAGCACTGAGATAAGGGGCGGTCTGCAGAGGCTTAGAAACAAGGTAATCACAGAAGTAAAAAGTATATTAATATAAACGTGTTGGTTATCCAAAACTGGGGAATGGGTAATAAAGGCATTATCTATCTTTTTAAACAATAAATATTCTGGTGTAGACTGTCCCTTTAAGCACTCTAGTCCCTTATTTGTTTGGAGTGTTTGTATAGATTTAAAATGGGTAAAATTACATAAAGGTGTAAAATATATTGCAAAATTGTTTCATTTTGCATAAACATTTTAAATACAAATCTCAAGGTGTTTACTGTCCCTTTAACTGACAAAATCTGAAGTCTAAAATAATATAAAATGCAATGCACAAAGCGTAAATGTAACGGAACACTCATGTCATAATGCAGTACTCTATTGTTCTGAGCTTATCTCTCCTTTACATACAGGCATACCGGCAACACCCCTTAGAAAGTACAGGTATACCTCACTTTACAGCGCTTCACTTTACAGCGCTTCGCTACTACAGCGCTCTGTGGAGCTGAAGTTCAACCTCCAAAAATTTTTGAAACAGTGCTGTAATCATTGTGATATTGCAAGAAAGGTGACTGGCACCAATTTGTTATGCTAAGTTCACTCTTTTTACAGCCTTACAGTGCAATCTTTGTCTCAGTGTTATAGTCTGGCACATTTTACTACAGTAATTGTCACTATTTTACAGGTGCAGTATTTATTGAATAATAATTGAATACTGTGCTGTGGTAGTGTTAAACTAAACATTTAACTATTGCACCCCTAATATATGTTAGTTCAAACATGTTTTCAAGTTTTTTAAACATTCTGGCAAGTGAAAATAAAGCTAAAACTCCCTTGTTTCACTTTAAGGCGGTTTTCACTTTACAGCGGGGCTCCGGTCCCTAACCCGCTGTATGAGCGGGGTATACCTGTATAGCAAAATTTGCCTTTTCTAAAATCTTGTGAGCAATCTTGCACTGCTGTGGGATCATTTTAGATAATCTCATCTGAGCTGAGATATTTATATCATCGGGCCCTTAGTGTACCTTTGTTTCCCCTGACTGGTATACTAGAACATTTTTGCATTTTTTTCCCTTTAATGTGTTTCCATTGACTTGTTATACCAGCTGCAGAGTATAAAATTAAAAAAAATGGCTTCTTTAGGTGTTTTTTTTTTTTTTGTATATGAAATAGCTAGTTTTGTTCTTTGAAACCACAGCCCATTAAAATGTGTTGAGCTTGCAGGGAACACTTGCGTGCTTCTTTATATTAGCTGTGTAAACTGAAGCCTAATACTTAGTTAGTTTACACATTTATTACTTCTCTCTTAACCCTAATTGAGAGTGTGTTTTCATAGCCTTTTTAAAGTCAATTCTTAAGTATAGAAAGTTTCAGTATAGGTAGAGATAGGCAAAATCAACTAGCGTAAATGCTGAAATAAAGCTAAAGGAGCTATTTGTTAAAGTGAATGTCAATTATAAGCTTTCTAATCCTCAGTACTGATTCACAATATGGTTGCAATGTAAACTGCTATGTTTTTTTTTTTATAAAAATCATCTTGTGATATTATTATATTTTATATTACAACTTATCTACGTCTTCAATGGCAACTCCTCCCATCCTTGACTTCCGGTTTTCGGAGTCCCTTTCTTATAGACCATTCCCTCCTGCTCTCTTACTTATGACTGGAGCGCGCTCCCGAGGACAATGCAATTTGCGCTTGCGTTTTATAACACTTTTTAATATGCGCATGCGTGCCCTGTTCAGTTTTTAATAGTTAAACCATAGCGCATGTGCTAAACGTGGACGAGCACGGATTGTCAATGACTATTCTTAGGGATCGCATGCGCAGTTTGATCGCATGACGTATCAGAAAAAGGGGCTGGACGCCACGGGGTACGATCTATTATTAGTTATACTGGTATGTCAATCAAATGCGAAACGAGGGACAAGATGGCGGGCGGAGGAAGAAAGTAAGCGAAATCGTTTTATAAATCCTTCGATTATGATATATACTTAAATTTGTAAAAATTGATGACTTAAACTAACCTTTATTTTGAACTAATAACAAAATAAGGAACAGAGAAGACCGTGACTTTACATCCACTTTAACAATTTAATACACTCAAGCAGGTAAAATTTATCACCGGAACACATTTAAAGGGAAGAAAAATGTAGGTTACACTGCCCCTTTAATACAATTTTTAAAATGCTTCAAAAATATTTATTTTGTTTGCAAATCTTTTTGCAATGGAGTATCTTAACTCCTGTTTATGTCCAAATCTGAGTATGCAGCTTTAACGTGTAATATGTTTTGCATGAAGACAAGGTGAACATGTTCATTCGTATGCATTTCACAAATTTAGAAATGACTGTCCCTTTTATCGGTTCTTTGAAGGCTCTTTCGAGATCAAATAATTTCAAACAAACCTAAATACCTGTTTTGTATATAGAGGTTAGTGTCCGATCTACTAGATTATGATCTTATTAGTATAGGTCAGGGGTCTGTAGCCTTGGCACCCCAGATGTTTTGAAACTACATTTCCCATGATGCTCAGTCACACTAGGCTGGCTGAGTATCATGGGAAATGTATTTCCGAAACATCTGGGGTGCCAAGTTTGCTGACCCCTGGTATGGCGAACTTTGGCACTCAGATGTTTTAGAACTACATTTCCCATGATGCTTAGGCACTCTGAAGTTCAGTCGAGCATTTTGGGAAATGTAGTTCTGAAATATCTGGAATGCCAAGAATCATCACTGGTATAGGCATTTCCATATCAACAGTACATATTAACAAATATGGATGTATGAGCTGAACATCATTTTATTTTTAAGATCTACTGTTCAAAAGTTAGTGTTTGGCTCCAGATGTTCTCTAAAAAATAAGCCCTTTTTATAGCTGCTTTAAAAAAAGCTTTCTTGGCTTCTCATTAGTCTAATGCGGAATCTGTTGGTGCTTTATAAATAAAGAATAATAATAATGTCCTGGGTTTTATATAATTTTCTTATTAACTGTTCCTGTTTAGAATATGTTTAAGCATGGTGATACAGATGTGTACCACACACATCTCCCGCTTCCAATGTCTAAATAATGCATAGCTTGGCTTTACTGATAAAAACCTGGAACACCTCTGAACAAACTCATTTACAATGAGTTTGGCTTTTCCAAGAAAATCTGTTTATATGCGTACAACATGTTTTACGTTTGTGGCCCATGCCAATTTAAAGGGATAAAACCCCCCCAGAAATGTTATTGTTATTCAGACAGAGAATATCATTTTAACCCCTTAATGACCAGCGATGTACCCGGTACTTCGCTGGTCTTTCTATGGCGATGACTTTTCCAATAGCGCAGTGCTTCCGCCAGCGGCGAAACCATGCTATATTAGCAAGCCTACAGGAGTGAGGGAGGGTCTAATAGCGTGATCTTGCTGGTATGTTGTGGTCGTTAAGGGGTTAAAAACAATTCCAATTTACTTCTATTATCAAATTTGCCTCGTTCCTATGATATTGATATATGTTGAAGATATTCCTCGGTAAGTATCTAAAGCACTACATGGCAGGAAATAGTACTGCCATCTATAGCTTTTGCAAATTGATAACATTCTTGCAAAACTGTTATCATATAGTGCTCCAGAAATGGGCCGAATCGTACATTCCTGCTTTTCTACAAAAGATACCAAGGGAACAAAAAAAATTTGATAATAGAAGTAAATAAGAAAGTTGTGTAAAATAGCATGCTCTATCTGAATCCGAAAGATGACCGCAATTAGTGGGAAGGGGGAGGGTTATAGAGCTGTTTGGCGCTATGTAAATAATTTTTGTGAAACTTGTAACACAATTTCTTCTGTTATGTGTGATCAGTCCACGGGTCATCATTACTTCTGGGATATAACTCCTCCCCAACAGGAAATGCAAGAGGATTCACCCAGCAGAGCTGCATATAGCTCCTCCCCTCTACGTCACTCCCAGTCATTCTCTTGCACCCAACAACTAGATAGGATGTGTGAGAGGACTATGGTGATTATACTTAGTTTTTATAACTTCAATCAAAAGTTTGTTATTTTACAATAGCACCGGAGCGTGTTATTGCCTCTCTGGCAGAGTTTGAAGAAGAATCTACCAGAGTTTTTACTATGATTTTAACCGGAGTAGTTAAGATCATATTGCTGTTTCTCGGCCATCTGAGGGAGGTAAAAGCTTCAGATCAGGGGACAGCGGGCAGATGAATCTGCATTGAGGTATGTAGCAGTTTTTATTTTCTGAATGGAATTGATGAGAAAATCCTGCCATACCGTTATAATGACATGTATGTATACTCTACACTTCAGTATTCTGGGGATGGTATTTCACCGGAATTACTCTGTTAAAAGTACATTAAACCTTTTAATAGGTATTTATTATGTTAAACGTTTTTGCTGGAATGTAGAATCGTTTGCATTTTCTGAGGTACTGAGTGAATAAATATTTGGGCATTATTTTTCCACTTGGCAGTTGCTTGTTTTAATTGTGACAGTTTCGTTTCTCTCTCACTGCTGTGTGTGAGGGGGAGGGGCCGTTTTTGGCGCTCTTTGCTACGCATCAAAAAATTCCAGTCAGTTACTCTTGTATTTCCTGCATGATCCGGTTCATCTCTAACAGAACTCAGGGGTCTTCAAACTTCTTTGGAGGGAGGTAGATTCTCTCAGCAGAGCTGTGAGACTTATATATTGACTGTGATTAAAAACGTTGCTCTGTAATTTTTATGTTTCAAATTTAATTATTGTTACTTTACTAATGGGAACAAACCTTTGCTAAAAGTTGTGTTGTTTTTAAGGATTGATGCTATAACTGTCTTTCAGTTCATTATTTCAACTGTCATTTAATCGTTTAGTGCTTCTTTGAGGCACAGTACGTTTTTGTTAAATAAGATTGTAACCAAGTTGCAAGTTTATTGCTAGTGTGTTAAACATGTCTGATTCAGAGGAAGATATCTGTGTCATTTGTTCCAATGCCAAGGTGGAGCCCAATAGAAATTTATGTACTAACTGTATTGATGCTACTTTAAATAAAAGCCAATCTGTACAAATTGAACAAATTTCACCAAACAGCGAGGGGAGAGTTATGCCGACTAACTCGCCTCACGTGTCAGTACCTGCATCTCCCGCCCGGGAGGTGCGTGATATTATGGCGCCTAGTACATCTGGGCGGCCATTACAGATAACATTACAAGATATGGCTACTGTTATGACTGAAGTTTTGGCTAAATTACCAGAACTAAGAGGCAAGCGTGATCACTCTGGGGTGAGAACAGAGTGCGCTGATAATACTAGGGCCATGTCTGATACTGCGTCACAGCTTGCAGAACATGAGGACGGAGAGCTTCATTCTGTGGGTGATGGTTCTGATCCAAACAGATTGGATTCAGATATTTCAAATTTTAAATTTAAATTGGAGAACCTCCGTGTATTACTAGGGGAGGTTTTAGCGGCTCTTAATGATTGTAACACTGTTGCAATACCAGAAAAATTGTGTAGGTTGGATAAATACTTTGCGGTACCGGCGAGTACTGACGTTTTTCCTATACCTAAGAGACTAACTGAAATTGTTACTAAGGAGTGGGATAGACCCGGTGTGCCGTTCTCACCCCCTCCAATATTTAGAAAGATGTTTCCAATAGACGCCACCACACGGGACTTATGGCAAACGGTCCCTAAGGTGGAGGGAGCAGTTTCTACTTTAGCTAAGCGTACCACTATCCCGGTGGAGGATAGCTGTGCTTTTTCAGATCCAATGGATAAAAAATTAGAGGGTTACCTTAAGAAAATGTTTGTTCAACAAGGTTTTATATTGCAACCCCTTGCATGCATCGCGCCGATTACGGCTGCGGCAGCATTTTGGATTGAGTCTCTGGAAGAGAACCTTAGTTCAGCTACGCTGGACGACATTACGGACAGGCTTAGAGTCCTTAAACTAGCTAATTCATTCATTTCGGAGGCCGTAGTACATTTAACCAAACTTACGGCTAAGAACTCAGGATTCGCCATTCAGGCACGTAGGGCGCTGTGGCTAAAATCCTGGTCAGCTGATGTAACTTCTAAGTCCAAATTACTTAATATACCTTTCAAGGGGCAAACTTTATTTGGGCCCGGTTTGAAAGAAATTATCGCTGACATTACAGGAGGTAAGGGCCACGCCCTGCCTCAAGACAAAGCCAAAGCTAAGGCTAGACAGTCTAATTTTCGTCCCTTTCGGAATTTCAAAGCAGGAGCAGCATCAACTTCCACTGCACCAAAACAGGAAGGAGCTGTTGCTCGTTACAGACAAGGCTGGAAACCTAACCAGTCCTGGAACAAGGGCAAGCAGGCCAGGAAACCTGCTGCTGCCCCAAAGACAGCATGAACCGAGGGCCCCCGATCCGGGACCGGATCTAGTGGGGGGCAGACTCTCTCTCTTCGCCCAGGCTTGGGCAAGAGATGTTCAGGATCCCTGGGCGCTAGAGATCATATCTCAGGGATACCTTCTAGACTTCAAATTCTCTCCCCCAAGAGGGAGATTTCATCTGTCAAGGTTGTCAACAAACCAGATAAAGAAAGAAGCGTTTCTACGCTGTGTACAAGATCTGTTATTAATGGGAGTGATCCATCCGGTTCCGCGGTCGGAACAAGGACAAGGGTTTTACTCAAACCTGTTTGTGGTTCCCAAAAAAGAGGGAACTTTCAGGCCAATCTTGGATTTAAAGATCCTAAACAAATTCCTAAGAGTTCCATCGTTCAAAATGGAAACTATTCGGACAATCTTACCCATGATCCAAAAGGGTCAGTACATGACCACAGTGGATTTAAAGGATGCTTACCTTCACATACCGATTCACAAAGATCATTACCGGTATCTAAGGTTTGCCTTCTTAGACAGGCATTACCAGTTTGTAGCTCTTCCATTCGGATTGGCTACGGCTCCAAGAATCTTCACAAAGGTTCTGGGTGCCCTTCTGGCGGTACTAAGACCACGAGGAATTTCGGTAGCTCCGTACCTAGACGACATTCTGATACAAGCTTCAAGCTTTCAAACTGCCAAGTCTCATACAGAGTTAGTTCTGGCATTTCTAAGGTCGCATGGATGGAAAGTGAACGAAAAGAAGAGTTCTCTTTTTCCTCTCACAAGAGTTCCATTCTTGGGGACTCTTATAGATTCTGTAGAAATGAAGATTTATCTGACAGAAGACAGATTAACAAAGCTTCTAAATGCATGCCGTGTCCTTCATTCCATTCAACTCCCGTCAGTAGCTCAATGCATGGAGGTGATCGGCTTAATGGTAGCAGCAATGGACATAGTACCCTTTGCACGTCTACATCTCAGACCGCTGCAATTGTGCATGCTGAGTCAGTGGAATGGGGATTACTCAGACTTGTCCCCTACTCTGAATCTGGATCAAGAGACCAGAAACTCTCTTCTATGGTGGCTTTCTCGGCCACATCTGTCCAGGGGGATGCCATTCAGCAGGCCGGACTGGACAATTGTAACAACAGACGCCAGCCTACTAGGTTGGGGCGCTGTCTGGAATTCTCTGAAGGCTCAGGGACAATGGAATCAGGAGGAAAGTCTCCTGCCAATAAACATTCTGGAATTAAGAGCAGTTCTCCATGCCCTTCTGGCTTGGCCCCAGTTAAAAACTCGGGGGTTCATCAGGTTTCAGTCGGACAACATCACGACTGTAGCTTACATCAACCATCAAGGAGGGACAAGAAGCTCCCTAGCAATGATGGAAGTATCAAAGATAATTCGCTGGGCAGAGTCTCACTCTTGCCACCTGTCAGCAATCCACATCCCGGGAGTGGAGAACTGGGAGGCGGATTTCTTGAGTCGCCAGACTTTTCATCCGGGGGAGTGGGAACTTCATCCGGAGGTCTTTAAAATACTTCGACGTTGGGGCAAACCAGAGATAGATCTCATGGCGTCTCGCCAGAACGCCAAACTTCCTCGCTACGGGTCCAGATCCAGGGATCCGGGAGCGGTTCTGATAGATGCCTTGACAGCACCTTGGAACTTCGGGATGGCTTATGTGTTTCCACCCTTCCCGCTGCTTCCTCGATTGATTGCCAAAATCAAACAGGAGAGAGCATCAGTGATTCTAATAGCGCCTGCATGGCCACGCAGGACTTGGTATGCAGATCTAGTGGACATGTCATCCTGTCCGCCTTGGTCTCTACCTCTAAGACAGGACCTTCTGATACAGGGTCCATTCAAACATCAAAATCTAACTTCTCTGAAGCTGACTGCTTGGAAATTGAACGCTTGATTTTATCAAAACGTGGTTTTTCTGAGTCGGTTATTGATACCCTGATACAGGCTAGGAAGCCTGTTACCAGAAGGATTTACCATAAGATATGGCGTAAATACCTATACTGGTGCGAATCCAAAGGTTACTCCTGGAGTAAGGTTAGGATTCCTAGGATATTGTCCTTTCTACAAGAAGGTTTAGAAAAGGGTTTATCGGCTAGCTCATTAAAGGAACAGATCTCAGCTCTGTCCATCTTGTTACACAGGCGTCTGTCAGAAAATCCAGACGTCCAGGCCTTTTGTCAGGCTTTAGCTAGGATCAAGCCTGTGTTTAAAACTGTTGCTCCGCCATGGAGTTTAAACTTAGTTCTTAACGTTTTACAGGGTGTTCCGTTTGAACCCCTTCATTCCATTGATATAAAATTGTTATCTTGGAAAGTTCTGTTTTTAATGGCTATTTCCTCGGCTCGAAGAGTCTCTGAGTTATCAGCCTTACATTGTGATTCTCCTTATCTGATTTTTCACTCAGACAAGGTAGTTCTGCGTACTAAACCTGGGTTCTTACCTAAGGTAGTCACTAACAGGAATATCAATCAAGAGATTGTTGTTCCATCCTTGTGTCCAAATCCTTCTTCAAAGAAGGAACGTCTTCTACACAATCTGGATGTAGTTCGTGCCCTCAAGTTCTACTTGCAGGCAACTAAGGATTTTCGACAAACGTCTTCCCTGTTTGTCGTGTACTCTGGTCAGAGGAGAGGTCATAAGGCTTCGGCTACCTCTCTCTCCTTCTGGCTTCGTAGCATAATTCGTTTAGCCTATGAGACTGCTGGACAGCAGCCTCCTGAAAGAATTACAGCTCATTCTACTAGAGCTGTGGCTTCCACTTGGGCCTTTAAGAATGAGGCCTCTGTTGAACAGATTTGCAAGGCTGCAACTTGGTCTTCGCTTCATACTTTTTCCAAATTTTACAAATTTGACACTTTTGCTTCTTCGGAGGCTATTTTTGGGAGAAAGGTTCTTCAGGCAGTGGTTCCTTCTGTATAATGAGCCTGCCTATCCCTCCCGTCATCCGTGTACTTTTGCTTTGGTATTGGTATCCCAGAAGTAATGATGACCCGTGGACTGATCACACATAACAGAAGAAAACATAATTTATGCTTACCTGATAAATTCCTTTCTTCTGTTGTGTGATCAGTCCACGGCCCGCCCTGTTTTAAGGCAGGTAAATATCTTTTAAATTATACTCCAGTCACCACTTCACCCTTGGTTTCTCCTTTCTCGTTGATTCTTGGTCGAATGACTGGGAGTGACGTAGAGGGGAGGAGCTATATGCAGCTCTGCTGGGTGAATCCTCTTGCATTTCCTGTTGGGGAGGAGTTATATCCCAGAAGTAATGATGACCCGTGGACTGATCACACAACAGAAGAAAGGAATTTATCAGGTAAGCATAAATTATGTTTTTTTATATTGTCCCATTTGCCGGTGAAATGGTGGCATTAAATATATTAAATAGGCCTAGATCAATGCCTTGGGTTATCTACTTAAAATAAAATATATAGATTTTTTACAGTTAAATTAAAAAAAAAAATACATGGCTCTATTTCTGTTTTAAATGGAGCGAGAGCAGAAATGCTAAAAATTCTCCAGTATGTTGGGGCGAGTTCTTCTCTGAAATTTCCGGTAACGAAGGGGTTAAAGTCTGACCATTTAGGGGAAGCAAAAGGAAACTAGTGTAATTTCATTGAGTGAATGGAAACTAGGTATGTGATTGATTCTTTTAATCTGTGCAACCCTCTGAGACTTTAAATTATTCATAACCCAACACTTAAATGTAATATATTTTTATTGAATGTATTTACCAGTTAACGTTGGGTGGTTTATTTATAGAATTCATAATAACGCATGGAATGTTTTAATACCAATTTTCCCTTCCCACTTATCATTTTATATGTTCTCTGAAATGGCAATAGCCACAACCCAGATTGAAATCCATCAAATATTTTTGTTTCCTAAACATGATTAGAACCTGTATAATTAATTTTTTTTGCCTTAGATCACATTTGTGAAATACCTTCTTTTCGTATTAAAGCGATGGTAAACCTGAGCAACCTGCAAAATAGAATGTTAAATATAGCTAAAATGTAGTCTTGCTTTCATTCATGATTTTTTTCCAATTTGCCAAATAAAAGGCTATTTTATTGTTATTATTATCATTTATTTGTAGAGCGCCAACAGATTTCGCAGCGATCTAAACATAGGCGGTATACAAGGTAACATTTATAGGGGGTCAAATGGGTAGAGGTCCCTGACAATAGTTGCACTGTTGTAATCGGCTCTTATGTGGGTGATCTACAAACAGCTGGGCTCATAGGCTTACATGCTAAGGGGTGCCCACTATTGTCTTTATATTTATGTCCCTCTTCCTCCGTCCCACACAATATTATTATTATTTTTTTTAATAACGTTCCATACATCAAATTGATTTGGGCGCCTTAGGCGTCCAACTAATGAAAAAAATGCCATTAAACACTTAGATAGTAATATAAAATAATAAAATATATATATATATATATATATATATAAACACAAAAAACTCTGCATTATACTTTCCTTATTTATTTTGTCTCCTTTTCCTGTAATTCCATTCTGAAATTTGTGAGCTTTTCAGTTCCTCTTAGAAATGGAATTACAGAACACTGTTGTGTTCCACAAAGCCATTGGCTGCACACTCTCTAGTTACCTATTTATAACTGTCCCTAATTGGCCACAGCAGAGAAGGTAACCTAAGTTACAACATGGCAGCTCCCATTGTGTTATAGACACTAAAACGTTACATTTATTTTGTCAACAGCTAATAAAACGTTTAAAAAAATACATCTACGTGTTATTTTCAGATTAATCTTTTCTTTGAATGCATGATTCTATCTAGCATTTATTTAGTGTTTAATGTCCCTTTAAATTTGCATGCGCTTCTTGTTTGATCTGATCCCTGACTCTGTGCACGTTCATTTTAATGCATATGCTATAGGAACAGGGAATTCCTGCTTATGTCACTCAGATACAAGACTAAATCATAAGCAGCGGTGCATATAAATTATTTTAATAATAAATAATGCATTAATCAATTAAATAACAAGCTGGTTAACTGAGGAGAATCATGCTGTCTCTATACTGCTGCTCACTTGCTCGCATCTGCTCCGATCATGAATTAAACAATGAATCTTGTGATTCATTGTTTACATTGGCACTGGTGTGGCGCTATTGCGCATGGGTGCTATTGTGAGTCTCAGGAGCGCGCATTACTAATAACTATGTAGAGAGCGGATGGGACTGCTCTCTACGTCACAAACTGAATGCAGCACTGGAATGGGGCAGAGGAAACTAATTTACGAGCTACAGAGAAAAATTTTAATTATTAAAGTAAAGCTCAAAATTAAAAAGTAAGATAGTGGTTCAACTCCTTAAAATCTATATTATTTAAATAAGCATTTCTAATTTACAAAATTTACCATCACTTCAAATACCTTGATTTTTAAGCCACAAAACAAACTAGTTTTAAAAAGGGTTCTAGTTTGCCACACTATAGTGATACATAATAGATAAATTAGGGCTTCTTCAAAGTTTTTATTTTAATTTTTTTCTTAACCCAGATGGCATTCGTCACACTTAAAGGGCCATAATACCCAAATGTTTAAACACTTGAAAGTGATGCATCATAGCTATAAAAAGCTATATCACCTGAACATCTCTATGTAAAAAAGAAAGATATTTTACCTCAAAAGTTCCTCAGTAGCCACCTCCCATTGTAAAGGATTTCTAAGCAGCATTTTAGTATGTCTGTCCCGGGACAACTGAAAGGATGAGCTTCGTGCACTCTCATATTATTTCACCAATCGGGTAAAGGAAGCTTACTATAAAATCTCATGTGAGTTAAGTCAAATCTCATGAGATCACAGTAAGAGTTCATGACCTCAGCACTGCTGATGCTGATTGGCTGCTGTTCATTTCTTCATTTTTTTATTTTTTTTACCTGCAGCTGGGAGCAGCTGAGTATAACTTTTTACACAGAACTTACTCTGGTGAGCTGAGGAAATTGTGAGGTAAAATATCTTCCTTTTTTACATAGAGATGCTCAGGTGATATTTTCCTGTCAGCTTTTTACAGTTATACTGCATCAGTTTCAAGTGATTTAGCATATGAGTATTATGTCCCTTTAAGGTACTAAGTTAATTTTTTTTGCTAGTACAGTACTGGCTTAAAGGGACAGTTAAGTCAAAAATAAACTTTCATAATTTAGTTAGGGCATGCACTTTTAAACAAATTTCCTAACTTAAAGGGACAGTCAACACTTAGTTTAACATGTTTTGATATTGAAAATAAAAAAACGGAGGTCCGCCTACACTATACCCCTCCTGCCTTGCTTCTGTCCTAATCAGCGGCGCTAACTACTCTAATACCCGGTAAATATGGATGCCGAACTCCCCCCACCATTATGTAGCTGCCTTCTTCTTCAACTGATAAGCAAATCGGAATCCAGTCCTCGGACAGAAATTGCACGGTGCGCAGCGGAATTTAGCCGCCTTCTAATTACCAAAAAGCAATGCCAAAGCCATATATATCTATTTCTGAACAAAGGGGATCCCAGAGAAGCATTTACAACTATTTGTGCCATGATTGCACAATCTGTTTGTAAATAATTTTAGTGAGAAACCTAAAATTGTGAAAAGTGAAATTTTTTTTTTATTTGATTGCATTTGGCGGTGGCATGAAATATACCAAAATGGGCCTAGATCAATACTTTGGGTTGTCTACTAAAAAATATATATATAGTTTTGATAGGTAAATATATAAAAAGGCTCTATTTCTGTTTTTAAATTAGTGATGACATAAATGCTAAAAATGCTCTGGTCTTTTGGGGAAGTTTTGTCTGAATGCCCGCTCCTTAACGTGTTAAATAAGGTAGGAAAAAACCCATTTAAGGTACACAGTAGAAATCGTAATGAAATTACACTGCACATGCAAAAAAAGCTGTGAAATTCGTGTTTAGGATATGAAATTAAGTGTATTGTGTTTCTTATTGCAAAATGAGTTTCCATGATTCTGCTAGTGGGATGAACAGGGGCGTTCCATGGGTATAGTTGAAATTTCACTGTGAAGTGAAGTCTCATGTATTCTCTAAACCTGCGGTTGACAAATCCTTTTTTTTTTAAATTTAGAAGCCACACATACTTTTAAGGAGCAAGACAGTGGTATTTGTTTATAGATATACGGAGAATAACCAAAAAAGTTAGGAGCCAGGTGTAAAATTCTAGGAACCAATGGCTATCGGGGCTCCTGTGTTTATCGAGCCCTGCTCCAAACATTTCCCTCCTGCAGAACTCAGTTTCGTCTCACCATATACGCTAAACACTTCTTACTGCAGGCTTTAAAGGGACAGTCAATACCAGAATTTTTGTTGTTTAAAAAAAATAGATAATCCCTTTATTACCCTTTCCCCAGTTTGCATAACCCACACAGATATAATAAAACACGTTCTACCTATGTGATTACCTTGTACCTTGTAAGCCTCTGCAGACTGCCCCCTTATTTCAGTTCATTTGACAGAATTGCATTTTAGCCTATCAGTGCTGACTCCTAGGTAACTACACGTGCGTCAGCTCAATGTTATCTATATGAAACACATGAACTAATGGCCTCTAGTGGTGAAAAATTGTCAAAATGCTTTCAGATTAGAGGCGGCGTTCAAGGTCTAAGAAATTAGCATATGAACCTCCTAGGTTTAGCTTTCAACTAAGAATAACAAGAGAACAAAGCAAAATTGGTGACAAAAATTGGAAAGTTGTTTAAAATTACATGCCCTATTTGAATCATGAGTTGTTTTTTCTTCTGTTAAGTGTGATCAGTCCACGGGTCATCATTACTTGTGGGATATTAACTGCTCCCCTACAGGAAGTGCAAGAGGATTCACCCAGCAGAGTTGCTATATAGCTCCTCCCCTCTACGTCACCTCCAGTCATTCTCTTGCACCCAACGACTAGATAGGATGTGTGAGAGGACTATGGTGATATATTTAGTTTTTATATCTTCAATCAAAAGTTTGTTATTTTATAATAGCACCGGAGTGTGTTATTCCTTCTCTGGTAGAATTTGAAGAAGAATCTACCTGAGTTTTTCTATGATTTTAGCCGGAGTAGTTAAGATCATATTGCTGTTTCTCGGCCATCTGAGGAGAGGTAAACTTCAGATCAGGGGACAGCAGGCAGATTAATCTGCAAAGAGGTATGTAGCAGTTTATTATTTTCTGACATGGAATTGATGAGAAAATCCTGCCATACCGTTATAATGTAAACTCAGCCTTGAATGCAGTAGATGTAGCTGATATCAGGCTGTCATGTATGTATATTTTACACTTCAGTTTTCTGGGAAATGGTACTTCTCTGGCTTTTAAACTGTATACATAGACTTAACCTATTTTGCAGGGACTTGCAATAGGTTTTAAATGACAATTAATTATTGAGGTAAAATGTTTTTTTGCTGGCATGTAAAAACGTTTTTTTCTCTGAGGTACTGGGTGAAAAAATGTTTTGGGCACTTTTTTTCCACTTGGCAATAGTTTTGATTTAAATTAGAGCAGTTCACTGATCCCTCTCACTGTTATGTGTGTGGGGGAGGGGCCATTTTGGTGCTTTCACTATGCATCAGAAAAACTCAGTCAGAGGTTCATTTTCTTCCTGCATGATCCGGTTCATCTCTACAGAGTTCAGGGATCTCAAGAGTCTTTCTCCAACATAGGTGTGTCCGGTCCACGGCGTCATCCTTACTTGTGGGATATTCTCTTCCCCAACAGGAAATGGCAAAGAGCCCAGCAAAGCTGGTCACATGATCCCTCCTAGGCTCCGCCTACCCCAGTCATTCTCTTTGCCGTTGTACAGGCAACATCTCCACGGAGATGGCTTAGAGTTTTTTAGTGTTTAACTGTAGTTTTTCATTATTCAATCAAGAGTTTGTTATTTTCAAATAGTGCTGGTACGTACTATTTACTCAGAAACAGAAAAGAGATGAAGAATTCTGTTTGTATGAGGAAAATGATTTTAGCAACCGTAACTAAAATCCATGGCTGTTCCACACAGGACTGTTGAGAGCAATTAACTTCAGTTGGGGGAACAGTTTGCAGTCCTTTGCTGCTTGAGGTATGACACATTCTAACAAGACGATGTAATGCTGGAAGCTGTCATTTTCCCTATGGGATCCGGTAAGCCATGTTTATTACGATTGTAAATAAGGGCTTCACAAGGGCTTATTTAGACTGTAGACCTTTTTTGGGCTAAATCGATTGATATTCACACTTATTTAGCCTTGAGGAATCATTTATTCTGGGTATTTTGATATAATAATATCGGCAGGCACTGTTTTAGACACCTTATTCTTTAGGGGCTTTCCCAAAGCATAGGCAGAGTCTCATTTTCGCGCCGGTGTTGCGCACTTGTTTTTGAGAGGCATGGCATGCAGTCGCATGTGAGAGGAGCTCTGATACTTATAAAGGACTTCTGAAGGCGTCATTTGGTATCGTATTCCCCTTTGGGTTTGGTTGGGTCTCAGCAAAGCAGATACCAGGGACTGTAAAGGGGTTAAAGCTTAAAACGGCTCCGGTTCCGTTATTTTAAGGGTTAAAGCTTCCAAAATTGGTGTGCAATATTTTCAAGGCTTTAAGACACTGTGGTGAAAGTTTGGTGAATTTTGAACAATTCCTTCATGTTTTTTCGCAATTGCAGTAATAAAGTGTGTTCAGTTTAAAATTTAAAGTGACAGTAACGGTTTTATTTCAAAACGTTTTTTGTACTTTCTTATCAAGTTTATGCCTGTTTAACATGTCTGAACTACCAGATAGACTGTGTTCTGAATGTGGGGAAGCCAGAATTCCTATTCATTTAAATAAATGTGATTTATGTGATAATGACAATGATGCCCAAGATGATTCCTCAAGTGAGGGGAGTAAGCATGGTACTGCATCATTCCCTCCTTCGTCTACACGAGTCTTGCCCACTCAGGAGGCCCCTAGTACATCTAGCGCGCCAATACTCCTTACTATGCAACAATTAACGGCTGTAATGGATAATTCTGTCAAAAACATTTTAGCCAAAATGAACCCTTGTCAGCGTAAGCGTGGATGCTCTGTTTTAGTTACTGAAGAGCATGACGACGCTGATATTAATGTCTCTGAAGGGCCCCTAACCCAATCTGAGGGGGCCAGGGAGGTTTTGTCTGAGGGAGAAATTACTGATTTAGGGAACATTTCTCAGCAGGCTGAATCTGATGTGATTACTTTTAAATTTAAATTGGAACATCTCCGCATTTTGCTTAAGGAGGTATTATCCACTCTGGATGATTGTGAAAATTTGGTCATCCCAGAGAAACTATGTAAAATGGACAAGTTCCTAGAGGTGCCGGGGCTCCCAGAAGCTTTTCCTATACCCAAGCGGGTGGCGGACATTGTTAATAAAGAATGGGAAAGGCCCGGTATTCCTTTCGTCCCTCCCCCCATATTTAAAAAATTGTTTCCTATGGTCGACCCCAGAAAGGACTTATGGCAGTCAGTCCCCAAGGTCGAGGGAGCGGTTTCTACTTTAAACAAACGCACCACTATTCCCATAGAGGATAGTTGTGCTTTCAAAGATCCTATGGATAAAAAATTAGAAGGTTTGCTTAAAAAGATGTTTGTTCAGCAGGGTTACCTTCTACAACCCATTTCATGCATTGTCCCTGTCACTACAGCCGCATATTTCTGGTTTGATGAACTGATTAAGGTGCTCGATAGTGACTCGCCTCCTTATGAGGAGATTATGGACAGAGTCAATGCTCTCAAATTGGCTAATTCTTTCACTCTAGACGCCTCTTTGCAATTGGCTAAGTTAGCGGCTAAGAATTCTGGGTTTGCTATTGTGGCGCGCAGAGCGCTTTGGTTGAAATCTTGGTCGGCTGATGCGTCTTCCAAGAACAAGCTACTAAACATTCCTTTCAAGGGGAAAACGCTGTTTGGTCCTGACTTGAAAGAGATTATCTCTGATATCACTGGGGGTAAGGGCCATGCCCTTCCTCAGGATCGGCCTTTCAAGGCAAAAAATAGACCTAATTTTCGTCCCTTTCGTAAAAACGGACCAGCCCAAGGTGCTACGTCCTCTAAGCAAGAGGGTAATACTTCTCAGGCCAAGCCAGCTTGGAGACCAATGCAAGGCTGGAACAAGGGAAAGCAGGCCAAGAAACCTGCCACTGCTACCAAGACAGCATGAAATATTGGCCCCCGATCCGGGACCGGATCTGGTGGGGGGCAGACTCTCTCTCTTCGCTCAGGCTTGGGCAAGAGATGTTCTGGATCCTTGGGCGCTAGAAATAGTCTCCCAGGGTTATCTTCTGGAATTCAAGGGACTTCCCCCAAGGGGGAGGTTCCACAGGTCTCAGTTGTCTTCAGACCACATAAAAAGACAGGCGTTCTTACATTGTGTAGAAGACCTGTTAAAAATGGAAGTGATTCATCCTGTTCCATTGAGAGAACAAGGGATGGGGTTCTACTCCAATCTGTTCATAGTTCCCAAAAAAGAGGGAACGTTCAGACCAATCCTAGATCTCAAGATCTTAAACAAATTTCTCAAGGTCCCATCGTTCAAGATGGAAACCATTCGAACTATCCTTCCTTCCATCCAGGAAGGTCAATTCATGACCACGGTGGATTTAAAGGATGCGTATCTACATATTCCTATCCACAAGGAACATCATCGGTTCCTAAGGTTTGCATTCCTGGACAAACATTACCAGTTCGTGGCGCTTCCTTTCGGATTAGCCACTGCTCCAAGGATTTTCATAAAGGTACTAGGGTCCCTTCTAGCGGTGCTAAGACCAAGGGGCATTGCAGTAGTACCTTACCTGGACGACATTCTGATTCAAGCGTCGTCCCTCCCTCGAGCAAAGGCTCACACGGACATCGTCCTGGCCTTTCTCAGATCTCACGGCTGGAAAGTGAACGTGGAAAAGAGTTCTCTATCCCCGTCAACAAGGGTTCCCTTCTTGGGAACAATTATAGACTCCTCAGAAATGAGGATTTTTCTAACAGAGGCCAGAAAGACAAAACTTCTGGACTCTTGTCGAATTCTTCATTCCGTTCCTCTTCCTTCCGTAGCTCAGTGCATGGAAGTGATCGGGTTGATGGTAGCGGCAATGGACATAGTTCCTTTTGCGCGCATTCATCTAAGACCATTACAACTGTGCATGCTCAGTCAGTGGAATGGGGACTATACAGACTTGTCTCCAAAGATACAAGTAAACCAGAGGACCAGAGACTCACTCCGTTGGTGGCTGTCCCTGGACAACCTGTCACGAGGGATGACATTCCGCAGACCAGAGTGGGTCATTGTCACGACCGACGCCAGTCTGATGGGCTGGGGCGCGGTCTGGGGATCCCTGAAAGCTCAGGGTCTTTGGTCTCGGGAAGAATCTCTTCTACCGATAAATATTCTGGAACTGAGAGCGATATTCAATGCTCTCAAGGCTTGGCCTCAGCTAGCGAGGACCAAGTTCATACGGTTTCAATCAGACAACATGACGACTGTTGCGTACATCAACCATCAGGGGGGAACAAGGAGTTCCCTAGCGATGGAAGAAGTGACCAAGATTATTCTATGGGCGGAGTCTCACTCCTGCCACCTGTCTGCTATCCACATCCCGGGAGTGGAAAATTGGGAAGCGGATTTTCTGAGTCGTCAGACATTGCATCCGGGGGAGTGGGAACTCCATCCGGAAATCTTTGCCCAAGTCACTCAACTATGGGGCATTCCAGACATGGATCTGATGGCCTCTCGTCAGAACTTCAAAGTTCCTTGCTACGGGTCCAGATCCAGGGATCCCAAGGCGGCTCTAGTGGATGCACTAGTAGCACCTTGGACCTTCAAACTAGCTTATGTGTTCCCGCCGTTTCCTCTCATCCCCAGGCTGGTAGCCAGGATCAATCAGGAGAGGGCGTCGGTGATCTTGATAGCTCCTGCGTGGCCACGCAGGACTTGGTATGCAGATCTGGTGAATATGTCATCGGCTCCACCTTGGAAGCTACCTTTGAGACGAGACCTTCTTGTTCAGGGTCCGTTCGAACATCCGAATCTGGTTTCACTCCAGCTGACTGCTTGGAGATTGAACGCTTGATTTTATCGAAGCGAGGTTTCTCAGATTCTGTTATCGATACTCTTGTTCAGGCCAGAAAGCCTGTAACTAGAAAGATTTACCACAAAATTTGGAAAAAATATATCTGTTGGTGTGAATCTAAAGGATTCCCTTGGGACAAGGTTAAGATTCCTAGGATTCTATCCTTCCTTCAAGAAGGATTGGAAAAAGGATTATCGGCAAGTTCCCTGAAGGGACAGATTTCTGCCTTGTCGGTGTTACTTCACAAAAAACTGGCAGCTGTGCCAGATGTTCAAGCCTTTGTTCAGGCTCTGGTTAGAATCAAGCCTGTTTACAAACCTTTGACTCCTCCTTGGAGTCTCAATTTAGTTCTTTCAGTTCTTCAGGGGGTTCCGTTTGAACCCTTACATTCCGTTGATATTAAGTTATTATCTTGGAAAGTTTTGTTTTTAGTTGCAATTTCTTCTGCTAGAAGAGTTTCAGAATTATCTGCTCTGCAGTGTTCTCCTCCTTATCTGGTGTTCCATGCAGATAAGGTGGTTTTACGTACTAAACCTGGTTTTCTTCCAAAAGTTGTTTCTAACAAAAACATTAACCAGGAGATTATCGTACCTTCTCTGTGTCCGAAACCAGTTTCAAAGAAGGAACGCTTGTTGCACAATTTGGATGTTGTTCGCGCTCTAAAATTCTATTTAGATGCTACAAAGGATTTTAGACAAACATCTTCCTTGTTTGTTGTTTATTCAGGTAAAAGGAGAGGTCAAAAAGCAACTTCTACCTCTCTCTCTTTTTGGATTAAAAGCATCATCAGATTGGCTTACGAGACTGCCGGACGGCAGCCTCCCGAAAGAATCACAGCTCATTCCACTAGGGCTGTGGCTTCCACATGGGCCTTCAAGAACGAGGCTTCTGTTGATCAGATATGTAGGGCAGCGACTTGGTCTTCACTGCACACTTTTACCAAATTTTACAAGTTTGATACTTTTGCTTCTTCTGAGGCTATTTTTGGGAGAAAGGTTTTGCAAGCCGTGGTGCCTTCCATTTAGGTGACCTGATTTGCTCCCTCCCTTCATCCGTGTCCTAAAGCTTTGGTATTGGTTCCCACAAGTAAGGATGACGCCGTGGACCGGACACACCTATGTTGGAGAAAACAGAATTTATGTTTACCTGATAAATTTCTTTCTCCAACGGTGTGTCCGGTCCACGGCCCGCCCTGGTTTTTTAATCAGGTCTGATAATTTATTTTCTTTAACTACAGTCACCACGGTACCATATGGTTTCTCCTATGCTGTTATTCCTCCTTAACGTCGGTCGAATGACTGGGGTAGGCGGAGCCTAGGAGGGATCATGTGACCAGCTTTGCTGGGCTCTTTGCCATTTCCTGTTGGGGAAGAGAATATCCCACAAGTAAGGATGACGCCGTGGACCGGACACACCGTTGGAGAAAGAAATTTATCAGGTAAACATAAATTCTGTTTTTTTGAGGGAAGTAATCATTCACAGCAGAGCTGTGCTGATTGTATTGACTGTGATATAAAAAACGTTTATTTGTGTATTTTTTTCTGCTGCCTGGGTTAGTTATCATTTGCTGAGGGGAACAATCCTTTGCTAAAACTGTATATTCTGACAAAGATTGATGCTATAACTTAATTATTTTATCTGTTATAATATTTTCTGTGCTTCTTAAAGGCACAGTTCGTTTTCATATTATTTGTAAATTACTTTGAAAAGTATTTCCAAGTTGCTGTTTATTTGCTAGTGTGTTAAACATGTCTGATTCAGAGGAATATCTCTGTGCTATATGTGTTAATGCCAAAGTGGAGCCCAATAGAAATTTATGTACTAAATGTATTGATGCTACTTTAAAAAACAGTCAATCTGTACAAATTGAACATATTTCACCAAACAACGAGGGGAGAGTTATGCCGACTAACTCGCCTCACGTGTCAGTACCTGCATCTCCCGCTCAGGAGGTGCGTGATATTGTAGCGCCGAGTGCATCTGGGCGGCCATTACAAATCACATTACAAGATATGGCTACTGTTATGACTGAAGTTTTGGCTAAACTACCAGAACTAAGAGGTAAACGTGATCACTCTGGGATGAGAACAGAGTGCGCTGATAATGCAAGGGCCATGTCTGACACTGCGTCACAGTTTGCAGAACGTGAAGACGGAGAGCTTCATTCTGTGGGTGACGGTTCTGATCCAAATAAACTGGACTCAGACATTTCAAATTTTAAATTTAAGCTTGAGAACCTCCGTGTGTTACTAGGGGAGGTATTAGCGGCTCTGAATGATTGTAACACAGTTGCAATCCCAGAAAAAATGTGTAGGTTGGATAAATATTTTGCGGTACCGACGAGTACTGACGTTTTTCCTATACCTAAGAGACTTACTGACATTGTTACTAAGGAGTGGGATAGACCCGGTGTGCCTTTCTCACCCCCTCCTATATTCAGAAAAATGTTTCCAATAGACGCCGCCACACGGGACTTATGGCAAATGGTCCCTAAGGTGGAGGGAGCAGTTTCTACTTTAGCTAAGCGTACCACTATCCCAGTGGAGGATAGCTGTGCTTTTTCAGATCCAATGGATAAAAAATTAGAGGGTTACCTTAAGAAAATGTTTGTTCAACAAGGGTTTATATTGCAACCTCTTGCATGTATTGCGCCTGTCACGGCTGCAGCAGCATTTTGGTTTGAGTCTCTGGAAGAGACACTTCAATCATCCACACTAGATGACATCACACACAAACTTAAATTCCTTAAGTTAGCTAATTCATTTATTTCAGATGCCGTAGTACATTTAACTAAACTTGCGGCTAAAAATTCAGGATTCGCCATTCAGGCACGCAGAGCTCTGTGGCTAAAATCCTGGTCAGCTGATGTTACGTCTAAATCTAAATTGCTTAATATTCCTTTCAAAGGGCAGACCTTATTCGGGCCCGGCTTGAAAGAGATTATTGATGACATTACAGGAGGTAAAGGTCATGCCCTGCCTCAGGACAAGGCCAAAGCCAAGGCTAGACAGTCCAATTTTCGTTCCTTTTGTAATTTCAAAGCAGGAGCAGCATCAACTTCCTCTGCACCAAAACAGGAAGGAGCTGTTGCTCGCTACAGACAAGGCTGGAAACCTAACCAGTCCTGGAACAGGGGCAAACAGGCCAGAAAACCTGCTGCTGCCCCTAAGACAGCATGAATTGAGGGCCCCCGATCCGGGACCGGATCTAGTGGGGGGCAGACTTTCCCTCTTCGCCCAGGCTTGGGCAAGAGATGTTCAGGATCCCTGGGCGTTAGAGATCATATCTCAGGGATACCTTCTGGACTTCAAATCCTCTCCCCCAAGAGGGAGATTTCATCTGTCAAGGTTGTCAACAAACCTAACAAAGAAGGAAGCGTTTCTACGCTGCGTACAAGATCTTTTATTAATGGGAGTGATCCATCCAGTTCCGTGGTTGGAACAAGGACAAGGGTTTTACTCAAATCTGTTTGTAGTTCCCAAAAAGAGGGAACCTTCAGGCCAATCTTGGATTTAAAGATCCTAAACAAATTCCTAAGAGTTCCATCGTTCAAGATGGAAACTATTCGAACAATTTTGCCCATGATCCAAGAGGGTCAGTACTTGACCACAGTGGATTTAAAGGATGCTTACCTTCACATACCGATTCACAGAAGTCATTACCGGTATCTAAGGTTTGCCTTTTTAGACAGGCATTACCAGTTTGTAGCTCTTCCATTCGGACTGGCTACGGCTCCAAGAATCTTCACAAAGGTTCTGGGCACTCTTCTGGCGGTACTAAGACCGCGAGGAATTTCAGTAGCTCCGTACTTAGACGACATACTGATACAAGCTTCAAGCTTTCAAACTGCCAAATCTCATACAGAGATAGTACTGGCATTTCTAAGGTCGCATGGATGGAAAGTGAACGAAGAGAAAAGTTCTCTCTTTCCACTCACAAGAGTTCCCTTCCTGGGGACTCTGATAGATTCTGTAGAAATGAAGATTTACCTGACAGAGGACAGGTTAACAAAACTTCAAAATGCATGCCGTGTCCTTCATTCCATTGAAGAGACCAGAAATTCTCTTTTATGGTGGCTTTATCGGCCACATCTGTCCAGGGGAATGCCATTCAGCAGGCCAGACTGGTCAATTGTAACAACAGACGCCAGCCTACTAGGTTGGGGCGCTGTCTGGAATTCTCTGATGGCTCAGGGACTATGGAATCAGGAGGAGAGTCTTCTTCCAATAAACATTCTGGAATTGAGAGCAGTCCTCAATGCTCTTCTGGCTTGGCCCCAGTTAGCAACTCGGGGGTTCATCAGGTTCCAGTCGGACAACATCACGACTGTAGCTTATATCAACCATCAGGGAGGGACAAGAAGCTCCCTAGCAATGATGGAAGTATCGAAGATAATTCGCTGGGCAGAGTCTCACTCTTGCCACCTGTCTGCAATCCACATCCCGGGAGTGGAGAACTGGGAGGCGGATTTCTTAAGTCGTCAGACTTTTCATCCGGGGGAGTGGGAACTTCATCCAGAGGTCTTTGCCCAAATACTTCCACGTTGGGGCAAACCAGAGATAGATCTCATGGCGTCTCGACAGAACGCCAAGCTTCCGCGCTACGGGTCCAGATCCAGGGATCCGGGAGCGGTCCTGATAGATGCCTTGACAGCACCATGGACCTTCAGGATGGCTTATGTGTTTCCACCTTTCCCGATGCTTCCTCGATTGATTGCCAGAATCAAACAGGAGAAAGCATCAGTGATTCTAATAGCGCCTGCATGGCCACGCAGGACTTGGTATACAGATCTGGTGGACATGTCATTCTGTCCACCTTGGTCGTTACCTCTGAAACAGGACCTTCTGATTCAGGGTCCTTTCAAACATCAAAATCTAACTTCTCTGAAGCTGACTGCTTGGAAATTGAGCGCTTGATCTTATCAAAGCGTGTTTTTTCTGAGTCAGTTATTGATACCTTAATACAGGCTAGGAAGCCTGTCACCAGAAAGATTTACCATAAAATATGGCGTAAATACCTATATTGGTGCGAATCCAAAGGTTACTCTTGGAGTAAGGTTAGGATTCCTAGGATATTGTCTTTTCTACAAGAAGGTTTAGAAAAGGGGTTATCCGCTAGTTCCTTAAAGGGACAGATCTCAGCTCTGTCCATTCTGTTACACAAGCGTCTGTCAGAAGTTCCAGACGTTCAGGCTTTTTGTCAGGCTTTGGCCAGGATTAAACCTGTGTTTAAAGCTGTGGCTCCACCATGGAGTTTAAACCTTGTTCTTAACGTTTTACAGGGTGTTCCGTTTGAACCCCTTCATTCCATTGATATAAAGTTGTTATCTTGGAAAGTTCTATTTTTAATGGCTATTTCCTCGGCTCGAAGAGTCTCTGAGTTATCAGCCTTACATTGTGTTTCTCCTTATTTGATTTTTCACTCGGATAAGGTAGTTCTGCGTACTAAGCCTGGGTTCTTACCTAAGGTAGTCACTAACAGGAATATCAATCAGGAGATTGTTGTTCCATCCTTGTGCCCAAATCCTTCTTCGAGGAAGGAACGTCTTTTGCACAATCTGGATGTAGTTCGTGCCCTTAAATTTTATTTACAGGCAACTAAAGATTTTCGACAAACGTCTTCCCTGTTTGTCGTTTACTCTGGTCAGAGGAGAGGTCAAAAAGCTTCTGCTACCTCTCTCTCTTTTTGGCTTCGTAGCATAATTCGTTTAGCTTATGAGACTGCTGGACAGCAGCCTCCTGAAAGAATTACAGCTCATTCCACTAGAGCTGTGGCTTCCACTTGGGCCTTTAAGAATGAGGCCTCTGTTGAACAGATTTGCAAGGCTGCAACTTGGTCTTCGCTTCATACTTTTTCCAAATTTTACAAATTTGACACTTTTGCTTCCTCGGAGGCTATTTTTGGGAGAAAGGTTCTTCAGGCAGTGGTTCCTTCTGTATAAAGAGCCTGCCTATCCCTCCCGTCATCCGTGTACTTTTGCTTTGGTATTGGTATCCCACAAGTAATGATGACCCGTGGACTGATCACACTTAACAGAAGAAAACATAATTTATGCTTACCTGATAAATGCCTTTCTTCTGTAGTGTGATCAGTCCACGGCCCGCCCTGTTTTTTAAGGCAGGTAAATATTTTTTTAAATTATACTCCAGTCACCACTACACCCTTGGCTTCTCCTTTCTCGTTGGTCCTTGGTCGAATGACTGGAGGTGACGTAGAGGGGAGGAGCTATATAGCAACTCTGCTGGGTGAATCCTCTTGCACTTCCTGTAGGGAAGCAGTTAATATCCCACAAGTAATGATGACCCGTGGACTGATCACACTACAGAAGAAAGGAATTTATCAGGTAAGCATAAATTATGTTTTTTGCTCTTGTCTGTCCCTTTAATTTTTATCTCTCACACTCACTCTCATACAAATTTTTGCATAGAGAATTAGCACATCTAGGCAAGTTCCCCGCTTGCGTTTTCCCCAGTAAAACTCACTAGACAGCCTGTTTCATTCTTTTAGAACTCGTCAGTAGGAGATAGATTTCTGGTTGCTGCTTAGGTAAAGCTCATTTCAGGGTTAAATCAAAATTCATTAAAATTATGGGGGAGATAGAGATTAAAATCCTCCATGTCTCAAAAGTTAATCAATACAAATTTTTGCATGGCAAATTAGCACATCAATCTGTCTAACAAGGCTGTCTAGTGAGTGGTTTCTGTGTTGCTGCAATAGTCCTGTTAAGAGATCACTGTATTAAAACAGTATTTGAAGCAAAAAACAGATTTTCTATATATATCCCAGAATCCTCTTGTGCATTGGAAACAATGTATGTGGAGTTTTACTGGGGAAAACACAAGCGGGGAACTTGCCTAGATGTGCTAATTTTCTATGCAAAAATTTGTATTGATTAACTTTTGAGATATGGAGGATTTTAATCTCAGATTTTTATCTCCCCCATAATTTTAATGAATTTTATATATTATTATTATATTAAATTATATTATTATATTAAATATATTAAATTAAACTTTAATGATTCAGAAAGAGCACACAATTTTAAAAATCTTTCCAATTTATTTCCATTATTATATTTTGCACAATCTTTTTATGTGCACATTTTTTTGAGACACCAGCTTCTACTGAGCATGTATGTGCACAAGCTTACCGAAAATACATATACTAGTCTGTAATTGGCTGATGTCTGTAACATGGTACAGGGGGATGGCAAGTGGGAGAAAAATACATTTGCCAGAGGAAAAAATCTATTGCTTTTGTGAATTTCAGAGTGATATTGAATTGTCTTTTTATTATGAACTTGTTAATTATGCAATTCTACTGTATTTAGTGGTCCTTTAATCTAGCCCTTTTTGTTGATCCCCCTTTGCTGGCTTTAAACAAATAGGCTTTAAGGGCGAGTAGGGAAAAATGTACATGCCCTAAGAAATTATAGGATATGATTTTTCCACTACAGTGCCCCTTTTAAAGGTGCTTATTAGCAGTGTTTCAGAGGCCTCTCCACCATACCTCTAGCAGTGGACAAAAAAAGGTCTTGCACTATTCATTTATTTTTTGCCTGATAAAAGGTTACATGTATTAAAATACATTTTGAAACGTAACAATGCAGGTCTGTGTAGAACTCATCCCTAATGATAACTTGTCCGCTGTCTAATAAACACTCACAGGTCTGTTGATGGACGGTGACATTCCCTTTAAGCATAAAAACCTATTCTACGCAAGAATGTTTGTATATAGATAGAGAAAACCTTTTAACGTTTAATGCAAGAATTAAAATGATAGGAAACTGCTACATGTTGGCAGCGTAATTAGCAAAGACATATTATAAGAGAAAAGTGATTATTGAAGTTTTTGCTGCAATCTTGACTGAGATTGCTGGTCTATGATTGTATAAAATATTATGGTTTTCTGGGTGTGATGAAAATACAAAGCCTGTAGGAGATGGCATTTTCTTGAATCCTAGTTTGTAACCTCTTGAAATAACATCTGTCACAGGGTTTCTTAACAGCCGGGCTGTGGCCTGTACTGGGCCTTGGTGGTTCTGCTGGTAGGCCATGATTCATCATACATTTTTGCTGCCCCTCTGCTGTGAACTGATCACTACCCTTTCATATGTATGGAGCTGTGGGCCTATAAGAGTACCACTGTTCACGCACATATATATTCAACTATTCCCCCCTCCCTCCCTGGACACATCCTGCTAAAATTTATTGGGCCTTGAGGTCACTGGAGTTGAGACTGATCTAGTACCCATTGATCTGTAATTTACCAAAATGCTTATGACATGGATTACATGTGAAAGACATGTAGGCCCCTAGCCTAGAGAATAACATTCTCTGATCTCAGGAAAAAAAATGTACTTAATAATGACGTCCGCAAAATAATATTGTCTTTCACATGGGAAGCTAGAACAATGTGTCTGACCAGTCTCCGTTCCATTTCCATGGAGCAGAGGCTATAATATTAAATTTATAGGTTCTGTTATATTTTCTCATTTTTATTTAAAAACAGTTGCTTGTGTGTATTTGTGTTTTGTTAATTTTTTTTAGATAAATGTCTTTTTGTTCATAACAAATATTCCTTTATTAAGTTTTTGCCTTTGTCTAATATCTGTACCACATTACTGAAGACACTAGTAATAAATAGCATTATTGTTTTTTTGTTGGACTGATTATTGCCAAATTGTGTTTTGAGATTTATGTTACCCTGGATTTTTCCTTAGAATTCACATATAATAATCTTAAAGGGACAGTCAAGTCCAAAAAAAACTTTGTTTCAAATAGGGCATGTAATTTTAAACAACTTTCCAATTTACTTTTATCACCAATTTTGCTTTGTTCTCTTGGCATTCTTAGTTGAAAGCTAAAACTAGGAGGTTCATATGCTAATTTCTTAGATCTTGAAGGCCGGCTCTAATCTAAATGCATTTTGATAGTTTTTCACCACTACAGGGCATTAGCACACGTGTTTCATATAGATAACGTTGAGCTCATGCATGTGAATTTACCATGGAGACAGCTCTGATTGGCTAAAATGCAAGTCTGTCAAAATAACTGAAATAAGGGGGCAGTCTGCTGAGGCTTAGATACAAGGTAATTACAGAGGTAAAACATGCATAATTATAACTGTGTTGGTTATGCAAACTGGGGAATTGCTAATTAAGGCAGTGCTCGACAAATCTGTTTAAAAATTAGGAGCCAGTAACAATATTTAGGAGCCAGACATATTTTTAGGACCCAGACAGAGGTAATTGCATATACAGGGAGTGCAGAATTATTAGGCAAATGAGTATTTTGACCACATCATCCTCTTTATGCATGTTGTCTTACTCCAAGCTGTATAGGCTCGAAAGCCTACTACCAATTAAGCATATTAGGTGATGTGCATCTCTGTAATGAGAAGGGGTGTGGTATAATGACATCAACACCCTATATCAGGTGTGCATAATTATTAGGCAACTTCCTTTCCTTTGGCAAAATGGGTCAAAAGAAGGCTTGACAGGCTCAGAAAAGTCAAAAATAGTGAGATATCTTGCAGAGGGATGCAGCACTCTTAAAATTGCAAAGCTTCTGAAGCGTGATCATCGAACAATCAAGCGTTTCATTCAAAATAGTCAACAGGGTCGCAAGAAGCGTGTTGAAAAACCAAGGCGCAAAATAACTGCCCATGAACTGAGAAAAGTCAAGCGTGCAGCTGCCAAGATGCCACTTGCCACCAGTTTGGCCATATTTCAGAGCTGCAACATCACTGGAGTGCCCAAAAGCACAAGGTGTGCAATACTGAAAGACGACCACCACTGAACAAGACACACAAGCTGAAACGTCAAGACTGGGCCAAGAAATATCTCAAGACTGATTTTTCTAAGGTTTTATGGACTGATGAAATGAGTGAGTCTTGATGGGCCAGATGGATGGGCCCGTGGCTGGATTGGTAAAGGGCAGAGAGCTCCAGTCTGACTCAGACGCCAGCAAGGTGGAGGTGGAGTACTGGTTTGGGCTGGTATCATCAAAGATGAGCTTGTGGGGCCTTTTCGGGTTGAGGATGGAGTCAAGCTCAACTCCCAGTCCTACTGCCAGTTTCTGGAAGACACCTTCTTCAAGCAGTGGTACAGGAAGAAGTCTGCATCCTTCAAGAAAAACATGATTTTCATGCAGGACAATGCTCCATCACACGTGTCCAAGTACTCCACAGCGTGGCTGGCAAGAAAGGGTATAAAAGAAGAAAATCTAATGACATGGCCTCCTTGTTCACCTGATCTGAACCCCATTGAGAACCTGTGGTCCATCATCAAATGTGAGATTTACAAGGAGGGAAAACAGTACACCTCTCTGAACAGTGTCTGGGAGGCTGTGGTTGCTGCTGCACGCAATGTTGATGGTGAACAGATCAAAACACTGACAGAATCCATGGATGGCAGGCTTTTGAGTGTCCTTGCAAAGAAAGGTGGCTATATTGGTCACTGATTTGTTTTTGTTTTGTTTTTGAATGTCAGAAATGTATATTTGTGAATGTTGAGATGTTATATTGGTTTCACTGGTAAAAATAAATAATTGAAATGGGTATATATTTGTTTTTTGTTAAGTTGCCTAATAATTATGCACAGTAATAGTCACCTGCACACACAAATATCCCCCTAAAATAGCTATAACTAAAAACAAACTAAAAACTACTTCCAAAACTATTCAGCTTTGATATTAATGAGTTTTTTGGGTTCATTGAGAACATGGTTGTTGTTCAATAATAAAATTAATCCTCAAAAATACAACTTGCCTAATAATTCTGCACTCCCTGTAGATATATGGAGAATAACTCAAAAATTTAGGAGCCAGGAATAAAATTCTAGGAGCCAGTGGCTCCCTGGCTCCTCGGTTTGTCGAGCCCTGAATTAAGGGATTACCTATCTTTTGAAACAACAAAAATTCTGTTGTTAACTGTCCCTTTTAAGATAGTCTAGTACAGGCGAGAGAGTATTTGTTAACCCTTCCACCAACTGAACTAAGTCACAGGCTTGCCTGCAGTGGCTAGACTGATAAACTGGTTAAGATGGGAACAGTCGGTTAACCCTTTCTTTTTTAAACTGGTGACTGTTGCATGGTGGTTTCCCCAAAATCTTTCTATAACTTTTAATAACATTGTTAGCCTAACCCCACATGCCCGATGTCTTGGACACATAACTAAGACTTTATTCCAGTCTCATCATTTCAGTCCTTGACTATTGAAACTCCATCCTCTCTGGCCTCCCTAGCTGCTGTCTCTCTCCCTTACAAGCCATAATAAAAGCCATTGCCAGCCTGATCTTTAAGGACAAACTATTTTCTTTCCACAGAAAGCTTTTATTAATACATCAGTTGTTTCTATGATGGGTCAAGAGTCCGCATCTCTGTGTCATGTCATTATAAAATAGAAAACTGTAAAAAGAATGCAGGGAATGTGCATCAGAAATTAAAGGGACATGAAACCCAACATTTTTCTTTCATGATTTCGATAGAGAATACAATTTTAAACATTCCAATTTACTTCTATTATTTAATTTGCTTAATTCTTCAGATATTCTTTGTTGAAGAAATAGCAATGCACATGGGTGAGCTAATTAGATGAGGTATCTATGTGCAGCCACCAATCAGCAGCTACTGAGCCTATATAGATATGCTTTTCAACAAAGAATATCAAGAGAATTAAGCTAATAAAAAAATAGAAGTAAATTGCAAAGTTGTTTAAAACTGCATGCTCTTTCTAAATCATGAAAGAAAAGGATTTCATGCCCCTTTAACCATTTAATTGCAAAATCATTCAAAACTATATAATTTTGTTAGAACAAAATTGCATTGTTCTGCAGTCACACTCTTTGTAAAGCCACTTTGTGTGTGTGTTTTTTTTAGCCTGTTTTCATTTGATGTGTTTAATTAGGCCAATCAGCCCTTACAGTCATCTGTTAATGTGTGGAATGTTGCAGGGTCAAGATTCTATTCATGCAACATTCACCTCAGCATATGATCTTGAAATATATAATGGTTTTGAAAGAGCTGCAGATAAACTTTCTACAATATTTTTGCATAGAAAAGTTGAGGACCAGTCCAACTGTTTTACAGGACACTCACACACATCACAAGTATACAATTAGTGAGTGTTTTTATGTTTTCCTTTTTCTTTTACAAGATATGCAGAGTCCACGGGTTTCATCCTTACTTGTGGGATATTATCCTCCTGCTAACAGGAACTGGCAAAGAGCACCACAGCAGAGCTGTTATATAGCTCCTCCCCCCAGTCATTCTCTTTGCCTATACTAGTAATAGGAAGGGTAAAGTGATAGTGGTGACAAAATAATAGTTTTAATTTCTCCAATCAAGATATTTTTTATTTTAAATGGTACCGGTGAGTTATGGTTCCCACAAATCTGAAGGTAATATGAAGAAAACTTTTCAGTGTGGAGGACAGTCTCATGCATTAAGCAGCATTTGAGGTATGTGTCAGCCTAATTTTTCTGAGGAAACCTTGTATATCAGAATTGGCTATATTTAGTTCCTTATAAGGAACAAGGTAAGCAGTAGTCCTAATTGTAAAGGGGAGTTACTGTCCTACTGGGTGTTTTTTTTCTTTATTGCAATATAATTGACACTGGGACCTTTTATTCATAAACTTATATTACACAAAAGTAAAAGAAATGTATTTATATATTTCATTTTAAAACTGTTTGGGGACCACTTGGCTGTTTATAACCGCTTCCCATGCGGTATTTGAATTTCTAAGTGCGACGTCCATTGTGGGCGGGCCTCAGTTGCGCAGTTTACTCGGAAGGAGACAGCAGACATTAGCTCCGGTTGGGCCCTACCTGTGTTTTACACTATCCGGATTGGTGTCGATTCATTTGGCAGTTCTCTGGGGGCAGGTAGGCGCAGGTGTCATTATTTAGAAAATTGTATTATTTTTCTTATTTGGTCCTGTAGAGAGTAAATTAAATAGTTGCATATGAATGCAATAATTTGAAAAATTATACATCCATACATAAGTTTTTAAACGTTCATAGACGTTTTGAAGCATATTTGAGGAAAATATGTGTGCTTTTATTTCTTAAAGGCACAGTACTCATTTTTTGCAAATCGTTTTTTGTTAATTAATAAACTATTTACCAACTGTTGTGGTTATTACTACTTTGTTCAACATGGTTGCCATTGAGGAAACTCATTGTTCTATATGTTTAGAAGCCATTGTGGAACCCCCTCTTACTTTGTGTACCTCTTGTACTGATAGAGCCTTACAATGTAAAGAACATATTTTAGGAAATGAAAGTGTGTCTAAGGATGATTCTCAGTCTGAAGAGAATCAGGATATGCCATGTAATTTTCCTCAAGTGTCCCAACTTTTAACACTCACACAAGTGACACCTAGTACATCTAGTGCGCCTAATTCTTTTACTTTGCAAGATATAGCTACAGTTATGTCAACTACTCTCAATGAGGTATTTTCTAAACTGCCAGTTTTGCAGGGTAAATGCAGTAGGCCAGGTATTAATGTAAATACTGAACCCTCTGATGCTTTATTAACTATTTCCGATGTACCCTCACAATGCTCTGAATTGGGGGTTAGGGAATTATTGTCTGAAGGTGAAATTTCAGATTCAGAAAATATTTTACCTCAGACAGATTCGGACTTATCGTGCTTTAAATTTAAAATTGAACACCTTTGTATGTTACTCAGGGAGGTCCTAGCAACTCTGGATGATTGTGAACCCATTACAATTCCTCCAGAAAAATTGTGTAAGATGGATAAATATCTAGAACAGTGATTTTTAACCTTTTTTTTTTTGCTGTGGCACCATTTTTTACATTAAAAAATCCTGTGGCACACCACCATCCCAAAATTTTAAAAAAATCACACATTGTAGCCTAATACAGCACATATATATATATATATATATATATATATATATATATATATATATATATATATATATATATATATATATATATATATATATATATATATATATATATATATATATACACACACACAAACACACACATACTGTATGTATTGTGCTGTTATGCCATGCCTCCTACAAACTACCCCTGCACTGGGAGTAAAAAAACAAGCAAAGTTTAAAAAATATGTCACACTGTTGTCAGTCTACCGTGGCACACCTGAGGATCTCTCACGGCACACTAGTGTGCCACGGCACACTGGTTGAAAAACACTGATCTAGAAGTTCCTACTTACACTGATGTTTTTCTGATTCCCAAAAGAATTTCGGAAATTGTTAGAAAGGAATGGGATAGACCAGGTATACCGTTCTCTCCCCCTCCTAATTTTAAGAAAATGTTTCCCATATCAGATACCATTAAGGACTCTTGGCAAACGGTCCCTAAGGTGGAGGGAACAATATCTACTCTAGCTAAGCGTACAACTATACCTATTGAAGATAGTTGTGCTTTCAAAGACCCTATGGATAAACATTTAGAGGGTGTTCTAAAGAAATTATTTATTCACCTGGGTTTCTTGTTACAACCTGCTGCCTGCATTTTTCCAGTAACTACGGCAGCAGCTTTTTGGTTTGACACCCTTGAAGAGTCTCTGAAAGTAGAGACGCCTCTAGACGACATTTTAGACAGAATTAAAGCTCTCAAATTAGCTAATTCTTTTATCACTGATGCTGTTTTTCAGATTACTAAATTAGCAGCAAAAAATGCAGGTTTTGCAATATTGGCGCGTAGAGCGCTATAGTTAAAATCGTGGTCTGCTGATGTATCATCAAAGTCTAAACTGTTAACTATTCCTTTCAAGGGTAACACTCTGTTTGCCCTGAATTGAAGGAAATCATTGCGGACATTACTGGAGGTAAAGGCCATGCCCTACCTCAAGATAAACCTTTTAGGAAGGGTAAACAAAATAATTTTTGTTCCTTTCGAAATTTCAGAGGAGTACCCTCTGTATTCTCTTCCACCAATATGCAGGAAGGAAATTTTGCTTAATCCAAGTCTGTCTGGAGACCTAATCAGACCTGGAATAAGAGTAAACAAACCAAAAAGCCAGCTGCTGCTACCAAGACAGCATGAAGGGGCAGCCCCCGATCCGGGACTGGATCTAATAGGGGGCAGACTTTCTCTCTTTGCTCAGGCTTGGGCAAGGGATGTGCAGGATCCCTGGGCATTAGAAATTGTGACCCAGGGGTATCAACTGGAATTCAAAAATATTCCCCCAAGAGGGAGATTTCATCTTTCACGTTTGTCTGTAGACCAGACAAAAAGAGAGGCGTTCTTACATTGAGTAAAAGACCTCCTATTCCATGGGAGTAATTTGTCCAGTTCCAAAACTAGAACAGGGACAGGGGTTTTACTCAAACCTTTTCGTGGTTCCAAAAAAAGAGGGTACTTTCAGACCTATTTTGGATTTAAAGTTCCTGAACAAATTTCTCAGGGTCCCATCGTTCAAGATGGAGACTATTTGAACAATCTTACCAATGATCCAGGAGGGTCAATACATGACCACCGTGGACCTGAAGGATGCGTATCTTCACATTCTTATCCACAAAGATCATCATCAGTTTCTAAGGTTTGCCTTTCTGGAAAAGCATTATCAGTTTGTGGCCCTTCCCTTTGGGTTGGCCACAGCTCCAAGAATCTTCACAAAGATGCTAGGGTCCCTTCTGGCGGTCCTCAGGCCGCGGGGTATAGCAGTAACGCCCTATCTAGACGATATTTTGGTTCAGGCGTCAACTTATCATCTGACCAAATCTCACACGGACACTGTGCTGTCCTTTCTAAAAACTCACGGTTGGAAAGTGAATATAGAAAAGAGTTCACTTGTTCCACAAACGAGAGTTCCATTCTTGGGAACTCTGATAGACTCCGTAGACATGAAAATTTTTCTGACGGAGGTCAGAAAATCAAACATTTTAAATACTTGCCGAGCTCTTCAGTCCATTCCTCGGCCGTGTATGGAGGTCATTGGATTAATGGTAGCAGCGATGGACATCGTTCCGTTTGCTCGCTTTCATCTCAGGCCACTGCAACTGTGCATGCTCAGACAGTGGAATGGGGATTATGCAAATTTGTCTCCTCAGATAAATCTGGATCGAGACCAGAGACTCTCTTCTTTGGTGGTTGTCACAGGATCATCTGTCCCAAGGAATGTGCTTCCGCAGACCATCATGGGTTATAGTGACAACGGACGCCAGCCTCTTGGGCTGGGGTGCAGTCTGGAATTCCCTGAAGGCTCAGGGAACTTAGACTCCGAAGTCTCAGTTGCCAATCAATATTCTGGAACTGAGAGCTATATTCAATGCGCTTCAGGCGTGGCCTCAGTTGGCACTGACCAAGTTCATAAGATTCCAGTCAGGCAATGTCACGACTGTAGCATATATCAATCATCAGGGGGGAACAAGAAGTTCTCTTGCAATGATAGAGGTATCAAAAATAATCCGATGGGCAGAGATTCACTCTTGCCATCTATCAGCAATCTATATCCCAGGAGTAGAGAACTGGGAGGCGGATTTTCTAAGTCATCAGACTTTTCATCCGGAGGTGTTTGCATAGTTGATCTGATGGCATCTCGACAGAATGCCGAACTTCCACGCTACGGGTCCAGGTCAAGGGATCCCCAGGCTGTACTGATAGATGCTCTAGCAGTACCTTGGTCGTTCAACCTGGCTTATATGTTTCCATCATTTCCTCTCCTGCCTCGTGTGATTGCAAGAATCAAACAGTAGAGAGCTTCAGTAATTCTAATAGCGCCTGCATGGCCTCGCAGGACTTGGTATGCGGATCTGGTGGACATGTCTTCTCTGCCACCGCAGAGACTACCATTGAGACAGGACCTTCTAATTCAAGGTCCGTTCCAACATCCAAATCTAAATTCTCTGCAGCTGACTGCCTGGAGATTGAACGCTTGATTTTATCTAAGCGGGGATTCTCTGAGTCGGTCATTGATACTCTGATTCAGGCTCGCAAGCCTGTCACTAGAAAGATTTACCATAAAATATGGTGTAAATATCTTTATTGGTGTGAATCCAAGGGTTACTCATGGAGTAAGATTAGGATTCCTAGGATCTTGTCCTTTCTCCAAGAAGGATTGGAAAAGGATTATCTGCTAGTTCTCTAAAAGGACAAATTTCTGCTTTGTCAATTTTATTACACAAACGTCTGGCGGATGTCCCAGACGTTCAGTCTTTTTGTCAGGCTTTAATCAGAATCAAGCCTGTGTTTAAATCTGTTGCTCCACCTTGGAGTCTGAACTTAGTTCTTAAGGTTCTTCAAGGGGTTCCATTTGAACCCATGCATTCCATAGATATTAAACTGTTATCTTGTAAAGTTTTATTTTTAGTTGATATCTCTTCTGCTTGAAGAGTTTCTGAGCTTTCTGCGTTACAATGTGATTCGCCTTATCTTATATTTCATTCTGATAAGGTGGTTTTACGTACTAAACCTGGATTCCTTCCTAAGGTTGTTTCAGATAAGAATATTAATCAGGAAATTGTTGTTCCTTCCTTGTGTCCTAATCCTTCTTCTAAGAAGAATAATTTGGATGTGGTCCGTGCTTTAAAATTTTACTTACAAGCGACCAAGGATTTCAGACAAACATCCTCTCTTTTTGTAGTTTATTATGGAAAACGTAAGGGTCAAAAAGCTACGGCTACACCTCTCTCTCTTTTTGGCTGAAAAGCATCATCCGCCTGGCATATGAGACTGCTGGACAGCAGCCTCCTGAAAAAATTACGCCTCATTCTACTAGAGCTGTGGCTTCCACATGGGCTTTTAAAAAACGATGCTTCTGTTGAACAGATTTGTAAGGCTGCGACTTGGACCTCCCTTCATACTTTTTCCAAATTTTACAAATTTGATACTTTTGCTTCTTCTGAGGCTATCTTTGGGAGAAAGGTTCTTCAAGCAGTGGTGCCTTCCGTTTAGGTTCCTGTCTTGTCCCTCCCTTTCATCCGTGTCCTAAGCTTTGGTATTGGTATCCCACAAGTAAGGATGAAACCCGTGGACTCGGCATATCTTGTAAAAGAAAAGGAAATTTATGCTTACCTGATAAATCGATTTCTTTTACGATATGCCGAGTCCACGGCCCACCCTGTCATTTTAAGACAGGATTTATTTTATTTTTTCAAAACTACAGTCACCTCTGCACCTTTTAGCTTTTCCTTTCTCTTCCTATACCTTCGGTCGAAGGACTGGGGGGAGGAGTTAGGGGAGGAGCTATGTAACAGCTCTGCTGTGGTGATATTTGCCACTTCCTGTTAGCAGGAGGATAATATCACACAAGTAAGGATGAAACCCGTGGACTCGGCATATCGTAAAAGAAATCAATTTATCAGGTAAGCATAAATTTCCTTTTTCAGCAGGTAAAAACCATCTTTTTTTAAAAAGACATAAAACTATTTTTTTCATGATTATGACTGAGCATAGATTTTATTTTTTAAAAAAACCACTTTTATTTCTGTTATCAAGTTTGCTTCATTTTCTTTGTATCCTTTGTTGAAGAGCCAATGACAAGAGGAGTATGTGTGCAGCCACCAGTTAGCAGCTAGCTCCCATAGTGCATTGCTACTCATGCTCCTAGCTAAGTATGCCTTTAAACAAAGGATACCAAGAGAATGGAGCAAGTTAAATAATAGAAGTAAATTAGATTGTTTTATTTTTAAATTGCGTTTTCTGAATCGTGAAAGTTTAGCTTTGACTTTACGGTGTTTTAAAATGCAACAAATAAAATACATGTTTATGTCTCTTCAATTGTTTTGTTGCTAAAATGGTATTTATGCTTTTTATTTCAGTTGCGCCTCTTGGAAAGGCCTAAATGCACATGCCACATAGAAACACAAGTTTTATTGCTAAGCTTTGCTTTGTTGCACTTGGCAAGGGCAGGCTTCACCAAATTGCTTGTATTAATACAACACTGTGCTTTTTTAAACCATCTCCTCTTGGACCAAATAAAGGATATCATTGATTTCTCCTGTTAAGTGTAGTCAGTCCACTGGTCATCCATTACTTATGGGATTATTTCTCCTCCCTAACAGGAAGTGCAAGAGGATCACCCAAGCAGAGCTGCTATATAGCTCCTCCCCTCTACGTCATACCCAGTCATTCTCTTGCACCTAACTAATAGATAGGACGTGTGAGAGGACTGTGGTTATTAAAATTAGTATTTATTTCTTCAATCAAAAGTTTGTTATTTTAAACAGCACCGGAGTGTGTTGTTTTTTCTCAGGCAGCATTAGAAGAAGAATCTACCTGAGTTTGTGTATGATCTTAGCGGTCGTAACTAAGATCCATTTGCTGTTCTCGGCCATTCTGAGGAGTGAGGTAACTTCAGAAAAGGGGACAGCGGGCAGGGTTCACCTGCAAGGAGGTATGTTGCAGTATATTATTTTCTAAGGAATGGAATTGACTGAGAAAATACTGCTAATACCGATATAATGTAAGTGCAGCCTTAAATGCAGTAGTAGCGACTGGTATCAGGCTGATATGTATGTATGTATATTTAAACTGAGGTATTTCTGGGGAATGGAATTTCACTAAGAAAATACTGTATACATTTAATTTGTATTGAGCCCCCACTGCAGTGAAAGCGACTAGCAGCAGGCTTATTAATATCATTTCATAATTTTATTTTAAAACGTTTACTGGCAGGTTAATCGTTTTTCTCTGAGGTACTTGGTGATAAAACTTTTTGGGCATTACTTTTCCACATGGCTGTCGTTTATTATGAATAAATTCCGTTTACTAAGCTTCCCCACTGTTGTAATATGAGTGGGAGGGGCCTATTTTGGCGCTTTATTGCGCAGTAAAAATTCTGTCACAGTCTTCCTATTTCTTCCTCCATGATCCAGGACGTCTCTACAGAGCCCAGGGGTCTCCAAAACTAGTTTTGAGGGAGGTAATCACTCACAGCAGACCTGTGAGACTGTGCTTTTGACTGTGATAAAACATTTATATTAATCTGTTATCCGTTTTTTGGGTACTAAGGGGTTAATCATCCATTTGCTGGTGGGTGCAATCCTTTGCTAACTTAATGCATTTACTGTGAAAATTTGGTTGCTATAACTAATTTGGTTCATTGTTATTTCAACTGTGACAGTTTCTTTGTGCTTCTTAAAGGCACAGTAACGTTTTTTATATTGCTTGTAAATTTATTTGAAAAGTATTTTCCAAGCTTGCTAGTTTCATTGCTAGTTTGTTTAAACATGTCTGACACAGAGGAATCTCTTTGTGCAATATGTTTAAAGGCCAATGTGGAGCCCAATAGAAATTTGTGTACTAATTGCATTGATGCTACTTTAAATAAAAGCCAATCTGTACATGTAAAGAAAATTTCACCAGACAACGAGGGGGAAGTTATGCCGACTAACTCCCCTCACGTGTCAGTACCTTCGTCTTCCGCTCAGGAGGTGCGTGATATTGTGGCGCCAAGTACATCAGGGCGGCCCATACAAATCACTTTGCAAGACATGGCTAATGTTATGACTGAAGTATTATCTAAATTGCCAGAATTTAGGGGTAAACGCGACCACTCTGGGGTGAGAACAGAGTGCGCTGATAATAATAGAGCCATGTCTGATACTGCGTCACAATTTGCAGAACATGAGGACGGAGAGCTTCATTCTGTGGGTGACGGATCTGATCCAAGTAAACTGGACTCAGACATTTCAAATTTTAAATTTAAGCTTGAGAACCTCCGTGTATTGCTAGGGGAGGTATTAGCGGCTCTGAATGATTGTAACACGGTTGCAATTCCAGAGAAAATATGTAGGCTGGATAAATATTTTGCGGTACCGACGTGTACTGACGTTTTTCCTATACCTAAAAGGCTTACAGAAATTGTTAACAAGGAGTGGGATAGACCCGGTGTGCCTTTTTCTCCCCCTCCTATATTTAGAAAAATGTTTCCAATAGACGCCACCACACGGGACTTATGGCAGACGGTCCCTAAGGTGGAGGGAGCAGTCTCTACTTTGGCTAAGCGCACCACTATCCCGGTGGAGGATAGCTGTGCTTTTTCAGATCCAATGGATAAAAAGTTAGAGGGTTACCTTAAGAAAATGTTTGTTCAACAAGGTTTTATATTACAACCCCTTGCATGCATTGCGCCTGTCACGGCTGCGGCGGCATTCTGGTTTGAGTCTCTGGAAGAGACCATTAGCTCAGCTACATTGGATGAGATTACAGACAAGCTTAGAGTCCTTAAGCTAGCTAATTCATTTATTTCCGATGCCGTAGTACACTTAACTAAACTTACGGCTAAGAATTCTGGATTCGCCATTCAAGCGCGCAGAGCGCTGTGGCTTAAATCCTGGTCAGCTGATGTTACTTCTAAATCTAAATTGCTTAACATTCCTTTCAAAGGGCAGACATTATTCGGGCCCGGTTTGAAGGAAATTATCGCTAACATTACTGGAGGTAAGGGCCATGCCCTGCCTCAAGACAGAGCCAAACCAAGGGCTAGACAGTCTAATTTTCGTGCCTTTCGTAACTTCAAGGCAGGAGCAGCTTCAACTTCCTCCGCTCCAAAACAGGAAGGAACTGTTGCTCGCTACAGACAGGGCTGGAAACCTAACCAGTCCTGGAACAAGGGCAAGCAGGCCAGAAAGCCTGCTGCTGCCCCTAAGACAGCATGAAGTGAGGGCCCCCGATCCGGAAACGGATCTAGTGGGGGGCAGACTTTCTCTCTTCGCCCAGGCTTGGGCAAGAGATGTCCAGGATCCCTGGGCGTTAGATATCATATCTCAGGGATATCTTCTGGACTTCAAAGCTTCTCCCCCAAAAGGGAGATTTCATCTTTCAAGGTTGTCAGCAAACCAGATTAAGAAAGAGGCGTTTCTACGCTGTGTACAAGACCTTTTACTAATGGGAGTGATCCACCCAGTTCCGCGGTCGGAACACGGACAAGGGTTTTACTCAAATCTGTTTGTGGTTCCCAAAAAAGAAGGAACCTTCAGACCAATCTTGGACTTAAAAATCCTAAACAAATTCCTAAGAGTTCCATCGTTCAAAATGGAAACTATTCGGACAATCTTACCTATGATCCAAAAGGGTCAGTACATGACCACAGTGGATTTAAAGGATGCCTACCTTCACATACCGATTCACAAAGATCATTATCGGTACCTAAGGTTTGCCTTCCTAAACAGGCATTACCAGTTTGTAGCTCTTCCCTTCGGGTTAGCCACGGCTCCAAGAATCTTTACAAAGGTTCTGGGCTCTCTTCTGGCGGTACTAAGACCGCGAGGAATTTCGGTAGCTCCATACCTAGACGACATTCTGATACAAGCGTCAAGTTTCCAGACTGCCAAGTCTCACACAGAGTTGGTTCTGGCATTTCTAAGGTCGCATGGGTGGAAGGTGAACGTAGAAAAGAGTTCTTTTTTGCCACTCACAAGAGTTCCCTTCTTGGGGACTCTTATAGATTCTGTAGAAATGAAAATTTACCTGACAGAAGACAGGTTAACAAAACTTCTAAATGCTTGCCGTGTCCTTCATTCCATTCAACACCCGTCAGTGGCTCAATGCATGGAGGTAATCGGCTTAATGGTAGCGGCAATGGACATAGTACCTTTTACTCGCCTACATCTCAGACCACTACAATTGTGCATGCTAAGTCAGTGGAATGGGGATTACTCAGATTTGTCCCCTATGCTGAATCTGGATCAATAGACCAGAAATTCTCTTCTATGGTGGCTTTCTCGGCCACATCTGTCCAGGGGGATGCCCTTCAGCAGGCCAGATTGGACGATTGTAACAACAGACGCCAGCCTCCTAGGTTGGGGCGCTGTCTGGAATTCCCTGAAGGCTCAGGGATCATGGACTCAGGAGGAGAGTCTCCTTCCAATAAACATTCTGGAATTAAGAGCAGTTCTCAATGCTCTCCTGGCTTGGCCTCAGTTAGCAACTCTGAGGTTCATCAGGTTTCAGTCGGACAACATCACGACTGTGGCTTACATCAACCATCAGGGAGGGACAAGGAGTTCCCTAGCGATGATGGAAGTCTCAAAGATAATTCGCTGGGCAGAGTCTCACTCTTGCCACCTTTCAGCGATCCATATCCCAGGCGTGGAGAACTGGGAGGCGGATTTCCTAAATCGCCAGACTTTTCACCCGGGGGAGTGGGAACTTCACCCGGAGGTATTTGCCCAACTGCTTCGGCGTTGGGGCAAACCAGATCTGGATTTCATGGCGTCTCGCAAGAACGCCAAGCTTCCTTGTTACGGATCCAGGTCCAGGGACCCGGGAGCGGTTCTGATAGATGCTCTGACAGCACCTTGGGTTTTCAACATGGCTTATGTGTTTCCACCATTCCCGATACTTCCTCGACTGATTGCCAGGATCAAACAGGAGAGAGCATCGGTGATTCTAATAGCGCCTGCGTGGCCACGCAGGACCTGGTATGCAGATCTAGTGGACATGTCGTCCGGTCCACCATGGTCTCTGCCTCTGAGACAGGACCTTCTGGTTCAGGGTCCTTTCAAACATCCAAATCTAATTTCTCTGAAGCTGACTGCATGGAAATTGAACGCTTGATTCTATCAAAGCGTGGATTCTCGGAGTCAGTGATTGATACCTTAATACAGGCTAGGAAACCTGTTACCAGGAAAATTTACCATAAAATATGGCGTAAATACTTGCATTGGTGCGAATCCAAGAGTTACTCATGGAGTAAGGTTAGGATTCCTAGGATATTGTCCTTTCTACAAGAAGGTTTAGAAAAGGGCTTATCTGCTAGTTCGTTAAAGGGACAGATCTCAGCTCTGTCCATCCTTTTACACAAGCGTCTGTCAGAAGTTCCAGACGTTCAGGCTTTTTGTCAGGCTTTGGCCAGGATTAAGCCTGTGTTTAAAACTGTTGCTCCGCCATGGAGCTTAAACTTAGTTCTTAACGTTTTACAGGGTGTTCCGTTTGAACCCCTTCATTCCATTGATATCAAGCTGTTATCTTGGAAAGTTCTGTTCTTAATGGCTATTTCCTCGGCTCGAAGAGTCTCTGAGTTATCGGCTTTACATTGTGATTCTCCTTATCTGATTTTTCATTCAGACAAGGTAGTTTTGCGTACTAAACCTGGGTTCTTACCTAAGGTAGTCACTAACAGAAATATCAATCAAGAGATTGTTGTTCCTTCACTGTGCCCTAACCCTTCCTCAAAAAAGGAACGACTTCTGCACAATCTGGACGTCGTCCGTGCCCTGAAATTTTATTTGCAGGCAACTAAAGATTTTCGACAAACTTCTTCCCTGTTTGTCGTTTATTCTGGACAAAGGAGAGGTCAAAAGGCTTCGGCTACCTCTCTCTCCTTCTGGCTTCGTAGCATAATACGTTTAGCCTATGAGACTGCTGGACAGCAGCCTCCTGAAAGAATTACAGCTCATTCTACCAGAGCTGTGGCTTCCACTTGGGCCTTTAAAAATGAGGCCTCTGTTGAACAGATTTGCAAGGCCGCAACTTGGTCTTCACTTCACACCTTTTCAAAATTTTACAAATTTGACACTTTTGCTTCTTCGGAGGCTATTTTTGGGAGAAAGGTTCTGCAGGCAGTGGTTCCTTCCGTGTAAAGGTCCTGCCTGTCCCTCCCGTCATCCGTGTACTTTTAGCTTTGGTATTGGTATCCCATAAGTAATGGATGACCCGTGGACTGACTACACTTAACAGGAGAAAACATAATTTATGCTTACCTGATAAATTCCTTTCTCCTGTAGTGTAGTCAGTCCACGGCCCGCCCTGTTTTACGGCAGGTCTAAATTTTAAATTAAACTCCAGTCACCACTGCACCCTATAGTTTCTCCTTTCTCGTTTGGTTTCGGTCGAATGACTGGGTATGACGTAGAGGGGAGGAGCTATATAGCAGCTCTGCTTGGGTGATCCTCTTGCACTTCCTGTTGGGGAGGAGAAATAATCCCATAAGTAATGGATGACCCGTGGACTGACTACACTACAGGAGAAAGGAATTTATCAGGTAAGCATAAATTATGTTTTTTTTTTTTTTTTAATTTTTTTTTTTTAATTTTTTATTATTTGGGTTCTGAAGCAAATATTTTTTCACCCTCCTTTACCACCGGATATTTTGCCTTCCTGTCCTATGACCCTAACAAAGTATGTTATTTAGGGCCATGAGAAGCGGTTTCGTGTTTCATGTTTATGGTTTGTCCGTCTTTAGTAATTTGTTAGATTCTTCCAATTTTACAACTAAGACCAGACACACTTTTACACAGTAATCAAGCAGTGGAATTTTCAGGACTGAAGATTTTTATATTATTAAGTTTGATATTGTAAACGTAATAAATGAGTTAATACCCATGGCTACTGTAGAGGACAGAATGCATTGCTTATCTTCAACACCTCGTTTTGCTTTCTCATCAATACCTTATTTAGTATTTGTGTGTAATTTTGGTTAATAGTTTTAGCTTTCATTTACTTATAATTTTGTGCTTTCTCATTTCTGGTGATAAAGTTTTGTTGCATAACTTTAAACAGGCGTTTAGAAACTCTGGCAACTGTCGAAAGCTAAACTGGAAATCGTGGCACATGTATTTGATCTACTTCATTCTGGATTACAGTAAATGCTCTATATCACAAGCTGCCTGACATATACTGATATACACATGCTACAGCTGCTACCCACACAAACATAGACCATTAAAGGGACATTAAACCCCCAAAAATTCCTTCATTATTCAGATAGAGCATGCGATTTTAAACAACATTCCAATTTACTTCTATTATCTAATTTTCTTCATTCTTTAGATATCCTTTGTAGAAGAAATAGCAATACACATGGGTGAGCCAATCACACGAGGCAACTATTTGCAGCCACCAATCAACAGCTACTTGAGCCTATCTAGATATGCTTTTTTAGCAAAATATATCAAGAGAATGAAGCAAATTAGATAATAGAAGTGAATTAGAAAGTTGTTTAAAATAAAATTGCATGCTCTTTTTAAATCATTAAAGAAAAAATTGGGTTTCATGTCTCTTTAATATTGTGATAGAAAAACTAAACAAGACTGTCAAAATGCACTGAGATAAGAGGCGGCCTTCAATGGCCTAGAAATTATCACCTGAGCCTTCCTAGGTTTATCTTTCAAGAAATTTTACCAAGAGAACAAAACTACTACAGCAAGATGATCAGACATATTAAAGGGGCACTTAAGTCAAAATGAAAACTTTCATGATTCAGAAAGAGCATGCAATTTTAAACAATTTTCCAATTCACGGAATATACGTATGTGCATTTGTGATTGGCTGATGGCTGTCAATGATACAGGAGGAGTGGAAATAGACATAACTTTGAAATTTGTTAGAAAAAAAATCTACTACTTATAGTGACCGATTTATCATCGGTCTGTCCGTCATGATCCGCTCAGCGGGTCATGTCCGACAGACATTGATGAATGCCGACAGCATACGCTGTTGGCATTTATCATTGCACAAGCAGTTCTTGTGAACTGCTTGTGCAATGCCGGCCGCTAGCAGGGGGTGTCAATCAGCCCAATCGTATAGGATCGGGTGGATTGATGTCCGCAGCTTCAGAGCAGGCGGACAAGTTATGGAGCAGCGGCTTCATAACCGCTGTTTCTGGCGAGCCTCAAGGCTCGCGTGGAAACAGGGGCATCAAGCTCCATTCGGAACTTGATAATTCGCCCCTTAAGTGTTATTACATTGTCTCTTTATTGTGCATTTGTTGACTTTGCAAATCTTCTGTATTTACAGGTTCTTTTACGATATGTGATGTTTGTGCTGTGGCTGATATTTTTTCCACAATACTTTTTGACATTTGTTTACAAGTTTCTCTTTGTGGTTTTGGCTCCTCCATTTTTCTTGGGTGGTAGACTGGGGTTTTCTCTCTTAGAAATTATCCTGTCTCAAATTATTGCCCATTCACTAATTATGTTTATTGACTCTGGAATGGAGAGGGAGGAAGCCTCATTTTCGCGCCTCAATTGCGCAGTTGTTTTGACTAGGCAGTTCATGCAGCTTCACGTGGGGAGTACAGAGTCTTCAGAAGGGACTTCAGAGAGGCTTATTTCCTACTTAAATAATCCCTAAGGAAGGTAAAAGCCACAGTAAAGGCTGTGGCATTGTACTGTAGTGTTTTTAACTGGTTAACTGCTATTAGCTCCGGTTTGGGCATTAAGGGGTTAATTGGTCTGAAAATTTGTGTGCAATCTTTTCAAAGCATTAAGACACTGTGGTGAAAATTTCATTAAAATCGGATGTTTATTTGATGGTTTTTTGATGTTTCAGTAATAAAGTGTGCACTTTTATTATTTAAAGACACAGTAACGTTTTTGTCAAAAATAATTTTTATTGCATTGAAGTTATGTTTAAGTCTGTCAAACATGTCTGACCCTTCAGATAGCCTATGTTCTGTATGTGTAAAGGCCAAGGTGGTTCCCCCATTAAATTTATGTGTGAAGTGTGCCATAGCGTCCAAACAGCTTAAGGACCGTACAATCACGCTTAAAAATGTAGCCCAAGATGATTCTTTAGCTGAAGGTAGTGAGGATAGCTCACTATCCCCTCCTTCTGTGTCAACAACAGCTATGCCCGCGCAAGCGATGCCCAGTACATCTAGCGCACCAATTACTATTACTATGCAACAGTTAGCAGCAGTAATGGATAATTCTCTCGCAGCATTTTTATCCAAACTGCCAGCTTTTCCAAGGAAGCGTGATTGCTCAGTTTTAAATACAGAAAACGAGCAAGCAGAAGCAGAGGATAATTTATCTGTAGTGCCCTCACATCAATCTGACTTATCGGTGAGGGAGGGCCTGTCTGAGGGAGAAATTTCTGACACAGGAAAAGTTTCTCAACAGGCAGAGCCTGATACCATAGCATTTAAATTTAAGATAGAACACCTCCGCGCCCTACTTAAGGAGGTCCTAGCTACACTTGATGATTGTGAACCTTTGGTGGTCCCAGAAAAATTGTGTAAAATGGACAAATTCTTAGAGGTCCCAGTACACACTGATGTGTTTCCGATACCCAAGAGGGTGGCGGATATAGTGACTAGGGAGTGGGAGAGACCAGGTGTACCTTTTGTTCCCCCCCCCTATATTTAAGAAAATGTTCCCCATTGTTGACCCCAGAAAGGACGCGTGGCAGACGGTCCCTAAGGTAGAGGGGGCAGTTTCAACACTAGCTAAACGCACGACTATACCAATAGAAGATAGTTGCGCTTTCAAAGATCCTATGGATAAAAATTAGAAGGTTTGCTTAAGAAAATTTTTGTCCAACAAGGTTTTCTTCTTCAACCAATTTCTTGCATTATTCCTGTAACCACGGCAGCGTCCTTTTGGTTTGAGGAATTAGAAAACTCGCTCCAGAAGGAGACTTCTTATGATGAAGTCATGGACAGAATTCACGCTCTGAAGCGTTACCTTTAGTTAGCTAAATTAGCGGCGAAAAATTCAAGTTTTGCAATCGTGGCGCGCAGAGCGCTTTGGTTAAAATCTTGGTTGGCGGATGTGTCGTCCAAAACAAAATTGCTTAATATTCCTTTCAAGGGTAAGACCCTATTCGGGCCAGAGTTGAAAGAAATTATTTCGGATATCACTGGGGGAAAGGGCCATGCCCTCCCACAAGATAGACCTTTCAAAGCTAAAAATAAGTCTAATTTTCGTTCCTTTCGCAATTTCAGGAACGGACCTGCTTCTACCTCTACAGCCACTAGGCAAGAGGGTAACGCATCCCAGCCTAAACCAGCATGGAAACCATTGCAAGGCTGGAACAAAGGTAAACAGGCCAAGAAGCCTGCTGCTGCTACCAAGACAGCATGAAAGGTTAGCCCCCGATCCGGGACCGGATCTAGTAGGGGGCAGACTTTCTCTCTTTGCTCAGGCTTGGGCAAGAGATGTTCCGGACCCCTGGGCACTAGAAATTGTCTCTCAGGGGTATCTTCTAGAATTCAAGGACTTTCCTCCAAAGGGAAGGTTCCACATGTCTCGCCTATCTTTAGACCAGATAAAGAGAGAGGCATTCTTACATTGCGTAGAAGACCTTTTAAAAATGGGAGTAGTACACCCAGTTCCAACAGCAGAACAAGGGCTGGGTTTTTTTACTCAAACCTGTTTGTAGTTCCCAAAAAGGAAGGAACTTTCAGGCCACTTCTGGATTTAAAAATCCTAAACAAATTCCTCAGAGTTCCATCATTCAAAATGGAAACCATTCGGACAATTTTACCAATGATCCAGGAGGGTCAATATATGACTACCGTGGACTTAAAGGATGCGTACCTGCATATTCCTATCCACAAAGATCACCATCAGTTCCTGAGGTTCGCCTTTCTGGACAAGCATTACCAGTTCGTGGCTCTTCCCTTCGGATTGGCCACTGCTCCCCGAATTTTCACAAAGGTGCTAGGGCCCCTTCTAGCGGTGCTAAGGCCAAGGGGCATTGCAGTAGCACCTTACCTAGATGACATTTTAATACAAGCGTCGTCCTTTCACAAGACAAAGGCTCATACGGACATTGTTCTAGCCTTTCTAAGGTCTCACGGATGGAAGGTGAACATAGAAAAGAGTTCTCTGTCCCCGTTCACAAGGGTTCCCTTCCTGGGAACAATAATAGACTCGGTAGAAATGAAAATCTTTCTGACGGAGGTCAGGAAGTTAAAACTTTTGAACACTTGTCCATTCCACAACCCTCCATAGCTCAGTGCATGGAGGCAATAGGACTAATGGTTGCGGCAATGGACGTGGTTCCCTTTGCTCGAATTCATTTAAGACCATTGCAACTGTGCATGCTCAAACAGTGGAATGGGGATTATGCAGATTTGTCTCCCCAGATACAAATGGACCAGAAAACCAGAGACTCGCTCCTCTGGTGGTTGTCTCAGGATCACCTGTCTCAGGGAATGAGTTTCCGCAGACCGGAGTGGATCGTTACAGGGTCTATGGTCTCGGGAAGAATCTCTTCTCCCGATAAACATTTTGGAATTGAGAGCGATATTCAATGCGCTCCAGGCATGGCCTCAACTAGCGGAGGCCAAATTCATCAGATTTCAGTCGGACAACATGACGACTGTAGCATACATAAATCATCAGGGGGGAACAAAGAGTTCCCTGGCGATGAGAGAGGTATCCAAGGTCATCAAATGGGCAGAGGATCACTCCTGCCATCTATCAGCAATTCACATCCCAGGAGTGGACAACTGGGAAGCGGATTATCTGAGTCGTCAGACTTTCCATCCGGGGGAGTGGGAACTTCACCCGGAGGTTTTTGCCCAGTTAACTCAACTATGGGGCATTCCATATCTGGATCTGATGGCGTCATGTCAGAACTCCAAAGTTCCACGTTACGGGTCCAGGTCCAGGGATCCCAAGGCGACATTGGTAGATGCCTTAGTGGCGCCTTGGTCGTTCAATCTAGCTTATGTCTTTCCACCGCTTCCTCTTCTCCCCCGGCTAGTAGCCAGGATAAAACAGGAGAAGGCTTCGGTAATTCTGATAGCTCCTGCGTGGCCACGCAGGACTTGGTATGCAGACCTGGTGAATGTCATCGGCTCCACCATGGAAGCTACCTTTGAGGCAGGACCTTCTAATTCAAGGTCCATTCGAACATCCAAACCTAGTTTCTCTGCAACTGACTGCTTGGAGATTGAACGCTTGATTCTAGCGAAGCGTGGGTTTTCGGAATCAGTTATAGATACTCTGATCCAGGTTAGAAAGCCTGTCACCAGGAAAATTTACCATAAGATATGGCGGAAATATCTTTGCTGGTGCGAATCCAAGGGTTACTCATGGAGTAAGATTAGGATTCCAAGGATACTATCTTTTCTCCAAGAAGGATTGGAGAAAGGTCTATCAGCTAGTTCCTTAAAAGGACAGATATCTGCCCTGTCTGTTTTGTTACATAAGCGTCTGGCAGCCATGCTAGATGTTCAGGCGTTTGTACAGGCTTTAGTCAGAATCAAGCCTGTCTACAGACCTGTGGCTCCTCCATGGAGTCTAAATTTAGTACTTTCAGTTCTTCAATTGGTTCCGTTTGAACCTCGACATTCCATAGATATTAAGTTACTATCTTGTAAAGTTTTGTTTTTAGTAGCTATTTCTTCTGCTAGAAGAGTTTCTGAATTGTCTGCTTTGCAGTGTAATTCACCTTATCTGGTGTTCCATGCAGATAAGGTTGTTTTGCGTACCAAACCTGGTTTTCTTCCAAAAGTGGTTTCTAATAAGAATATTAACCAGGAAATCATTGTTCCTTCTCTGTGCCCTAATCCAGCTTCTAAGAAGGAACGACTGTTACACAATCTTGACGTGGTTCGTGCTTTAAAATTCTATTTACTAGCGACTAAAGATTTCAGACAAACATCATCCTTGTTTGTTGTCTATTCTGGTAAGAGGAGAGGTCAGAAAGCGACTGCTACCTCTCTTTCCTTCTGGCTGAAAAGCATCATCAGATTGGCTTATGAGACTGCTGGACAGCAGCCTCCGGAACGAATTACAGCTCATTCCACCAGAGCTGTGGCTTCCACATGGGCTTTCAAGAATGAGGCTTCTGTTGAACAGATTTGTAAGGCAGCGACTTGGTCTTCACTGCATACATTCACCAAATTTTACAAATTCAATACTTTTGCTTCTTCGGAGGCTATTTTTGGGAGAAAGGTTTTTACAAGCAGTGTGGTGCCTTCCGTTTAGGTTAGCTGACTTGTTCCCTCCCTTCATCCGTGTCCTAAAGCTTTGGTATTGGTTCCCACAAGTAAGGATGAAGCCGTGGACCGGATACACCAATGTAGGAGAAAACAGAATTTATGTTTACCTGATAAATTTCTTACTCCTACGGTGTATCCTGTCCACGGCCCACCCTGGCATTTGGTCAGGTTTAAATTTATTTTTGTTAACTACAGTCACCACTGCACCCTATGGTTCTCCTAACCGTTGGTCGAATGACTGGGGGGCGGAGCCTGAGGGGAGCTATATGGACAGCTTTGCTGTGTGCTCTCTTTGCCACTTCCTGTAGGGATTGAGAATATCCCACAAGTAAGGATGAAGCCGTGGACCGGATACACCGTAGGAGAAAGAAATTTATCAGGTAAACCTAAATTCTGTTTTCTCTCCTTACTTTTTAGGGCTAACCCCTATATTATAAACCTGTTTATCATGTCAATTTTTAAAATAACGTTTGTATTGTATGAAGATCTTTTTCAGTGCAGTGCTTGAATGCTGATACATAAAATGTGTGTGTTTAACCCCTTGAGTGCTAATGACGGCTCAGAGCCGTCATTAGCACTCAACTACTTTTTTCCAATCTGGGGGCCCCCACCAGCTCCTACCCCGGCGATCGGGCCTGCATAGTGACAGGCATCGCCGAGGCTTCCCATTACTTGCGGTGACGTCACGCGCAATGACGTGATGACGTCACCGCGCAACTTTATTTAAAATTGTCCATACAAAGTATAGGGAAAGTGGGCATGCTGCTTAGAAACCTGTATCTCAGGGATCTAAGCAGCTACAGACCCCCAAGACCTACCATTGGAAAGGTAATCGCCTAACCTTTCCAATGGTATAAGTCTTGGGGATCTGGGGGGGAAATAAAAAAAGTTAAAAAAAATGTTTTTTTTAAATAGTAAAAAACAGAAAAATATAGAATTCAGCTTAGCACTCAAAGAGTTAAAGGAACAGTAAATACCTTGTGATTATTATAATTTTTTTTTTTAGTTATGTGAAGTGAATATTTTGCTATATACTTTCAGCATTTATTTTGCCCCCTTTTCTTTTAATTTATCTCTGAAAATTGAGGATTTTCTCATTCTTAGAACTCGAAATGCACCTACTGACTTCTCAAGGATAACCCTGTTACATATATCCCTAATTGGCTTTAGCCGATAACTGAAATACTGTTCTTTATACTTTATAACACTATGACCAAGGCTAGCTGTTGGCTGAAAACTAAAGCCTGGATTGGCTCCTCCATATAAGGCAAATGGTGGGTGGAGTTTGGCTATTGAAAAACCATTGCGGTAAAAAGGATGTTAATTTGTTTTAAAATTGTTTAGACTTAGGCTTCTGTTATTTTATAGCAGAACAGAAATGTCTTGTAATTACAAGTTATTTACTTTCCCTTTTAATATCCCTTTAGCTAGCTTTTATCACTTTCTGCAGTGATACTTTGTAACACATCTTGCACTTCCAGCAACACCTTTCAGCTCCCTATGAGATGTGTTGATTGAGTTTTGCTAGTGGGTTTCCTATATTGCATATCTGTCATCACAATGAGTTTCTAATAATATTAAAGTGTATGTCACCTCTAGTGCTTAAATATTGTTAATGAAATAAAATTAGGGGGACTTTTTAATTCATGGGTTTTCCCAATGTTATAAATGAATTATACCTTTTTATGTTCGAATTAGTTCCGTGCTTCCTCCGCCCGCCATATTGTCCCTCAATATGACAATGATTGACAGCTAGTCTTGCGAATCCACTTTTCCCCCCGGGGCGTTCAACCCATTTTTAGATACGTCATGTGCTTCTTCTGCGCATGCGTTAGAAAATCTTCTCCCCATTCTGAAGCAATGCATGTTCATGGGACGCGCATGCTCTATGCCACACAATTGTCAATTGAACAATAAACCAGAATGCCGTGTTTAAACGCATACGAAGTGTGACTGATTTTAACGCATGCGCAGAAGAAAATAGCTCCTGGTGCGCACATCACACATATGTATAGAGCGGGTGGGACCTCTCTATACTTCACAATGCGAATAAGACGGAAGTGCCGGGTGGGAGGAGGAACATCGAAATCGCCTACAAGTTAGTTGGTAAAATATATAATTAATGCTATTTTTTTTTTTTTTTTTTTTTTTTTTTTTTTTTAAACATAGTGATTTTAATCCCTAAGTGTAAAAGAAGCATTAGGAGGCAGCAGGGCTAACAAAATTGACATTCACTTTAAGTAAACTATGTTATGTAGTATGCATTTTAGTCAGCCTGAATGATTTTTATATATGGATTTTGTTACAGGGTGAGTATCTTGAAAGAAACTATCTTTGGTTTAAAGGGCTATTATAGTACAAAAATGACACTAATCTGTTAAAGTACTGTATGTAATTTTAGCATTACCAAGCCCGTTTACCTCCTGCATAGGGGTTAGTTAAAGGGACATGAAACACACATTTTTTTTTCTTATCTGATTCAGATAGAGCGTACAGTTTTAAACAACTTACCAAGTTACTTCTCTTAAAGGGATAGACAAGTCCAAAAAAAAACTCTCTTGATTCAAATAGGGCATGTCATTTTAAACAACGTTCCAATTTACTTTTATTGCCAATTTTGCTTTGTTCTCTTGGTATTATTAGTTGAAAGCTAAACCTAGGAGGTTCATATGCTAATTTCTTAGACCTTGAAGGTTGCTTCTAATATAAATGCATTTTGACAGTTTTTCACCTGTAGAGGGCGTTAGTTCATGTGTTTCATATAGATAACATTGAGCTTATGCACATGAATTTACCGAGGAGTGAGCACTGATTGGCTAAAATGCAAGTCTGTCAAAAGAACTAAAATAATGGGGCAGTCTGCTGAGGCTTAGATACAAGGTAATTACAGAGGTAAAACATGTATTATTATAACAGTGTTGGTTATGCAAAACTGGGGAATGGGTAATTAAGGGATTATCTATCTTTTAAAACAACAAAAATGTTGGTGTTGACTGTCCCATTAACAGATTTGCTTCATTTTCTTAGTATTCTTGATGAAAAAGCAACAATGCACTACTGGTAGCCAACTGAACACATCAGATGAGCCAGTGACGAGACATATATGTAGAACCAATGAGCAGCTAGCTCCCAGTAGTGCCTACCT